>NC_137634.1:6518751-7022708 GCF_963383615.2 Lipophrys pholis | reverse complement strand
TGAAGAGGAGTGGAGGTATCCAGACCTCTATCAATTGTGAACCCCACACCTAAAGAATAATGCTTGATAACGTTTTGGTTTCTTTTCCACACCAACATTGATATGGGAGTTCCACCCTTGCTGAGATGCTGGTTTGAGGTGGGGTGTTTTTCTTCCACACATCTCCCTTTCTTTCTACAATCCACTGCTAATGTGTTTGCAAAGGAGGCTAAATATATATTAACCTTCTTTCAAGATAGAGCTCATAAAAATAGTCTTGCCCTGTGGTTTTCAGAGAGGGCCGTCGCAAGATCGGAGGGTCTATTTAAGGTGGATGCAATTAGAGAATAGATGAGTACATGATGTTGATGCCTTTGTGTGTTGGATTTACAAACAATGTGCTCTTTCTCTTCTTGGACAAACCAGATCAAAAGCAAGTGAGTTTTTCAAATCTGGTTTTTTTTTGGGTTCTTTTTTGTCATTTTTTTGTGTGATTCTGACTTATTGCCACCATGATGAAGTTAAATGTGTACTTAGCATGAATGCATAGTGTCTTTTGTAAAAGATAGATTAAAAGATAGATAGACAGACAGACAGACAGACAGACAGACAGACAGACAGACAGACAGACAGACAGACAGACAGGACAGACAGACAGACAGACAGACAGACATGCATGCTTTGGGCGCTCACTGTCATGGAGAAGCAGGCGGTGTGATTTTCAGCACTGGACAGCGACATTTCATTTCAGCACCGGACAGCGCCACAGCAGCCCAGACCAGAAAGTGTCTGATCCCAGCCTGACTCTTTCCCTTTCTGTTTGAAGCTGCTGCACCGGATCCTGACCCTTTTCATTTCTGATCTCTCACACACACACGCACACACATACACACGCACACACACGGTGCTGTGGACCACACCGGCTCACGCCGGGGCCTGGAAATACACCTACAGATTTTCAGCGTGGAGGGCGGGGGGCCTTCTTATTAATGTGTGTGTGGGTAAAAGCTGGATTTAAAACAAGTTAGGACACTGTGGAGATAAAATGTGGCGACAAAACGTTGAGTTAAAGTACACAGAGCGCATGCTTCATGTTGAATGGCACGACGTGCTCAGGCAACGAGCGTTTTTTTTTCTTTCTTTTTCCTTTTTTTGAAGACCGTTTCTGTACGCGCGAGAAAACGCACAGCCAGAAAGGAAAAATACACAGATCACCGGCGTTCGACGTGGTTTATTCGCCAGCAGTGTGAAATGAGGGGAGATATACAGCCGTCCCGCCCACGTACGACAATCGACGACATACAGTAGGAGGCTAGGCTATCCCCCACCCCCCGCCGGAGGCTGCAAATATCACCTAAACTAGGCCTTAGCCTCGTTCCCAGCTAATAATGCCCACATATATGAGCAGAATTGTGAAGTATTCGTCGAATATCGTCGAAGCAAATATATTCAACAGGCGGGCAGCGGCTGGAAGGCGCCGTGTGGCTCCTTCAACAAGATGCCCTTGCTCTTTCTGGAACGAGCCGAACCGTCACCTGCGGCGCACAGCCGCGAAAATCAACCCAACGACCCGCACGGTGTCGGGATAACCGGTTCACGTCGGGTTTATTTATTTATTTATTTATTTATTTTGACGTGGGTTTGATTAGCCTGTGGGTAAAACACTCAAGACGGGTGTCCTTTTTTTTCTCTCTCTCTCTCTCTCGCTCTCTCCCCACATCGAACCAGTCCAAACTGGAAATAAATGCGTGCGTAACGGCTCGACGGAGACTCACCGGGACGCGAGCGCTGAAAGAGACGGGCGATAATCCCGGGAGCCGCTTTTACCATGTAAATCCCCGAAAATACGGCTAATAACGGGGTTTAATAACGTAAACACGACGCCTCTCGTCCGCTCCCAAGGTTAGGCCGACGCGTTAGCCTGGCGCTTGGGTCACATTACCGGAGAAGACGGCTGAGAAATTCAATCCAACAACAATATGAATATTGTGTGTGTGTGAATTTTTTTTTTTTTATTATATCATTAACACGACAACCATAAAAGAGGCGCAGTACGTGACAGCCAGGAAATAGAAGGAAGCGCTCGGAAAACACAGCCTGACAGTCGTGAGCAGGACATCCATTCATGTTTTTTTTTTTTTTTTTATAATAATAATTCTAGTGACAATAAGCAGATAATACACGGTGTGTTACTTACATGTTCCTGACGGTATTAGCTGGGCAGCTGTGCTGAAATCCGGACTGGAAATGTGAGCTCGGACTAAGTGGCTGGCAGATGGATGTGGATTTGCCTCGTGCGCTCCTCTCTCCCCTCTGGCAGCCTTTGGTTGGTTATTGTGGCGTTTCCCTGCCTATATAGCCTAGGAGGAGCGCTGCTTTCTCTCTGCCCGCCGCCGCTGAAAATGTGTCCCCCCTCGACACTGGAGCTGTTTTTCTTCCTCCTCTGAATTTCTCTCTCTCTCTCTCTCTCTCTCTCTCTCTCTCTCTCTCTCTCTCTCTCTCTCTCTCTCTCTCTCTCTCTCTCTCTCTCTCTCTCTCTCTCCTCCTATTTGAACGGCAGCTGCAGGCTGTAACCGGAGCCCGGTTGCGGTAATGAAGGTGTAATAAACAGCCGCCTGGATTAGGCGCACAGAGATGGCTCGGTGACGTCAATCGCGGCGAGTTTCATGTTGAAATGGGTGGTCGGAGACACTTCAGACACGCCGACTCTTTCACAATCCCCCTTTTCTTTTTTCTTTTTAAATGTGGAGGACGCTGTAACCGTGGGGGTCTGCTCGTGTTTAATTCATTACATGTCACGGTCCTTCAAAAGCTCCGGCAAAGAGGCTTATTTTGATGGCAAGTCTGTGTGTGTCAACAAAATGGCGTTCCTGGAAAGGGGGGTGTGGCGTTATTAGGGGCCTGTTATCGTCCACAGGAAACACGGATGTGGACGGAGAGAGAGAGAGCGAGAGAGAGAGAGAGAGCGAGAGAGAGAGAGAGAGAGAGAGAGAGAGAGAGAGAGAGAGAGAGAGAGAGAGAGAGAGAGAGAGAGAGAGAGAGATGCCACCTGAAAGCTGCTCACTCTGCTTTTGTCTGAGGAATTCGTCTATTAATCTGTTTGACATTGCTGAAGTTATTCTAATGATCCAAAGGAGAGGCACTCATTTAATTCATTTTTTATTTGTTTTTATTTGTAGTGCAGTGGCCCCTTGAGACCCTAGGGGCCCTACACACACACACACACACAAACACACACACACACACACACACACACACACACTGTAGTTTAACAAGTTCATTGTGTACGGTGACCTTCAGTGTACTGAAAGGTGCTGGCATATAACATTTATTATCGTTATAATTATTATTATTATTAGATCCTTGGCTTCCCCTCTTCGTGTTTGATGGCTGTTCTCTCCCCTGATGTGTTTCACCTGGTGGCTGAGGGACATGTTGGGTGTCTTCTGTGTATTTTGGTGGTTGTCCAATGTCTCAGTCTGTGTTTTGCGTGTTTAGACTTTCCAGCGTCTCATCATTATCTCCCGTGACCTCGAGGACTCTGTTAGATTTTGTCATTTGAATTTTGTTTTTTAAAAAATGAGAATCCCGATTCACTTGAGCGCCGTGTCGGCTACGTTGAGTTCTTCTCTGAGCCAAATGCAATACTGGCCTCCTGATCTCCCGGGATTTTCAATTTCTAGTGCTTGCAGTAAAATGATCAGAAAATATCCAGAGAGCCGCGGTTCTCTGAGCCGAACAGCCTTGTTGAGGTCAGAGGTCAGCGGATAATGAACACACTATTTCCAAATGGTAGAAAAAGGCAAAAAAAAAAAACCTGAGATTACCATTCGTTACATCCAAGACATACAGAAGACCCTCTCTGACTGCAAATCCCTGACATTTTTTAAAAATTATTTCTTTTTTTTACTTGTTTTTTCAACTTTCTTTTAACATGTTCACTATGTACAGTGACCTTGGGTGTCTTGCAAGCCCTCTCAGTTTTGATTCCCGCCGTGTGTTTAGAATCTGCTGTAAACGATATGAAAGCGTGACTCCATCCTGTAACAAGCAGCGACTGATGTGATTCTGTGGAGTTTTTCTTGCCACAGTTTGTTCCTTTCAGTATCAAATAAACACCTTTTTCAGAATTCTCCAACCATCTCAAACATTAAAAAAAATAAAAAAAAACATGATATTGACTTCGCGGCACTCAAAATCCCCCATAGTCACTAAAGAGTCCAAGAAGAGCATCTTTGGGATGTAATGGACCATAATGGATATTAAGCGGACAAATCTGCATCAACTGTGCGACGCTGACATGTTGAACTTCTTCCCCAAAGAATGAAGAAGACAGTTCTGGTAAAAGGTGCTTCAGAAGGGACTTCAAGAGCAAATTAACCCGAATTACAATTATTGTCCCTTCAAATGTCAATGCCATCACATGTATATGATTACAGAACGATACATCAAATTATCGAGATCATTGATCAACAGTTTTCAACCCAGTATCAGTTGAAATTACTCCAAATTGCTGTAATTATCGAGTTTATTTCAAAACAATGAAACACTAAGACCTGCGTGTTGATCAGTACTGGAAACACAAAAATAATTATTTTAAGTTGATGTGTTTGGCTCTCTTGTATTGAAGATGATATTTATATAGACCTCATGACCTCATGACCTCTCAATCTATCTCCTAAAAAACACACGAGAGAAAAAGAGTATGAAAACCTGCGTGTTTAAATGCCTGAAAAGTCTTCGAAACAATGCAATTCTAACATCATATATATTCACCATGGGTTTTATTGATCAACCACACTCTAATCCTGTTTAATCTGGACAGGATGCAGGATTAGATTTTGTCTAATTTCCTTTGGATCTCCACGTGTTTGCTGTTGGTACATGACTGTCACTGGAGGACTACTTTGCGAGGTCAAACCTGACGACCTGACCCCAATCAAGCTTGCTCAACCTATATTTACTCCAGTCAACACATCAATCGGCTCTCAGATGAGTCCCATGGTGTCAATAAACTGCACTGACTGAACTCTCCTGCAGACTCAATATAAATATTAGATGTCTCCTCAGGTGGTTTCTTGTGAGTGGGTAGAAAGCTCTCTGTCTTTTCTTCTTTGCATTAACGCCCATTAACAGCCTGTGGTTATGTATACAGTACTACAAATGCACCTGATGCGCTTATCTGCTATCACTTGTAGTGTTCTGCACTTTCTTTATGGCTTTTGATATGCTGTTGTCGGCTGATTTATGTGCTTACACTGTGTATTTAACATTAGATATTTAATAATAATAATAATAATAATAATAATAATAATAATAATAATAATAATAATAATAATCTTTGGGAAAGAGTTGCTCAGTCACAAGTTGCCCCTCTGGCAGTGACGACAAGATGATAACAATGACCCATCTCTGGTGTACAACTTTAAAATATTTTTTCTCAAATTTATATTTTTGCCATCTAACAGACCTTTTAATTCTATTATATAAAAAAAAATACTCCTGAGATAAAGTCTATTATTGTTTTAACAGGCTGATTGGTCCAGTTTTATATTTTTTGGCTGGTAATAAAATACACATACAAACAATATTAATCTGTCCATGAAACCGCTTCAAGACAGCTCTTGTAATCCCAGATGTAACCACATGGGGGCACCAAAAGGCAGCTTTGTTTGGCTTCAGTAGTCCTCAGAGAGCAAGTCTGATGTTTAACTTTCCAGTCTGGTGACCTCAGGCATCACTTTCCAGGATGGTATGCAGCTTGCCCATCACAGATCTCAGCTTCCTCTGACGATTTAAATTTTTTTTGTAAAATCCTGAGATTCAGGGAGCAATTTTACAGGCTGCTGATCATTGTGACGCCAACTGAAATAACCATGTTTTTAAATCTTTGTTTATGCAAAGTGAGCTTTATGGTTTCTCATTATTACGCTCTTCTATAGGCTATTTAAGTCTAAGCTTAATGTAAAACTCACTTATAATGCACAGTTGTTCTCAGTAATCATTTCTCCCAGCGGGTACACTGTGTGCCTGTCCCACTGTTCAGCTTTACTGCATCACATTCAGCTCAAAGTAAGCGGCAACTACATGATTTCATTTGTATGAAAAACACCTCCACCCATATTTAAAATAGTCTGCTGGCTTCTGATTGCATTCAGCCATCCATTAACAGCGTTGCCATCAGGAAAGCAGAGCAAAGCTGTACAGCACTGGATGGAAGCTGCGTTGGAATTCATTGTCATGTATAACCAGCAACTCGTTCCCTCACACTGAGGATGAGGAGGGAATTGCAATGCGAAAGACACAGGTGCATTACTTGTACGGTACAAGTCTCTTGATCTATTATTGATCACAGCGTTGAACCACGATGTCTGCTGAAAAATTCAGGCAGACATGAACCTCAATGCTCCGGTCCAAATCAGAGATGTTGGTGCGTCATGGAATATTCTCTAATCTCATTGTAGAAGGTGAAATATCGACGTTTACATTTTCAGAATTTTGCTGGTTGATGTAAATCTGACCATTCTTTTCTCTTCTGTACCCATTTTTATAGAGCAGAAGGTATCTATATTAACGCCAATGAAAATGTTAGAATCATCATTTTGAAACTACAGAGAAGAGAAAACCCACATAGACATAGGGAGAACATGTAAACTCCACGCAATAACATCTGGTTTATCAGTACAAATGTTTCTTCTAGTGGGAGGATGTTTATTATAATACTTTTTTCCCTTCATTTTAGCCACAACTCTCTGCAATTCAGAGTAACTACTGAATTGAATATGCATGTTTGGACTCTGGAAGCCAAGCAATCTGAGAAAACATAGGCATGCCACAGAAATGTTTCCCAAGCCTGAGTTATTGTGAAGCAGGAGTGCAGAGCACCTCTATATCTCTCCGTGCAGCACTGGAAGTCATTTTGCTCCAGTTAAACTTTAAATTTTTTTTGTTGATAGTAAAAACTGGAGTATTTCCACCTCAAACACAGAGAGACAAAAAGAACAGCAACAAGAAACAGAGGTGGCAATTTTATCATTTTATTTTATTTTTTCTGTTTAAAAGTGCCTTTACAGTACCCCATGAGGTATACAATTTTGATAGGACGAGACAAAGTGAGGATGTTAACGATTGGCTGAAAGGGTTTATGTGTAGGGGACATACAGTATAATGGACTTACACAGACTGCACAAGCAAACAGTTTCAGAATCTCTATTTCATGGTATAAGCCCAATGACGGCGGAGAAAAAAAAAAGAAAAAAGAAAAGATAATAAATCACTGGTTTACACAATGAAATCCTGTCATTTCTTAAAATGAGGATTTCATTCACAGTTGTGGTCCTGTTTTGCATTTTCCAACATTCCAACAATCACAACGGTGCGCGACACAAACGACTCAACCCACCGCCCCCCCCCCCCCCCCCCGGAAAGCCTGAAGCACACGTCTAAACAACAACGCAAAGCATCCCTGGTGAGAATCTAGACTTTCTACATATTGCTCATTTTCAAATGCGTCTGTGCAAAATAAATCTCAGTGACAACTCTCATTAACTGAAAGGTAAACCCACACACACCTGGGAGGTTTTTTCGTCTAAGGAGTGATATTGCACTGCTTTTCACACTGGGGGACACACGTGGTTTCAGTACACCCAGGATACGGGCACCCACTGCGGGGTGGAGGTGACCCGCTCGATGGCCTCCTCCACACCCTTCACGCTTTCGTCCACGTCGTTGTTGACGAGCACCACGTCGAAGAAGTGTCTATATGTCTTGAGGATGGCGTCGGACTCTTTTTGGATCATCTGCAGGTTCTCCGTCTGGGGGAGAAAACACAAGAGGATTAGCGGCTCGGGGCCTCAGACTGAGTTTGGGGAGTTTAAACTGTTGAGAGAGGATTTCCAGATGACGACGGAGCACCTGGGGAGCTGTGGTGGTCGGCGCGATGAACACCACCAGCGGCGCAAAGTCAGCAGTCCTCAGGAGCTTCAAGGTCTGAAAGAGGAGGGAGGGTGAGAACTGTGAAGAAATAGCTTGTAAAAAAATATCACTTAACACAAGATATGGCATTAATTATAGGGTATATATATTTATTTATCATGGGTTTGTCTTCAGTCTGTCATTTTAGGGGAAGAAATCAAGAGGTTAACATCTGCATTGTGATAGAAATGAGCTCACAAAAATGCAACATCTGAAACAGCAGCAATATCTATACTATCAATCTTGTCATACTGCATGTAATACTATGGTGGATTTAAAATACGCGGTCGTCTTTCTGCAGACGTTTCCTAACCTCTGAATGCAGACTTGGGCCTCTGACTGAATGACTGGATTGTACATTATTAATGATGCATTACCGGGGAGATTCCTGCATATTAGCCTATAAATCAGTCTTTTCAACTTATTTTGAATATATGCAACATTTAATCACTTATTTTATATTTACATAGTTGTGAACTTTATTCTTTACTTGTTTCTTTTTTTCTCCTTTTAACATTTTCACCTTGTTTTGAGGTTATTGACATTGAACTTCCATCACAATTTTCCTGTCGTCTATTTAGTCATGGCAAAATACTTTATATTCTGTTTTATTTCAGAAAAGATTCTGATAAAAAGGGATTATAAATAGCAATCCATTTCCTTTTAGGACCCTGGTTATGTTGCCATAGCACTAATGAATGACTTCCCTTTCACTTAGTGCTGCTTCAAGCTTGTACCAACCTGCGGCTCCACGTCCAGCAGCGCGATTTTGCTCTGCTCGTGGATCTTGTGGATGGTCTCAATTTTGGTGCCAAACATGTATCCCTGGAAGCTGCCGTACTCCAGCAGCTCATTCCCAGAGATGCACTTGGTCATGGTTTCGTTGGAGATGAAAAAATACTCATGCCCATTCTCCTCGTCCTTACGCTGGGGCCTGGTGGTGTCTGCGCAGAGGGTTAACGGAGTCAGTCGAACACACCGAACCCCGGCTTGACACTTAAACCGCAGCGTGCGGCGGGACATTGTGATTCTACTTACGTGGTGATGGGTAGGAAAATCGATCAGTGTATTTAGTCAGAAGTGCATTTTTGATATGGCTCCTGCCGACACCAGGCGCGCCTGAAAAGAGCAGAATTGATCGAGTATTATTACATTTTCATCAAAAACACACAGAAACGATTACTTCAAGTGTGGCTGCATGAGCGACTTGTGTACCATAGATCAGTGTTGGCCTGTTTGTTTGTTTTTTAATATGGAGAACCAGACAGTTTGATCAATAAGGAAAACAAAGCTACTGGACAGAGAGGGCAACTAAACATTTGTTCTCACACGTACAAGAAAGCAGTATAAGTGTATGCATAATTGAATACACTGTTGGCCTCACATTGTCTCTTGAAAGCCGCCAAGGACATACGCTTACTTTAAAACTGATTTTCTGAAGTAGCTCTCCAGTGAGTGTTTGAAACACTGAGCGGACCGTCGCTACGTTCTGCAAACTGAGAACCTACTCATGCCAAGCCACCGCAGGACAAACACCGATTATTATTATAATCCACTCCAAATGAAGCGATGCTGCTTTCCAATCGCTTCAGAACCCCGAAGTCTAAGCTTGTTTTCGGTGTTGCAGAGTAATAATAATAATAATAATAATAATAATAAAAATCCCCTTTCGGGGACCCAGACTTTTATTTTGAAGATGGCCGTGTCCAGTTGGCATGCGTCTTATTGCAACATGAGGATTTCATTGACTTGACGCTCCAGCTCTGGAGCTCTCCTTGCAGAAATGTTATGCGTCTGATAATTTGGTGTTTATTTTCTCATGTTTTCTACTCCCTCCTGGTCCTTCTGGTTTGTGGGTTTTGGTTAAAGTTCATTCCCGGTTTCATGTTCCTTGTGTAATCATCACTCGCGCCTCGTTTCTCCGCCCTCGCGTCCCCCGCCACCTCCGCCACCTCCCCTAATGACCCTTGATCGTTGTCAGCTGTGCCTCTTTGTGTGCACACGCTTCCTTGGGGAAGAATTTGGTCTTTTGCTTCCTCTTCATGAGATTCCTTTATTTAATCGTAGAAAATAATAGATGTAGACTGGGAATCCGGAACGAGAAGCAAAAGTTTCGCTTTCACACGACATTTTGAAAACTTCAAACGCTGAAAACGAGTAGCCACTAGTTGGTGCTGTTGTCTGTTTTTGTAATGAAACCATACGCACATACATCTTGAGAAGAAAGCGCTATAAACATTAACAATGGCGAGTACACAGACATTCATATGAACAAAGTGGGATTCTTATCACGGCGACAACTCTAAAAGAATATGGTCTGGGAGTCATGACGCTCCGGAAGCCGCCATTGTCGTTATTGTCTATCTACTTCCACATGTGCAGAATGGCCGCGGTCGGCATGTGCAGTAGCAGCATTTCCGCCGTTTACGTGGAGACGGGAGTCGGAGTATTGTCAAAAGGTTCCACCTTGGGTACCGTTCTCAAGAAGTTACATTCTCAGAGCGTCATTGTCGTGTAAAGCAGAAACACCCAAAACATAGAAGTTCTGTGTTTTCACCTGAAAACATTGTAATGTAAACGGAGCCGGAAAGAACAAGTGCAACAACTTTCCTCAAAGTGTCTACATAGTGTGTTTAACTTAAACTGTTACGATAAACTGAATTCCTCAACAATTTTTTTTTTCTTTTAATTGAAGGAAATTTAAGGTAGGGATTCCAAGTTTGGGACCTCTACAATGCAACATTAACCTCTCTTTATCATACTGGAAATGAGTTCCCCTCAAAAAAAATTTTAAATCTCCACATGGATGAGAACTAATACATAATGATATTGTGTTGAGCAAAGACGCTTACCAATAAGCACTAGCGTTTTCCTTTTGAAAGCCGGCAGCTGAACAACCTCCTCATAGGAAATCACATCCAGCTGGTCAAAGACTGTAAAACAAATAAATATATATATATATATATATAACGGGATCAAGGTGCAACACTGTGTCTGTATCACAACGCTGGGGGTTAACGTACTCGAGCTGTGTTTGGCCAGGTACTTGTCTTTGCACTTCTTCTTCTTTCCAAACGGGCTGCAGGACTGGCTGCCCTCTCGAGCCTTACTTTTACTGGCCACTCTCCTGCGAGGAAATAAAATAAATTAAAAGTCACGCCGAAGACTTTTACGTGTCTGGTGGTTCGATTCTGGGTAAATCAAACACGGAGGAGCTTTCAACCATTCTTGGAGCTCCGGTGAGGGGATGAGTCCGGCGGAGTCGGCGGCGCTGCTCTCCACTCGGCCCTGCCACCAGTTTGGATCCTGCTTGTTGATGATCTGGATGATGTCTCCGGTGTGAAACGTCAGGCCGGCCTCTTTGCACGGGATCAGGTCGTCCGCGGTGGGGTCGTAGTCGAACTGGGCCCTCATGTACATCTGCGGATCGAGGGCGAGTCGGGTCAATCCTCTTTGTTGTAAAAACACGTACACAGACGTTTACTACTGGAAACCGTGTTGTCCAGGGGTTTTCAAAGTGTGGGAGGATCATCCTCCAGCCGTAGTGCCTGAGCCATAGTGGTCTTGGCATTTTCTCAAAGTAAGCAGTAATTTATCATTTTCATGAGTCACAACTCAGAAATTCGACAACTAGTGTTTTTTTTTTTTAAAGAAGTGTCCATATATAATTTAATGTGCAAACTTATAGTTTTGTGATTCACAAAATGCACTCCAAAATGTGTGTATTTTAATAAGATAAAGAGTTTTCCCCAATTTCAACTAATATTTTTTCTCATTACTATTGTAGCTCATGAATTGAAAAGGAGCAAATCATGCATAGAAAAGGCATCCCCCAGGGATAGGGTTAGGGTCCCCCCACATTTTGAAAACAACTGGTTTCTCCTTTACATGTTCTTATCAGCAACTTAATGTTTGTCTACATATACTTTCTAACGTCACGCTTGTTGCTAAACATTCCGCGAACTTTGAAATACAAACGACAGAAAAGAAACTTTCTCAATAATATATAAAGTCCTTTTTGACAGCTTCTTATTTATTTTTTTTATTTCCACTCAATCTTTTGGAAGAAATGACCCTTTCATGCCAGCTGCTTAAAGCATAACTAGGATTCTTTTGAAAATGGTAGAAATATTTCACTCACAAACCTTGAACGAAAATATTCCGCATTTTGTTTTACTTAAATGGTTAAGTGGGGGGAAAAAAGCTGTTAGTCGTGACTGGAGAAACTATTGGCTTCGACAGTGGATGTACTAGCAGATGCGAAATTCTAATACAGATCTACTCATATATATATATATAAAATAAAGCACCTTTCAGGATAATTATTATTAATGAGGCTTCAACATTTGGATTCTACTAGTATGTAATGAGAAATTCACCCTGAAGCAGAATAATTAGTGGACTATGTGATCTTGGCAGTCACACATCAATCTTGGGAGGATCTGAATGATTAAATTGTTATCACCGACTAAAGTTTTTACTCAATATGAACAAATCTCAACTAGACTGTTTGAAGATCACAGCAGGACCACATGATAATTCTCCTCAGGGTATTTTTTTTATGTTTTTTTAATACTATTCAGTTCAATCCAAAAACATTTGTGGCTTCCCAAGACTTTCCTCTGGTACACGCAACACGTGTGAAAGAATTGAACGTACTGGAGAAGTCTGGATCGTCACAAATTACATTTAATGAGCATAAAACAGCCCCTCCAGAGAATTGTTAGGGCAGGACTGCAATAAAATAATGCAAATTCAGCACAAGTTTCCCTGTGGTATAATGGAATGACGAAGAAATGTTTTCATATGCCAAAATAAACTGTGTCCTAATAAAAAGTATAACAATAGTTGAGCCAACTGGGACAGTGACGGGTAGTTGTTATAGAAGCTGTGTTGTTTTACATTTCTAAAGGTTTTTGCCTGCATGTTCGCTCTATGAGACGCTGCTTGATTTTTTTTTATCTAAACAATTCACACTAAATAAAAGACAATCAATATCTGCAGCTCTTTCTGTAATAAGTAGTACACTTATTTTTAGAGCCATTTATTCACTAATTATTTTTGCACTCCAAACTCGTAATTGTTTGTCGATTCTCGCAATTTTCATCCATAAATTAAATAAGAATGCAGATCATTTGTAGTTGGGACTACTGCTGGGCACGGGTGGTCGTTTTAAAACACAAATAAATATTTATCAGAGCCACAAGATCCTGGAGGGACTGATTGACGTAGGCAAAGCACATCAACTAATCCTACATGTACTAATGCAGTAGAAGCTTTATGGCGGTTTGCCATCACTGGCCACAGCAGGTACTGAGCTTCTGAAATACAATCATCATCATTCAATCATTTTTCGAAGTCCATGTTTCCATTATAGGATCAAATCTGTCGTTACATCAAGAGCAGCCTTGGTTTTCTGCGACACCACACACACACACACACACTCAGGCAGCTGTTGTAGAGACTTGCTGTGGCCAGCAGATGGCAGAATGAAACACACACTACCAAAGTGTTTCAAGCCCAACTAGTAAAACTAGTGAGAGGTGTTAGTTTCACTTTGAACTAATCACATAGTCACCTGAGTTGTTCATTGACTAACAGGAGAGTCACCTAAACAAAATCATGTTTCAACAAGTAAGTCGTGGAAGAGGGGGGAAAAAAATCATCTTTGAATTCACTGTGAAGTGGATGGAAAGCAGATTCTCTTAAGTTTGTTTGCAGAAGAAAATATGAAACACAAAATCCACTCCAAGCCAAAGCAGCACGGAGCCGGTCCTGGGTGTAAACGCGTCGGTCATGTCTTTACCTCACAGACTCGGGATCGATTCTTCATCTTGGGGATGATCTTCATTGTGACGACTCCATTTGTTTCTCTCTGCAGGTAAAGATCGCAGCGGTTTAACGCATCCCTGTGATATGCGAGCAGAACAGCAGCATTGAGCGGTGAAGGACTCACTTACAAGGACCTTCTGTAGCTGATCTACGGTTTGGTTCGTCACGCTTTTCCCATTGATTTCTGCTATTTCGTCCCCTTCTTGTAAAGACCCTGGAAAACAAGCACGAGACGGGCCTTGCAATTTCTCCCAGACCAAGAAACCAGGAAACGACCACGCCAACGTTCTAATCATTTTGGGGTTATCACCTTGTTTGTGGATCATCCCACCGTGCAATATTCTGGCCACCGTGCATCGCTGTTTGTCGTTCACTTTCAGAGTGACCCCCTGCAGAGAACAGAGAAACCAGATGGTGATGAAATACAGTGCGAGCACCTTTAAAGACAAAGTGCCCGGAAAAAGAAGCTACATGTAAAAGGAAATATGTATTAGTAAAAACAAAACAAAATAATAATGAGTTATTTATTGTAACGATATAAAATAATAGATAAAAGCTACATGCAACAGAAAAATATCAAAAAAAAACCAAGAAGCAAGAAAAAACTAAAATTAAATTAAATTAAATAAATAAATGGCTGCATGAAAGCACCAATTAAAAATAGTAAAGCGACAAAATAACACCTTGAGCACCTTTGAGAAGAAAGTACTATGACAAAAAGGTTTAGCATACCGACAACAAATAAATTAGAAAGAGGGGGGGAGGGGGGAAGGAACTTATTCTGTGAGCCTGATACCAAAACATGGTCACCTTTGTTTGGAACAACAAGAAAACGTTTTTTTTCTTAAAGATCTAAAGATGTGAAAACACAGCTGCATGCTCTGAAAGTGACCAGTAAAATTCTAAAATCCATCCAGCCAGTGGAGAGAAGCTAAAATTGGACATGTGACGTCTGTTAAAAACAAGTGAGAAGCTGAGAGGACAAGAAAGACATTAATGACTCCTCCCTCCTCCAGTTTTATAAGTACTAGAGTCTGTATTCCCTCTCTGGGTTGGCTCGAGCTCGGATTTCTGTGATTTTGATGGACTGATAAGCTGATGATTCTCCTGATTAATCAGTGAAAAGAAAGAGGCTGTGCAGGCAGATTGTTCACCATGGGCTCAGAGGGATTCTTCTCGAATGCTACTTCTTTCATCCTGGTCAGCTCTGCGCCGTTCATGTGTCCTGCACTTCCGTTGGTGTAAACGTCGGCCCCTTTAGTCTCATAGGTCTGCATAACCGCCTGCAAGGAAACAAAAACACACCCACGGCTTTATCGCACACACTTAATGAAATCAGACTTTACTGAGGAAAAAAGAAAAGAAAAAGAAAATCAACATAATTGAATTTTGTCTGATTAATTTGCCAGAGGTCGGACTTCGTGTTTCGTTCGTCCGCACGGATCGCATCATTATCTCTGTGAGCGAAGCAAACACTTTCTGCTGGCGTGCGCCAACAGCTCCGTTTCATTTGCAAGTTTCAACATATGTTCGGGGTTGAAAATTAACCCGGCGTTATAACAGCCCATTAACCTCGACCTGTCATCTGGTCCACCTGGCTCATGTGGTCATGGATACCAGCAGTGTCATCGGACGGTCACTATTCAGAGACGGCGGGCGTCCTCCTCCGACAGCGTCCGACCAAGCTATCAAACTAGAGAAACTGCACTTTTACACCTTCATCAAGAGACTCCTCATCACGCCGCTTCTATCCTAACATCCGCTGCAGCTCGAGAGAAAGAAAACAAACATCTGATATAATGCATATGTTAGTGCACTCTTCCCAGCATGCCTCATTCTCCACCGTTTTTAAGAAGAAACAAGGAAATAAGTGGACGTTATAAAAAAGACACATCTGACTTTTCACTTTCCTTTTGTCCCAACAACTGTTAATCTATTTTTTTGTGGAAATATATTGTTAAGTTCAGTATTCAGTCACACATTAATTATTAATACGGCAGTCAACTAAAGATGTTTTTATACTTCAAGACTCTAAATTCGGTATAAAAACACACAATTATACAAGAAAATATCCTGCAACCGGGCATATAACTGATGTTTGCCTGTACAGTATCACTGTCTGACAAAACAATTTGTTATTTGAATGAAGACACACTAAATATGTATTGCTGGACTTATTGTGTCCATGTTAATGTCACTTTGTTTTGAAGAAAACATCAAAAAAACAAGTGACCAACTGTGGTCACTAGTGTGATTAAAAGTTAACTGGCGTTTGTTGGGCGAGTTTAGTTAATCCAATGCTTTACTTTGACGTCAAAAGTCATTAATTTGATGTTCTTTTGTCCAGACTGCTGGTGAAGAAGCTTCAATCTTTATGAACGCCGGGAAAATTAATGCAGCCAAAGCGGGGTACACAGATCAAATCAGTAAGCAAAGTACAACCTCCGTGGGGGAACTCATTTTCTGCGTCAGCGCAAAGTTTCTTTATGAAAGTGACACATCAGCGCTGCTTCAGCAGAACTATATTATCTATTTCCCAGTGTCAGCACTACAATAAACCAATAAATATCATTATCACCCCCCGACCCCCCCCACCCAGCCATCATTTTGGCTTCAATCCGTAAAACAGAAAACCGAAGCGGAGAATGTTTCTATTTCTGTGTGGGTGAGTCGGGAGAGGGCGGGACGCAGGCGTCACGACTCCCCAGCACTTGTTTTCATGTGCAACTCGATAGTTATTTACCAGTCCGTTACATGTCAGGACCGTGCAGCCCCCCTCCCCCGGATGACGTCGAGTGATGAACAGATGAAATTACACACACCGAGGAGAGAAATCGGTGCAGCAGCAGCAGCAGCAACACGGAATTGATTTCTTACTTTTGAGATAATATTTCATGAAATGCAATAAACTTCACGGAGCTGGAACAAGATTACCCCCCCACCCACCCCCCCAGTAAACCACGGTCACTTTGGAGCTGAATATCGTTCTTTTCTTTAGCCATCCAGTTTTAAGTGTTTTGATTAAATGGTTGAAAGTTTTAACTCGCACTTATTTCTGTTTATTATGATTTCTTTTAAAAAGAATTACGAAAAAATTTAAATATGGGAAAATGCATCATGACCCACAAATGTTTCCACCCAAAAAGGGGGGGGGGGACCCATAACACCTGAACAGACACCAAATACACAGAAAATATACTTTTATAGCTCAAATGAAGACAATTTAATTAAACGTAATAGTCTCCTGAATTGTACTCTCTCTACTAAACTTCAAATAGTCGCTTTGCGAGGTCATCACAGCAGAAAGTGACAGACTTTGTAAAGAACTGATGATTAAGTTACCCTTTCGTGCTAAAATATTTGCTTTCTTAGATTAAATCAGCAGTAAAAGTCCTTATAAATCAGAAAGTGCCTCGTCAGGGGGATGACAGTCACAAAGAGATTAGGCGGGTGATTAAAGGGCGTTTGAGTCACACTACAGTGAGTGTGGTGACGAGGTCTCTTTCTGAGGTTATGGGAAGACGGCTTCAGTGTGGAGAAGAAACAGGATGAACGTTGAGGAAATGGAGGGGGTGGGGGGGGGGGGCGTTCAGGTCGGCTCTTATTATGAAGGGTGTGGCTTCCTCTGGAGTAGATAAAGTAGATCAGACTGCTGTGCATTTCTACATGTAGTGTTGATCTGAAACTACAGATTACTGTGCAATCTGTCTCTTTCCTTTGCCATGATTTATACATCCAAGCCTCAAAATATATTACCCCCGCCCCCCGTTGTGAGATTCATGGTGGAAAATCCTTTATCTCCTATTGATCGTTTGAAGAAGCACAGTAGGAGATCAATATCTCGGCTACAATGGGACACAGTGTGCCTTATCTCACACACACACACAAAAAAAACCCCAGCTCCAACAACAGATGAAGTTTCAGAGGAATTTAGACAGATTGTAGAGAAATCAGCCAGAAGGGTGTTGAGGGTCTGGCCCCATGTGCCAGAGGCCGGGCTCGCCTGAACTTGTCAGGAGTGTTTGGTTTTGCTACGATTCGAGAGCTGTAACCGTGATAGTACAGAGTGTTTCGGGGAGTTACTCTGAAGCAACAACTTCAGTCCCGGCTCAGATAAAAGAGCAAGAGCATAGCACACGCCCTTCGACAAACTGTGAGATAAAGGTCCACGTGATCCCGCTCCAAGACGCTGATTTCACAAATCAGCACTCAGCAGAAGGGGACAGATTGTAACTCAAGGCCGGCGAGCTGCAAACTGCTGATGTCAGGACAGGAGTTTCCTCTCTTCCCCATTTCACTCTGTGACTCTGTGCTGACTTTTCACATTCAGAGAAGATGTTCAGCACAAAGCCCCCCCCCCCCCCCCCCCCCCCCCACACCCCCACCTTTCTCTGACAAATCCACCCTTACATCATGAAGGACTGGAGCCCAGGGCGTCCCAATGTTCCACCTCCAAATGTTTCTGGGGTCATCTCAGGGTGGTTTCACAACATGTCCCAGCTCCAAGGAAAAACACGTTGGCAGCAAAGCCTGGTACAGTGTTGATGAAGTAAACAACCTGTCTGGCCTCAAATGAATGTAATTCCTCAGGAGGAGGGTCAACAACAGCTTAAAAATAACTTATTGCAGAATACAGCTGTCTTTTCAAAACTACTTCAACAACTTCAGCTGAACTCCGGAGACATCTGAACTATACATCTCGCACGTGACTCGTCCGTTTCCAACAAGTTGTGTAATAACTCTCACGTGTTTTAAATATGGTATATTTACAGAAGTGAATCTGCCAATGCAGCGTCTGCTGGGTCCAATAATACTGAGCAACGCAGAGGCTGCAAACACACGGTAAATATCTGACATGCATGAGACAGATGAACACAGGGAGCCGCTTTAAGCCGCAACCATGAAAAAAAAAAAAAATGTATTCTATTTATAGGAGCGCTGCTGGGGGAATAAACAACAGTCATATGGCCCATAATGTGTCTGCTTCCCGGAAGCCATGGCAGAGAGGAAAAAAAAAAAAACCCCAAGAGAAATAAGCGACATCTTACCTTGTCAGACTTTGGTTTGTTTTGCAGCAGCTGCTCCAGGTACAGATCGGAAAGGGCTGTCCGGACGCTGCTCACCGGCTCCAGAATGACGGCAGCTTCGTTTTTATTGGATTTCAACGTCATCGTTTTGTCCGCTAGATAAGAAAGAGGTGGAAGGGAAAACAAACCCCCCAAAAAAAAAAAAAACAACAACTATCAATCCGATTCGCCCCCTTCCTCCTCCCCCCGCCAGTAAAGACCTGCTGATAATGAGTCCGGACGACGTGACAGGTTCCCCCCCGAGAGGCTAAAGTCCAAGGTTTGGCTCAGCAGCAGGTGAGAAGCGCGAGATAAGTGTTGCGGCGAACACCGCTGACAAAGCAAGTAAACACGCAGCGGACCCACTGCGCTGCGAGGGGCGGGCGCAGAGGCGTTCAGGGAAATCACGACATCCCAGCACTCACTTTAACGTTCGGTTTATCACGCTACCCCATATTTACACAGATAGTGCAAGGATTTTACTCTTGGTGTTATTATTTAACAGCGAGATCGTTATTAATGATGATATTTATGATGTTGTTTTGATGCAGTTTGAATTGAACTACTCTTGAACTACTATTCGCTCCCAGTTGCAACACACCTGGAAGCAATGAGGGGTTTGCTATTGGGCTTTTTTACAAGCTTGATCATGACATCAGCATTAGGTTGAGGCGAGCTGAAGCTTGGAGAGAGCTAAAACGTGCAGGACGTCGGCCCACCAGGCCCGGATTTGAAGACCCCTGCAGGATGAAGTTATTTGAATTGTATTGAATTGAATTGAAAGCTAGATAAGAGCACCTCTTTTAGCTCAATCTGATCAACAAGTCATGCTACAAGTTACCTAGTTTATTAGTAATAATTCATTACAGAATAATACCATACGTCATTGTAATTTTAAAAAGGGGGATTATAGTCTTAATATTTTCATTTTTTGCACCATCCATTTTTACTGAATGAATTTATTTAATTCAACGCACTGCTTAAGATGTTTCTTATTTGAATAGATGGATAGATCGATGATTGATGGATTAAATTCAATTCAATTCAATTCAATTCAGAATTGTATTTCCATAGCGACAATAACAACACAGTCATCTCAAGACACATTACCACATGAGGAAACATGTATGGAAGGATGAGTAGCTGCATGAATGGAAGGATGACTAAGCACATTAGAAGAAGCTTTCTTGCTTTCAGAGGGGGAACAAAAATCCCAAAACTTCATCTTCAAAACATGTCAGTTTGATGAGAACAAAATGAAACGGTTGACTCTGGTTCAAGTCCTTTAAATACTGTATATGGAAATGACTTAATTACTGATTATGAGCATAGTCTGAACTAAGTAGATGTGTATCCAGAGAAAAACAGAAGCAGAATTAAGTTTATATATCTATTTGAAACTACAAAAATGTTTTGTTTTTGCTTTTTTTTTTAGGTGCATTTCTTATTCAGACAACAACCCTCTTGTCACACTCGACCCGTTGACGTCGTCTTCACTGATTATCAAATGTCCGATAGTACTTGAACTTAGCATCACCGCAGCGGGGCTGGGCTATCACGAAGCTACGTAAGTGGCTCTGCTGCAGGAAGTGGTCCTGCAGCCAGGAGGTGGTCCTGTTGCAGGAGGTGTCCTGCTGCAAGAAGTGGTCCTGCAGCCAGGAGGTGGTCCTGCAGCCAGGAGGTGGTCCTGCAGCCAGGAGGTGACCCAAACACCCGATTAGTTGGTACAACACAGAGCAGCTGCAGATCAAAACACACTATTCCCATTGTCACGCAAGTGCTTCATCTATATGTTGTAAATTGCTGCATATAAGTATCAAAACGTGCAACACTGAAGTCACCGAAGAGACTCTGAGACTATGTGGCCCCTGATCAGGGTGGGATTCATTGCAACGACCCCCTATTGTTCTCTGTGATGTGTAGAGTGCAACCATTCTTTTTACATAATAGGTCTGTATGTTGTAATATGAAGTCATATTTAAATTCTTATGTTTTCTCTAAATAGTGTCCATCCAGTGTTCTCACAGAAAACACAACCAAAGACCCTGCTTCAAATTGACCGATATAATTTTGATAATTTCTTATTGGTGAAAGAGATTGGAAACCTGCAGGAGCTGCAATCATGTTTTCCCATTTCTAAAAGCGTTTTCTCTTCATGTTTCTGTGATTTATAGCTCATTTATCTTAAAGTTTTTGAATTTCCCATGCAGATAAGTCCCAAGCTTTGCTGTAGAAAGCCGAGCCTCTCAGAGATCACCAAAGAGAACTACAATAACAAATGTTTCATATGCGCCAGTCATTGACAAATCAGAGGGGCTGCCAGTTTCTGAAAGGAACTGCAGGGGGAGCCCTTCAGCAGGTTGGTGTCCTCCATCCACAGCTGTTATGACTCTTTTTTTCTTAAACATCTGCTGTCTCATGAAGGTCTCCAAGCGATTCGTGGCTTTCTGACCTCTGCCTGTCAGCCACATAGTGATCAGACTTAAACATACATACAACATATCGGTCTTTTAATATCAAAGACTTGGATAAGACGGTCTAACCCAGGGGTCAACTCACTGGAGTAACATTGTTATTACAATAAGCAGTGATGGTTTTGTCCTGTTTTTGTGGTGTTTTTTCGAATATATTTCCCTTTATTCGATCCACATGGTGCATTTCAAGGTTCTTTTTATCTGCAAACAAAGAGGCTGCCGCTGCAGGTATTGCGAAGTAAACAGTTACATATTTGATATCTCACGTTAAAGACAACAGAGCAGAAGGACATTTTTCTGATAGAACAAAATATTAAGATTCGGATTAAATCAAATTCATTGGTAGTGCAAATTTCCTACATAGTATGACGCTTTGAATTAAAAAAATAAAAATAAAATACAACTCCATGTATTCTCTGAGTCACACACACCCACATACAGTTTGGACACATCAAATAACCAGATATGCATATTTTGGGACTGTGGAAGGAAACTCATGCATGCTCAGGGAGGAGCAGGAAACTCAAAAAAAAGAAGGACCATCAAGCCTGGATTCTAGTGTTATTGTTATGTGAGATGGCAACCACTGTAATATGTGCATGTATTGATAATGCATTGAACGTGTTAATTCATATATAGTAGGGTGTGCTATTTCATTATATTTACTTATTGTTACAGCAACATTTTAGGATTTATTTACTTGCAAAGCTAAAAACACTTGCCTTATTTTCTTATGCTACTATTTTAACTGATGAGAAACATGTTTTTGTTTTTTCTTTTGTGACTGCAAATACAAGTGAAATGTTAATAAAATCATCAAATTGAATGGGTTGATATGCATTCAACGGGAGGAATACATCAGACACCGCAGCTCCATTAGCAAAGGTGGAATATACAAACTTATTCTTAAGATATGGTTGAAGTGATTCATTCTATACAGAATTGAATGATAACAAAATGAGCCCATCGCCATTTTTTTTTACCCATATCTAAAGCCTCAACATTATGACCAGGGACAAATAATGTTTGTAATGTTTGCAACAGATCTCTTGGGAATAGCCAGTGTGGAATAAAGAAACTAATGATTAAGCTTAAGTAGACCTTTTACAGACCAAGAACACCATGTTTACCAAGCCCCTTGTTTAATGTTCGAGGAATATGTAAATATCCCACCATTTTGAGTTATAATGCATTTTCTTCTTCTTATAAGTATTTGTAGAGATTTGATCAATCCTTTTGTGTTTTTAATGCACTTGTATTTTCATGTATTTAATCCTCTCCGTCTATTTCTTAGATGCATGTAACATTCTAATGTGTTTTTCAATATGTAAAGCATTTAGAAATGCTGTACAATGTGAATTGTTACCCGAACACTGGTACATTAACAGTAAGGGGAAGTCTGCAGCTAAATGCCCCCTTCAGTGACTGAACGTACCCTTCAACAGGTCCAGGATGTGTTTACATCCGGGCACTGTGGATGGATGAAGCGCGCATGTGCGCTGAGGTCAGCGTTGCCAGATTTGGAGAAAATTTACTTGTTTTAAACACTGTGAGCTGGAAAAATGAATCTATTATGAAGTTGTTGTTTTTTTTTTTAATACATTCAAAGGGAAACATGAATAAAAGAGAACAAACTTATATGAGAACAAAACAAAAACATTTCAGCAGTGTCCTTACACTCAAATAATCCGATTATTTATTTGAAAATGGAAGAAAATGAGCTTCACAGCTATTGGTTATGGAATATGATTATAAATTGCAATTTCTTTTCTACAAACATACATGGAATATGTTCAATAGCACTAGACAAACAATGTAAAGGTTGCAACATAAATAAGCAAATAAATACAGGACATAGTAAAAAGTACAAATAAAAAAGATAAGAGGGCGTTATGTTTATTCTTTTTTTAAATTCTATTTTGTGTGTGAAGACTTTGCCTAGCAGAATAACTGACTCGATGTGTTAATTAAGACACTATGATGTTCATTAGTCACACGGTTGAACACTTTGTTCAGTCTGTGCCGTCCTTTATGTTATTGTATTATTGTGAGCCTTTTTTTTTTTTCTGTTGGTGATGTGCTTTAGTAATAATTAAAATCACATCATTAGTTTGCAGAATGGTTGCGATTGTGTCTGGTTTTCATTGAGTCGTGCGTATTTTCTTTTGATCTGGCAACCTGGAGCAAGGCCTGCGCACAGTGCTCGAACCGGCGTGGTGTCAGTTTATGTTAGTTCGTCACTGGTAAAGAAGCAGTGCCCAGAAACAGACATTTGTGACGCCCCGTTCCTCTTTAATCTGCGCGTGATCGCTGCTGTGAAAGGTCATCCCGCAACTGTAGAGGGAAGTTACGTCGAGTTATTTTCTCCTTTGTGCAGCCACGGTAAAGAACGAAAGCATGCGTGTAAAGCCCGCTATTGGTCCAGCTTGGGATCAAACCCTGGTCATGTGCTGGTGAAACTGAAAACCACAAGACAACTGCTCCCACTCTACACTTCCTGTAATCTGTTGCATACAGTTTATTTCCACCTTGCCTTGTCTCCCCATCATCCAGCGAGGCTCTCTGAGGCACTGAAGGCTTGTTTGTTGCGTTTGTGCGCAAAGTAAATATCCTTTGCCTGTAAGGTTGCGTCAGTTTAATTCTGTATCTGAGCTGCTTGCTCGCTGCGCATCCTTCATCATAAGGAAGAGGATTAATCACATATCATCTACTGCTTTCCACACGGCCAAACTGACCTGGCACGTGTTAATCATTAACACCGTAAGATATTTATGGTCTACCCTCAAAGTTAGAAACACACCTGATTATTCCCTCTTTGGTCTGAGCGACGGCTGCGTCTTTAAAGTTTCATATTTAGGACATTTTCTGTCTATTATTTTTAGCCGATCAGGATGCTTTTGGGGGGGATGTTTTGTTCTGTGAGTCAGAAAGTGCGACCTGCTCTCAGACTTGCCGAGCCGCTGTCGGCTCTAAGGAACGTGCAGATCCGCGCCTATTCCTCCACATCTCCAACTTTCCGCTTGCTTGAAGACAGTCTCGGTAAGTTTGAAGACAGGTGTAAAAATAATAACAATAATAATGTATTTGACCTCTTTATGAAACGCCGCGTTAATCCTCACCCGTCTGAAATCACCAGAGCTCAACTACGGGGGGGCTCTGACGCTTTTTAACTATGTTTGGCTGCGCGACCACTGCCGCTCGGCGTCCTCCTACAACACGGCCACCCACCAGAGAAACGTGGACACCGGAAGTATTGACCTCTCCATCCGTCCTGTGCACACAAGTCTGTTGGACGGGCATCTCATCCTCACATGTAAGTCAGAGATCTGTGCAGTAGGAGTCAAACCAAATGCGTAAAAGTGCTTTAACTTGAAGGGGTGCTGAGGCGCACCTCCACAGATCACCACTTTTGATGGTGCAGCAATAACGCAGTGTCAGCAGAGGTTTGTGATCCTCTGATCCAACAACGTAATATGCATTTGCACCTTTAATAAAATGTATGCTGCAGTTGTGATTTGAGGAAATAATTAAATGTCAAATTCATTTTTTTAAAGAAAAAGCCAAGTTCAAAACACAATTCTGAGTTACAGCTCCTCCATATCACTGTTCAAATGGCATATGCATTTGTGGGATGAGCAGCAGAGCTGAGTATTCATGAAACATGGGCCAGCTCTTTCAATAGATATAGATTCTCTGACAACTTTTGTGTGTGTAGTATCGTGTTTCTGTAGGTTGTTCTCAGCTCATAGGTCATAACGTGTTGCGTCATATTAGTCATATCAAGTTTTGTGGCTTTTTCCCCCTGTCAAGGACTGTCTTATTGTGAAAAGGCCTCTTCGGTTGTGATTTGGTGGGTGTGGTAGGGGAAAAAGTGAGAAAGTTTACATGGAGTGCGTCATAAAAATGAAGATTCACATTCGGAACAATGTCTAGAAATGGCATGCGATGTGTTGTGCCATGGGCTGTGATGATGGATGTCGTCCACTATATTTTGTAAGTGCAAGCGATCAAGAGCAGCCATATACGAATAAGATAAAAAGTGAGAAAAATTGCTCACTGCAGGCAAACAAGGGTCTTAAATTAGAGAGCTGTTACAAATCGCATGGACAATCGTACAATCGACTTCACATTTTTGCACCACCTTCGGTACTGGTTCATTCATTTAGCATCACGAGTGTTGGCGCTGACACTGTGCCAAAGGTGGCCAGGGGCAGAGAGAGACACATTTACATCTCGGGGAAATTTAGAGTCTCAAATCCACTCATTACACATATGTGGACTTTGATAAACTGGAGAAACGAAAATAATGTACAAACTTGACATCAAAAAGGCTCCAATGCCTGAAATCAAACTTAATGTAGCTGAGGGTGTACCTGTTGTGATGGATCAAACCACTGGACTTTAGGAAGAGTGACAAAGACTCACTGTGACAAGTGGGGGCTTGTGTGCACAGTGCAGTCTGAAGACTGGTGAAGTGCAGAGGCCCACTCCAAAGCTAATTCTGCTTCAAGAAGCAGTCTATGTCCTTTAATGTCAAGGCACAGCATGACGCCATGTGATTCTCCATAAGAGGAAACATACGTTTGTATGGTTCTGTTAATCTAATTGATGTTTGCAGAGGTGGCTGGCGTGTAAGAGGGTGTCGGTGTTGCAGGAAACCTATAAGGTGCCATCAGTCACCTGAAGTGCTGACACTTAGTTCATACCTGATTTTTTTAAGTGTCTTTTTTTTTTTCCTTTTTTGTATTTAAAATGGGAACCCCTTGGTTTTTACCTCCAAAGACATTTAAGTGTATTTAATGGGGACCTCAAATAATCCTTCATTCATGTTCTGTACAGCTTTATGCTTGAAAAAGCTTAAGATGATTTTACTACATTACTCTTGTGAGAAGAGACAACCTTTGCATGATTGTCGAGGAGTTTGTCTAACAATGAAGTCAGACAGCACCTTCTTAAAGGCTGATTTTTTTTTTCGCCTACATTTAAGGACAACAAAAGTAGCACGGAGGTTCCAACAGTCCTGACACGGGTCATCCTTGAAACTCAGACTGCAAAATGACACATTGTTCTTTATGAGACAAAACAAGATTTCACTGACAATGTTGCTTAAAATTTGAGTTTGACTCTGGTTGCAGGGGTGTGTAATGGTTAGTGCACCTAGTTCAGGGCAAGTCGATTTGTCAAGCATATTTGGGTTTTCTCTGGGTATTCGGGTTTTGTCCCACAAATGGAAAAAAAAAAGATGCATTTGAGGTATCCGTGTGTGACTGTGTGTCCCGAGATGTCCAGGGTGTACCCTACCTCTGACCATAGTTAGCTGGGATTAAGTAAAGCAGCGTAGAAGGTGAGGGATTTTAGAGTCTTGGGTTTGTTCTGCATTGCAGCCGGAGAGATGTCCTTTGGCAAAACATCAACTTTGAGCCAGAGACTTCACCCCTTCGGAAAAAGTTTTTTCATTAGCCGGCCATGTCTGCTAAAAAGGGAATGTGGGTGGAGGAGTCAAGTCCAAGGGTGAGGTGGCAGTAAAGGAACGAATGTAGGGAGGTTTTCGATCCTGTTGGCCTGAAGACGGGTCAGCTGAGTTTCCAAAAATGTGACTCTAATATACGAGTCTACAATCTGGCAACGTACTGGAGTCTGCGCTCGGTAGAGAAAGCGGTGCTTGTAGCCCCATTTGGAGATTTGGTCCAAATTGAGTCCCCGCCGATGAACGCAGAGGGGACTGTGTATTTTCCCCTTGAGGGCTCACAGCTTATAAAGCAGGCTTCGTATTCCCATACTAATCGTCATCCTCCACATTGTCATCATTCACTGTTCTTCTCTCTTGTCCTCTTTTTGTATGCAATTGAAGAGCAGGCGGGAGGAATTTAAGTCTCTTCATTTGAGTGAAACAGGAAAAAACTGTCAGCCTGCAGCCATGTCTTGAAGTTTAAAAAAAAACAACCAAAAAACCTTCATTTCCAGCCATGTTTACCATGACTCTGTGTCTCTGATTTGTTGGACCCACGGTCTTATTCACAGAGACCCATGGACTAGCCCCCTCGCTGTGAAAAAATTATTTATAGCACCGGGTCCCTCAGTTTTTGTTTTTAAGCGAAGAGCACAAAAATCAATCACAGGTTTAATATCACAGCAGCTCAGTGAGACAGTTAGTGTTTGAGACGTCCGTGTTTTGGCTCTTCAGGTGTCTGTCTGGATTACATGCCACAGCTCCGTCCTAAAGACTGACTGATGCGTACCCCCGCCGGCTGCCGGGCTCGGCTTTCTTGTGCAGAAGGATGGCCTGTCACTGTGTTTTTATGCACACGCAAGAGTGGCACTGTATCTTACACAAAGTGACAAATGGGGATCTGCCAGCCCCGGGATATGATGGTGATGATGATGATGCACATGCTCCTGCAGGCATACTGGCAAGCGTGTCTCTCCCGGTTAGACGAGGATATTCAAGGTCGACTAAGGCTGCCAGAGGATTCTCTATCCACGGAGTCTACTCACAGAATTGGCTTGGCGGACGCGGAGTCTCAATACGGATCCGAGTCGCAGTTACACATATTATTTATTGATGGTTTCTATTGTATTTCATTCTCATTAGAGGCTCATTTGTATTGTTGTTCGTACACACTGATTCTAAATATACAATATAATTGGTAACGGAGGCTGTGCAAAGTTAAGGGAGCTGTTAATCGGGATTTTGTTCGAAAATAGGAGCATGAAATCAAATTTCTTTTACCCTTTCTGATACCAAAGGCCCCTGAAGAAATTCACACTTGGTTTAGACTTAGTGAAAGTTATTTATATCACACCTCATGGTCTCAAGACAAATTTCAGATGAATTAAAAACCGACATTAAGTAACAAATATAGTTTCTTTAAAAATATCATCTATCCTCTTACTTGTGATATTAACTATAGCTGTGTGTGTGTGTTTCAGGGCCTGACGGCCACAGGTCGGAGTTCAGCCTCGGCTGGCTGTCTGAGAACACCTATGAGAAACAGCGGCAGACCGCCACGCAGCGCCGCGTCCTCTGGAACGCAGACGCCTACAACAACGCACACGTGCGGTCAGCCAAGTGGGAGAAGTTCATGAAGTGCGATGAAGAGCTGAAGAGGTTTTTGCGAGACTATCTTCTTTACGGGATCGCGTTTGTAGACGAAGTTCCCACCACTGTGGACGCCACGGAGGCCGTAACTCAACGAGCCAGTCTCATCAGGTACATCGCAAAAACCCAACTCCGCTGTATTCCCACTACATTTGCACGGATCGCAACTCTTTTTTTTTTTAAATTTGTGAATAAGCACCAATTTTAACTTGGAATAACACTGAATTGGTACTTTGTGGATGTTTTCAGGAATGTCAAGCATACTCATTTAAAAAAACACCTACCGACCAATCAGATCTCTTGGAAAATGACCCCTCCTATTTTTTTTTCTATTGGTACACCGACTGCCCCGCCCACTTGGAAAACTAGCGCGCAGACGGAGTATTTAGAACAATCTTTTTGACATAATAAAACAAATCCTCGTCACTGAGGCTTTGAAGGATGTTTTTTGTTCTTGTTGTTGACTTGTTCCAAGTCTGTTTTGCTCCATGAGGGTTTATCTGTAATAATGAGGTTCATAATAATGGTCACGTCTGACAGAACTGCCGAAACATGAATTTATAGAACGCACATCTAATCTGCCGTCACGGCGAGGAATTAATATTCCAACACAAAATGCATTCGCACCGGGAAACAGCCTCAAAACAAACTGATGGACAATGGAAAGTTAAAGAGGAGCAGTGAGGAATTATAAACTGAAACTGACTGTTCAGTGCCGAGCAGGTCCCCCCCCCCCCCCCCCCCCGCTGCTCGGCTGCTCTCGGAGCAGAACACACACACTACAGGATTTCTTGTCGCAGATATTGAACATGTCCATTATCGCCGATCTCTCCTTTCCGAGACCTTCTGAGCGGATCGGACCCGACAAAATCGCTCTTGACACACCCCACACCACAGGAAAGTCAGACTCGATTTCTTTGCGCAGACATCCGACGATCGGGACTAAAATAGTCTCTATTATCTTGTAGTGTGTGCCGGCCTTAATGCACGAACCAAATTTATTTTGGTTTCAAGATGAGTTTCATACATATGAAACTATTATGCAAAAAAAAAGAAAATACTTAATACATTTCCCTTACATTACATCAGTGTCAACATAAGTTTGCTCTGTGACTCAAGCGAGGAAATTGCAAAGCCCTGCAAATGTTTGGCGATATTCTGTGAACTATTTAGCAAATTCTGTTTGTTATTTGTGTCATTTGTTCCAGTGAATCTCTTTTTGCCTTTTTACCTGTAGGACACCGTTTCCTCTGCAGCAGCAACTTCTATTCAATTCAAACTACAAATATATTTAATTTGTCTTTTGATTCTTTTATTGAAATTTTTTTTTGTATTACTCACCAGAGAGACCACATATGGGAAAATGTGGTGCTTCACTTCAGACTTTTCCCGAGGAGACACTGCCTACAGCCAGCTGGCTCTGGACCGTCACACTGACACCTCATACTTTCATGAACCATGTGGGTGAGTGCAGCACACGCCCACTTACTTGAGATGTCAAAGCAGCCTCGTCGCAACGACACTGAAAGGAGTGGTGTTTATAAAACATTGTAAAATGTACAAATGCACAAGGTGACATTCAAACGTGGTTCAGATAAGATTAGATTAGATATGTGCCCCTCTTCGCACAGGGACAAGATAGTACTGGCACTATTTAGTGTGTTAATCTTCCCTTGAAATGTGCAATACAAATACTAACGATACTACGATCCAAAACAAAAAAATGTAAAATGTGTTATATAGAGACTTCAAACTATACGGTTATAAGAGTTCAGGTGATTTGGCACAGTCTTCACGTCAGGAGTGACGTTATCAACAGTACTGCACTTTTCTGAGTGTAGATGTCTTTAAAAATAAATAAAAATATACCTGTTAAAAAGTAGAGAAGCAACAGAAAGTGTATCAAATAAAAACCAGTTGTGAGGTCGACTTTAAGAAATGTGTTGAGAATACATAGATTACACATAAAGTGAGGGAAACAAGGTTCAATAGGTTCAACAGACGAGTGTGAACATCTCCCTTTTTATCTTCGGTACATTATAAAGTAATAAACCTGGTTAACTCTTTTATAAGAAGAATAATCCCTGGGTATCCTACAGTATCTTACCAACATGATGCCAATCACATTCAAATCTCGACTTTTCTCACACAGACCCATTGAAGATCTAACCGAGACACTTTCACAAATTTTCAATAAATCAGAATCTGATTATTTAGCTATAGCTTGTATAAATTCTGTAGTTTGATGACACTGACTGCTCCTACAGGATCCAGGTTTTCCACTGTCTGAAGCACGAGGGCGCCGGTGGACGGACCCTCCTCGTGGACGGATTCCACGCCGCAGAGCAACTGCGCCAGAAGTCGCCGGAAAACTTCGAGCTGCTTTCTCGCGTGCCCATCCGACACGAATACATCGAAAACAGCGAGGGCCACAGGAACCACATGACGGGGATCGGACCCTTGCTCCAGGGCTACCCTTGGAACAACGAAGTTTACATGATCCGGTGAATGACACCTTTTGCGCGCCACCGAAGTTTTCTTTTCTTTGATGCAGCTGTTTTTTTTTTTTTATGTTTAACAGCAGAACTTCCTTTTGATGTTTTGCAGATACAACAATTACGACCGGTCGGTGATAAACACAATCCCCCATGACACTGTGCGGCGGTGGTATGTGGCCCATCGAGAGCTGACCGCAGAGCTGAGGCGGCCGGAGAACGAGCTGTGGGTCAAACTCAACCCAGGCAAAGTAAGACGATGCATTCGAGCTTTCCCGTGACGGAAATCAACAGAAAGATTATATTCTTTCAAAAGATTCACCATTTCTCCCATGCATTTCTTCTGAAGGTGATTTTTATTGACAACTGGCGTGTCTTGCATGGACGGGAGTCTTTCAGCGGCTTGAGGCAGCTCTGCGGATGCTATCTGACCAGAGACGACGTCCTCAGCACCGCACGCTGTTTGGGCCTGGAGGACTTGTCCTGAATTCACCTCAGTGACGCATCACTCAGACTTTTAGTGAAGTTTAATTAAAATTACACCGAGTAGGGTTTTTTTCTTCCAAACTGGGAAATATGAGGATTTGCTTTTAAGGCTTCCTTTAATTATTGTATGACCGACTCAGGACCTCAACTTAAAATAACATGAATCTCCTAAGGATCAGCTGTTGAGAAAGCGTCTTTAATGCTTATTGTGTCAATTTGACTCAGATATTATTACATTTTCAGGTTTTAATTGATTACTTTTTTTTTCTGGTGTGCTAAAAAAGCAGCTTTAAGAGGAGAAATAATTTAAACGACTTGAAAGAAAAGGATGACATCATCCTCCACACATCATATTTATCAGAGGATCTATTTGGATTACGTATATCCTCAGTGAGAGACGTGTGTTTAATATCTGTACGATACATGCATACTGCAGATCTAATAGCGTCTTGGTGTTTTATTAAACTTACATGTTAAAGTCCTAAATTACTATTTTCACCAGTAGTAGATCTCTCTGGGATTGTGATCGTTTATCTGAGCAATCAATTGTTCTGTTTTTTGTTATTTTTGTTGACCTCAGATTTTTAGACTCGTTCAACTTTTAACATTGACATTTGACATTTCCAAAACGGTACCATTGTATACTCGGGTGCCAATACTGATTTGTTTTTTTTTTTTTTTTTTCAGGATGACTATCAAACTATTTTGTGCACATATGAGTTTCTGTTTGCTGAGACTTTAATTATGTATATCCAGTATGTTAAACCACAAATGTGCTTGTATTTGCTGGAGTCATATCACTTTTCAAGGACTTTTTTTTACTTCTATTTTTATGAAACTTCATCAAAGCTTTTTGCTCACAACATAAATTCCTATGAACAAAATTTCTAGATTTTTTTTATACCCATGAAATAAAAAGAAAATAGCACTTATTACTACCCTGGTCCTCCTTTATTCGACACTCTGAAGCAATACAACACACTGCAACATTGGCAATGATTTCCAGCACATATCTTCTGTTCATAACTGGGTAAGTGAAGGAGCTGTGTAGTGATTGTTGTACTGTTTGCAAATGATTGTCTATGCCATTGTAGAATAATAGAAAGTGTTAATATCTTACCTAAAATAAATATTGAGCATTGCCCTTATTGTGTCGTAGGCAGCTGTGAACGTCTCAAAATTATTCAAGTAAAGAAACTATATTAGAAGGTTTATCATTGCCAAATAAGAAGCAATTTGCTAGATTTCGATCAGAATAGCCTGGTTGTTTTTCATGCAGAAATTATCATTATTATTATCATCCTTGTGCTTTATCTGCCTCAGTATGGATGCTGCCAGCTCTTGTTGCCATGGGAATGCTGTCTGTGCCTTCCTAGGCCTGGGGAGAGCTCCTCCTAGTGGACAAGGAGAGAGTTGATGTCTATTTACATGACAAAGTACAGAGCAAATGTTGAAATAATAATCAGACTTTAAATTTAAAAAAAAAAAAAAAAAAAGGTCTGACTGCAACTCGTTGGTCTTTGCCTGCTGCTTTTCACAGATTTGTATTTGTGTTTCGACACCGTGTGAGTAATGAACCACACACCCAATCGCAGCGCCTTTAATTACTCCGTTTCACATACAGAGGAGATTTTGAATTGAAAGACTTTGTATTCTAATGGACACATAAAAAACACTCTCTATGCTCTATGGTGCATGTGGAACAACATTTGCAGCGTTGCAATGCTACTTCCGAAATGAAACTCTTGATATGTTACTGATTGGCTGCTGATAAATCCAAAATACACATAACCTACTAAGAATAACCTGAGCTATCACGCCTGAGTGTTTATCTCTGACTATATAAATGTAATGATTCCTCAGGTCAGAGTGATCAGGTGACTCGTCTGTACGTCACTGCGGATGGAGCAGTGACAAAAAATGGCAGGATTTATCATGTGACTTTTCATTCTGTGCACTGAGTCCTTCTCCTTTTGACAATACTGTGATGCATAGTTTGTACCGGTATACATCACTGTCATTTTTCAAAATATTTCAACGAAAACATCAGACTGAATGAATCAACTTCACTGAGAAGTTCAACAATAGAAAAAAAAAAGTCCTGGGTGAAGGCAGATACACCCTGAACAGGTCCCAAATCCATCACAGGACAAACACGAAGAGACAACAATCCATAAATATGAGTCTCTTAAAAAAGCAAAAATATATGTATAAAAAATTACATGCTTTCAGTTTGCATGTGTGTTCCAACTATAAGCCGAGGAAAAAAACATGAGTGACATCACAGCAAACCAACACAAAATGAAATGAGATACCATACAGAGTGGTGTGTTAGTGGAGGATATTATTAAACGTATGAAAACTTACAATACATAGATCTAAATTAAGCAAAAAGAAAAGTGCTCCGTGGCAGCTGATATGTCACAAAGTCATAAGCAATAGAGAAAATTCAGACGACAGTACAACACCTTGGAAGGGATACAACACAGAAAATATTCTGTAATAAGATCCACAAATAAAAGCTGCTGGGGGCAGCAGAGGAACGACCTCAGCATCTCTGCTAAAAGCTATTTGGCGTACATCGATTTTTCAAGAAGTGACACAACATTTTCAGATTTTTTTAAATAACGCGCTGATATTCCACATTCAAGAAGGCAAACACACGATATCTATAGTTTGGGTTAGTTTTTTTAGTGTATCATGCTATCCTTCATCTTCCACCAATCATCCAGCTTTTTATATTCAGTAGATCAGGCCAAATTGTATTGCATTAAAGCTTACTTAATGTATCTAATCTGTCTGCATTACACTTCAAATAAATCCAGCTCTGAAAATATGTGATTTGATGATTTGCGTTTTACCTTTCAATTATTCCATTTGATCATGATTTCCTGTCAAAATACCACTAGTCTGAAAGAACATTAGTACATTTCTACATCTCCTGGTAAAACTTGCAAAGCAGGACAAAGCAGACCGAGTCACACAAAGTATACAGACACCTTAAAAATGTGCCGACTCTGCTTTGAGATCTACCGAGAGCAGTTATTCCGCCGTCAGAGGCACTGTGTGTCTTTTCTTTCTCTCTCCAGGTGCTGTCCATAATTGCTTTCCTCCACTCAGTGTCTGCCGGGCCCCTCATTGGTGGATTATAATCTGAGTGAGCAAATCATCAGCCAGGGACGCGTACAAAAGAGCACAAACGAAAGGCTCCGATCTCCCCTCTGATTTAAGGGCTGCTGTCATTGTGCCGACACTTGTTATGGAACATGGAGAATAAACAACGGGAGGTGAAGGACTGAAACGACAGTTGTTCACACCCTGTACATTCATTCAGGCAACTTTTTTGTCCAAGGCTTAACGAAGTCAGGAGGAGATAAGCAAGCTGGGGCTTTTCTTAGTTGTTTTTTGTTGTTGTTGTAGTAGACAAACGAAAGAAAAATAAAACATGTGAATCACCAGCACTGTAAAGAACAGAGTCTGTTGAAATATGAAATTCTAATCAAATACACCGCCCGCTATCAGGAATTGATAAGGTGTCTTTAAATTTTCATGGAAGCCTCATATCAGCACACAGTTGTGCTTCTGTATTAAGAGATATCGATGGCACGGCAGGAGCGAATCGTCTATGCATATTCAAGCAATCTGTGGGTAAATTATCATAATTGTATGCAACAGTAAATGATGGGAATCATCCTTGATCCCATGTTAATCAGCACGAGCGCGGCCATGCATATTCACGGTCACGGTCAGCGTGTGGAAACCAAAAACGGTGTAGCACAGGTCGAGGTTGGGCGACATGACACGTGTGCTTCGCATGCAGCAGATGCTGATACATATATTTTGTATGCAGTACAAGGATGCAGTCACAGTCCTCCTCTAATTTCCAGCACTGACAAAGAGGAGACTGCTGCCGTAACCATGGAAACTGCTGAGGAAACTGAGGCCCGCGAGGTTGTCCTGGTAACTTGCTGAATGTGATTCGAACCGAATGTGATTCTCCATTCACGACGTTCATGGCCACTATTTTAATGGGCTTGTTAATGACAAGAGAGGCAGAAATCACACATGGCGAAAGATCCCTTGCATATTACACACAAAAAAAACCCCAAGGTTATTTATTCTTCTTGTCAGACTGCGAAAACTTTTTTAAAAAGTCACCCGGTTTTTCAGGGAAATGGCTGAAGCTTCAACTCAAGGTTTAAATTATATTTTTCTTTTCACCTGTATTGAATAACTGACTTTAAAGCAACACGTGACTATAACGCTGCTCCTTTTAGTTAATAAACTATTTACTATAATGACATTATTCATGAACTTATAACTAATGACGTTTCAATGAGCTCAGATTGGAGCACGTTCCCCTAAATTATGTAACTTCAGATTAATTTACTGAGTAAATCAAACTGATCCACACGCTGATGACAGCTCAGCTAAAGTATCACTACACAGCTGTAGGGCCAGTGGGTGCAGTCACGTAGCCCGAAGCCTCCTCCACACCTTGTTTACGCAGCCTGTGAGAACGTGAACACATCTCTGATTGATCGTCACAAAGAGCAGTTCTTTCTCTGTCTGCCTTGATACGCCGGTTTCCCCTTCAGACTGATGTGTCTGACCGATTTTTAAAATGAACTTGACTCAATCAGTGGGCAGTTTTTACATCAAGCGAGATCAAAAAGTGTGCTATTTCTTCAGTCTAAGGGACGAAGCTGAGCTCACAAATCTCGCCGAGGATGTGTACGAGAACGTTGACCTGAGAGCATCCTCATCATATAGAGGCATTCCCGCTGTTCTCAGGAGCAGCCGAGGCTGAATCCTGTCCTCATGACAACGACTGAGGGCAATCTTCCCTGACTGGTAGTAGCAGATCTGGAAGAAAATGACAAAAAACGTCATATTCCAATACAACAATATTGTTTATAAAGCTAGTCTGTCTGTGAGACGTTAACATGAAGCTTTGAAATGTGTTAATTTATCATTGTTTGTTTTATTTATAGAGATTATTCAGTGATATCTTAGGACAGTTTAATAATAATAATAAAAAAGTAATCTCTTGCACTTTTTTAATTGGCCAATTTTTCTTTTTTCAAATATTGTGTTGATATTTTAGCAGGGCATAGAGCTTGCTGTACCATCTCAATGCCTAATAGTGCAGATTAGGTATATTTATGTCTGGGAAATCTGCTCTGTATGGACAGAAGGTCTCGCTGTTGTGACGCCAGCGCAGTGGATGAGTTCAAACTCTCGTGGGGTGGTTAAGGCTTGTGGATTTCTTCTCGTGAAGCAGTGACAGTGACGGGATATGCCTGTGATAAGACTAACACGAGATGTAATATACTCAATCAATAAAATGTGTCGGCGTATCAAACATTGTATTTACCAAAACACGGATTAGTGTTGGTTTGTTGTAGAGTGGTTTGTGTTTGTCACTTAGCAAACTGAACCCTCCTGGTGAGTGGGTTGAAGCAGGTCATGCTGACATAGGTTTGATGCTGAGTTAAAAAAAAAAAAGAAAAGAAAAAGAAAAATACTCAATGAAAAATCCTGAAGATAATGGAGTTAAGAGTAGGTGGAGTGAGAAAAGTGAGAAAAAAAAAAAGGAAAAGGAGGAGTTTTCCCAACCCTCCTTTGAAGAAATGGTATGTAAGACCATGGATTTTATATTGTTTTCAAGTTTACTCCCAGAAGCAGATTCACTCTGCTGAAAAGACAATCAACTCCATTGGATCTTATCCTGCAGTGATCCAATGTGTTACTGGACATCTAGTGTGGACTCCTTCTGAACATCTGCATCGTTTAGTTCGATAGTTCTGGTCCAAGTCTGGGAGAATTTGGTGAAGTCTCTGCAACATAAAGCTCATTTATCAAGTAAAGATAGAAACGTCAGACTGATAAGCATCAATAAACCCTGGAGGGAGCACATCTCTTTAAAATATCAAAGTGCCGTCTAGATTCCTGTCCGACAGGTGAGTATACATGCATTACTGAAAGGCAAGGTTAAAGTATTCTCGATAATGGATGCCTCTCTATGTTTGCCAGATTGTACATGTAGATTGGACGTGTAAGTGGCTGTTTTTCAAAAAATCCACAATTTCGCCGCCAATACTCTCGGACGGAGGCGAAGCGAAGGCCTCAGTTGTGATTACCGCCACGAAAGGTTTGAAATGGCAGCAGCCGGAGGCCGCGCCGTCTCCTCCATGTGTTTGTTGACTGTACACGGCGGGTTAGGACCGGCATTGTGTGGCGACACTGATGCTTAATTCATTTTTCAGTACTTTGGCAGTAGTCTCACTACAGCTCATCCTCCTTGTCTTGTAAGTCATTCTGGGTCAGGGCTTCTGGCGAAGGAATTAATGTAATTTAATCTCCACCTGGCCTTTATCGCTCGCCTCGAGGAAGTGTAAGCCAAAGCGCTGCAACATGCTGCTCATCATTGGGGAGGTTGCTCCCCGGCGCGGCCTCGTACTTAATAAAGGCAGTTTCACCTTTGCCGCGCGCGCCCACCCAGCGGAGACGGAGAGAGACACGCGGAATCACACATGATTAATTGTCTGTAATTACCTGAAGCTGACACTGGTGATTAACAACGTGACAAATGTTGATCGAGGGTGACTGCGGGGGTGAGGGTGGGAGGCGGCGGGTTCACGGCGGAGGTGGAGGGAGGCGTGTCGAGCTCATTATCCCCAGGATGCGTGCGGGTAAGTTGGGAAGTGGGGTGATGTGGGAGTCATCCGAAGACAAAAAAAAACAAACAGATGTTGGCAGCTGCATGTTGGGGGCCGAACGGTAGTGTGAAAGGTCCAGTTTATAATAAACTCACGAGTTCATGAATGTGAGAGTTAAAACCACCAAATAAAACCTTCAAGGTTACATTTTAGACACGTTCAAATCCATTTGGAAAACCTTAACAAGAAAAACTTCAATCATTCCATCTTGGACATTTTTAGTTATGCTGAGAAATATAAGATACTGGTGACGTCGTGTAATCTGGGATTAGCTCCAGCAGCCTGGGAGACGTATGGATGTAATGTATTTTTAAAGAATTTGATGAGAGATTGAGTTAAAAATGTTCCCTTTGCAATGTAATTACTTATTACACTTAAGAAGAAACCTTTATTCAAGGCAAGATGGTGTTTAGAGAGGCAGAATAATCCTAGTTTTGATTAACTGTAGTCATTTCAGGTCATTGTAACATATGCCAACAGATTATTAACCCACAACTGTGTCTTTTTCACAAAAAGTCAAAATGACTCAACAGTTTTTAAAGTGTAGACGTCCACCGGTGTCTCATCTTACTCCATAGCCATTTAAAACAGATTGTTTGTTCATCTCAATGCAAATTTTCTGAAACACTGTGAGGCCGCCATGGAAAAAATATTTAAATAAAAAATCACAATGAATAAATCTGTGAAGGTAAATCTGGAGCACGAGAGGTCGGCAGAGCAGAGGACGAGCTTCGCCAGAGCAATGCGACTGAAACCATGAGTCAGCAATTAGGTTCAACAGGAGGCAGATTTAACTAAACACCGTCCAGCGGGACGCCGGTGTAGCACACGGATGCAGCTGTAGGTGCTGTCACAGTTGTTTTACATTAGGAGCACAACAGTCTTCGTAGGCTCGTGCCCGGAGAAACACAAGCTTATTCTCACACATACTCACAATCCGGCTCATAAATACTCTCAGTGGTCAGTAATTTTGATGATGAATCCATTGTGTGTAGTGGTTTGCACTCCTGCCACACAGCAACGTGTAGCACTGATCGATTCCAAGAACCAATGGCGGGATTACAGTATGAGCGACCAATAATTACAAAATGTGTATCGCTCCAAGAAACAAGACACTGAGAGTTACAATGCAACATGCAAAAAAATAAACGTATTTAATTGTTTATAATCTTGCATAAGATTTATGTCAAAACTTCATCATTCATTGGACTTTAGATGGTGTTTTTTGTCATACCAGTTTATGATTTTCTAAGTGTAACACACATCTAACTAGAATCCTTCTTTCATTATTCCTTAATAGGGAAAATTACACAACTAATCTAAATAAAGTGACGTAAAAATTGACTAAAGTCACACATGTTTGGCCTTCTAGATAAAAAAGTTAAATATTTGTTGAATTGGCATTATTAAACTATAATTATACTATAACTTACAAAGGAAATAAAGTTAATACTGCTTACTAGACTATATCAATACATCAATGAAGAGCAAGACTGTTTGTACTATTATGAGAAATGTTACAGAAATAACAGCCTCTACAATATATTCCTATATTCTACTGTCTCCTTTAATTTTCAAAAGAAAACAAAAACAAAGCTCATGTCAGAGTACCATTGTTCATATTTGTCAGGTTTGAGATATCTGAGGAATAATTATTCCAGATTTGTTCCCCTCGGGTAACAGACTTGTGGGAAAGTGGGTTTGATTGATCCTCTGGAGACGTTGACTGTTTATACCTGGGATGTGTCGCCCGCAGCTCTCCAGCCTGTCTGCGGTGGCCTCCTGGAGCTTTCCACATGGAAATAAAGTAAATTAAATAAATTTAAATAAATTATTATTTGTCTTTGAGACAGTGTAACTGAGGATAAAAGGAAAATGTATTTTAATATAGCCTTTAAAGCTTTAAAGCTGCAAATTAAATGTATTTCAGAGATAAACCAGGGCCCCACATGCAGGGGTATTTGTTCTTCATTAATAACATTATTATATGCTTTTCACTGGAATTTGGGATTTTGGTTGAAACACGTAAGAACAATAAATAAATATAATAATTATTTTTTTTCTCATAAATACCATATAAAGTTTAAAGACCGTGTTATCATAGCTTTGATGTTTCAATATGTTCTATTGCTGCACAGTGGTGCAGTGGTTAGCACTCTTGCCTCACAGCGAGAAGTTTGTAGGTTTGAGTCGGTGTGGAGTTTGCATGTTCTCTCCTCCCACAGTCCAAAAAACATGCACTTGAGCTTTGTTAGTGTGTTTGGATTTCCTGTAAGTGTGTGATTATTGTGATAAGATCCTGACCCACTAGTAACAACAACCACAAAAAAACAACTGCTTTATTTTCTCATGATGCAATTAAACTTCCTATTATTTCTGCAATTTCTGTAAATGTGGGGGGAAGGAAACCTGACTAAAGTGGAAATGTGTCTGACAGAGTGAAGAGGAGGCTGCAGGGCTGCAGAGCTGCTTCCCACTCAAACTTCTCGCAGGCCTGGTGCAATCCCTCCACACACACTTATTCATCCACCCACCGCGCCTGGTGTTTCCCTGTCTGCAGACTGTGAGGAGGCGTGAGTCAGACCTCGGGAAGGCGATATATTGATTTTCCATCTGAAAGCCAGCTTTTACAGTACACTTTTACACTGCAGCAATGCGTGTGTTTATTTGATGGCCGTGCAGTTTGAACGAGATCCGGTTATTTCTGCATGGCTGCAGTTCACACAATGACCAGCAGATGGCAGGGCAGCCTGTTAGATGCGTGTGTGTTTGTGTGTTGTGGATGCAGGAAGCTTCATGCAGCCGATGGCAACAGAGGAGAGAGCGCCGCACTCCGGCCTCAGCAGACAGTGCTCCTCCAGACCCTCCTCCTTCCACTCGGAAAAAGACATAGGCCAAGCATTTAAGATGACTTCACTAAATGTCCCTGCAGCCACCAAAGCGATTTCGCCTCTTAAAATATATGTGAGAACAAGAACGCACAAAGCGAGAATAAACATCACACAAGTGCGAGAGGTCTCCTTTGCACTGGGTCAGTGACACTGAACTATCCCCTCCAATCACCTTCAAAACTCTCGCATGCTTCCACTTAGATTGTCACAGTCGTGCAAACAGGTCAAAAAGAAGCAGGACATCGAAGGGGAACATCTCCGGATGCTTCTGTGCATCTCTGAAAGTCATCGCAGAAGGTGACCTAACACGAGGAGGAAGCCGGGGCAGAGGACCGGGAGTGCGTTTACATCAGCAAACAGTTACATTGACAGCCTGTCAGGGCTGCGTTTAGGCCATGACTTTCATAAAGTGCTGGCAATAAAAACAAAAAAGGCAGCAATCACCCGGATGACCCTCACTGGCACACAGAGACATTATGACTTTTCTGAGACACATTATGTCCATATCCATTTTGCCTAATGGCATTTTTGATCATTTGAAATCTGTCCTTTTGCAATGGGGGGAAATGCCAAAATAAATTAAGAAACAGAATGCCAGAAAATTTGCCAGAAAAGGGGAATTCTATGTGACTTCATCACGATCCTCACAAGATCCCACTTGGTAAGAATGTTTTCCACATGGTGCAGAGATGTTTTACTCTCTAAGGGCCTGAAGACCCAAAGCAATATTAAGTATTTCAATGAGGGCTTTGCATTAGATTAGTTTTTTCTGAGAATGACAATTTGGAAATTATTTCTGTGTTTGTTTCGAGATGCATGTATTAGTGGAGGAAAAGGCATCAAACATATCAATACATTTGAACAAATAAAGAAAGGAAAATCATGTTACAGTGATCAGCCATTAAAACGACAACAGAAAAGATTCAGGAACCGTCTCCATGACAACGTTCAAGTAAAAATGCATCGTTTTTCACGTGTCCATTTCAGAAAAGTTTCATGCTTATCGGTTTTAAAAATGACTGTCCGTGTACACAGCAACGGCAGAAATGCTGAAAACAATGTCGTTTTCAAGTTGGACCACTAGTGGGTGCTGTTGTGTGTTTTTGGAATGAAACCACCACATGCGCAGAGAACACTAAAGATGAACAGTGGCGAGTACACGGACAGACGATGAAGTTGGATTGCTATTCTGGGCGACCGTCAACTATAAAATTACCAAGTTCCAGGAGAATAAGTACGGTACTATGAGTCATGACACTCTGGAGGTCGACATTGTTGTTCTTGGCCATCTACCCCAACATGTGTAGAAGAGTGTCAAGTGCACATGTCAAGTGTTTTCAAAAAGTTACATTTTCTTCCATGTCCACGGAGACAGAGTGGGCGGATTTTCAAAAAGTTCCACCTCGAGACACGGTCTCAATAACTTGGATTTTTCAGTGGCTCTGATGACAGTTGTTGCGTAAACGGACATCCGAGACGCAATGAAAGTTTTGCATTTTCACTTGAAAACATTGTCGTATAGACAGGGTTGAAGAAAAGATAGCAAGTAAGATGTCAGACGTGGTTCAACACGACACGATCCAAATGCTTGTAGACCATTAAATTCTGAAACACACATCCCATATTCAAATGTTAGTAGATCAGTGTGTGTGTGTGTGTGTGTGTGTGTGTGTGTGTGTGTGTGTGTGTGTGTGTGTGTGTGTGTGTGTGTGTGTGTGTGTGTGTGTGTGTGTGTGTGTGTGTTCAGTGTTAGTCTACGGTGTCGGGGCCCTCCTGAGAGATCTCAGTGTCTTATAAGTGAGATCTTGAGCTTATTATTCATGGGATCGTGCAAATGTTAGAAGCTCAAACAGGCCCGACGTTCCGCCACACAGTATCCGCTAATGGTGATAATTGACTCTGGGAATGCTGACATGTGTGCACACGACAGTCGTGTGTGTTCACCACACAATACACATTGTTTGCATTTTCTTCCTGCACACATGTAACCGTAATCTTACCTCCAATCGCCTCTCCCTCACACCACACGTTTCTCTTTTCAAAAATGTTATTTCCCTTCATCTCTCTCTCTCTCTCTTTTTTTTTTAAGCTATATGCTGGGATTTTCTAAATAGTGCCCCTGGAGGGGTTGGATTTAGTGGTTCAGCCGTGGTCACACTGCATAAAAGAGATAGGTCTTAATATTTTATTAGTCACATTATGTTTCCACTCTTCTTCATCTCCTCACTCTATTTTCAAGCCCCAAACAAGAACTCCATGGCAACACCGATGAACCTGCTGTAAGAGGAGGAGAGCGACGGACGCTGCTCCCTCGCTCGCTGCAGGAGAAGCATGGCTTGACATTTCATCATGTCAGAGATGATGCTAAAAGAATTTGTGCTCCTCGTCTGCTGACAGATGTATTGGTTTATTGACTGAATAATTGATGAGCTCAGTGGACATTATCTGCCCTGCCAATCCAAGGGAAGAAAAAGGAAAACGTAACAGCAGATCCCCTCTTTGCCCTCCATCGCCAGCGTGTTGCTAAAGTCTTCAGTAATGCATGGTTGTGCTAATTAAACCCCTGAATGACCCTAAACATAAAACCATAAAAGAAAATATCCATTAAAGGTACAGTACTAATTATGCTGTTGAAGAAAAATTAAACATATGATGTCATTTCATTGATCATCCGTTTTATTGTACTGTCAGTATGGGCACTGACATTGGAAATTTTAAATTGAGTAAACCTCTGCATGAAGCTCAAAGTTTAGCTTTAAAGTTTTTTTTTCTTTGAGTTGAGCTCAAAGTTAGTAAAGTTAGCAGGCAAACTAGTTTTCTGCAGTCTAGAATATTCTGGATTTACAAGACAGTAAATGTCGAGGCAAACACAACAAACCCCAACTCAAAACTAAGACAGTAAAAAAGAAACTGTCTTCTACAGGGACTCACTACTGCCGCCTAATGCACAAAGGTGGCATAATATTAAATATACCTTTAAACCAAACAAATTTAATTTGTTAGAGGTTAAAATTGTCAATCAGTTGAACCTCTATGTTCTGGTCAGTATTAGTCTAACTAATATTGGCTTGTATTTGTGATACTCTTATTCCACTGCTAATCAAATACTAAGTAGTGTTACTATTCTAATACTTTTCATATTAAGAATTGAAAGCCTGCATCTGACAGAAATGATAAAGCTGCATTCTTAAACCGGAGAGCTGAAACATGCCACCTTCCCTCTTTTCTCCCCATCTGAAGAACAGCCATCAATTCCTGACCCATGTTAATGCACCCTTTCAATATTTTATGTTTTTATATGGAGTGCTGACAATAGAACACGGAAATGGAGGGCACATTTTGCCGAGGTACTCCACCGGCTCCTGCATCCATCTCCTCAAACTGTGCTTGTGCACTCCAGAGCGGAAGGAGGAAATATACAAGTCAGAGACAGCAATCCTGCACAGGATGTTCATGCACGTCTCAGTGCTGGACTCAAACAGTTTTTTTTTGTTTTTTTTTACCTGATTGCTCATCGAACAGGACGCCTCCATCACTTTGCATGTGGAACATATTATTTATATACCTCAGCTCCTCTCAAGGTGAACTCACTTAGCAGTGTAATCAGCTGGTGAAGTGCCTGCTGGACTCCACTGAGAGTAAATTAAAAGAAATCAATTAGAGGCGGGGGGAGACAAACCTGTGCATTAAATCTGCATTGTATCTGAGAAAGGACACGTTGGCAGAGAGTCATTAGGAGAGGACACGGCCACAGCGGGAGGCCAGGCGTGATGATACACGGCAAACACGCAGAGACACACAAAGTCCATCCGGCCAGTGATCAAATCAATTCCGAGAGTATAAAAGTTGAAGGTCACTGCTTCTTGCACTTTAGCCTTGTGCTGAATGATATGTAGTCGGATGTAAATCTCTTCTCTGAGGGAGGAATAAAAACTGTCAGTGGCACAGAATTGTGGGAAAAGCGCAGGTAGCAGGGCGCAAACGCCGGAAATAAATCACAAAAACGGCTGAATCCAAGTGGCTTTCCTGCACAATTTATAGAAGATGGAGCAAAATCAGGTTGTGTTCAGAAAGAAAAAAAAAAAAAAAGAAAGACTAAAAGCACTGCTTTAACATCATTTTTTATGACCTGATCTCTAATTAAAGGTGTTTATTATTTGATTCCCTTTATTATTAAATGATTTTTTTTTTCAGGTATTAACATGGGTAACTCCAAAACTGTCACACTCAAATTCACAACTATTACATGTGGAAACTAGTTTAAACTCTAAAGATCTTATTGTGATCATTTCATTAATGCAACATTTAATATTATACAGCTACATATTTAAAACACAAGTGTGATAAAGCATTATTAAATAATAGGTTTTCCTTCCATCTTCAAGGCTTTCTGTGTGAAATCCCATGGCAGTTAAAAGTACCGGGACTGAATCATACATCAACTCTAATGGTAGTAAAAAAAACACATACACAGAGGAATAACATCCGATTAAATATTCTGCGTATCAGTATAAAACATGTATGGTATATACTAGAAATTTAGAAGATAATTCCACCCCTCCTATAAACAGCCTGCCTTTTCTTGCAGCGATGCATTATTTATAGTAAAATAGCTATGTCTCAAAAAAGAAGCAGAAAAAGGGGGAAGCGCGAGGAGGGCTGGAGCTATTATTTTAATGGAGGTAGGAGGCTGTTTTGCATGTTTGAGGTTCGTTGTACAGCTGCTGTCCAACTCGGTGGCTGAAGAAAACCTTTGTTATGTCCTCTTAAGTTTGAAAGTTAAAAAAGTGTGCAGGTGAATGAGCTAAACACGAGCCGCTTGTCGAAACCGCTTTTTGGAATGCTTTGAAAAATTCACTCGGAAACCATTAACTTTTTCACCGACAGTATATCAGATAGATATCAAAAATAACTTTAGCATTAATGCATGAATTAGATATAAATTTAGTGCCATGTCATCTATTTATAAAGAATATTAGTTGAAGTGTGCATAATTAGTTTAGGCTATTATTCAGACCCCAAAACACTTTAATGATGTTGGTTTCAAAACTCAAAAGTTTAGTTCAGATTGGAGGTCTGCAACCCTGGCGCTCCTCTGTAATGGAATTATTACTCGTCGATTAACACTTTATCTTATTTGCAATTTGGTTGCAGTGTTTCAAGAGACATTTAAAAATGGTTCAATAGTCTGATTACACAATTTTTCCATTCTTGTGTCAACAGATTTTAAATGTGCAGATGAGTGTGCACACAAATCAAGATCATCCAAGATCTTTTTAGCCGTCCTAAATTCAGTGTATAGTACTCAGTGTCTATCGTGCATAACAAATGTTCTCCATTGAGGCTGACGATGGCGGAGCAAATTTTGAGTGAAAGTACACTTGGTTGGAAAAGTTTTAATTGACTGCAGCCGTACTCGCAAGTTCCATCTGCGGGGAGAAATTAGCGAACGACAAAACAGCGATGTTGAAGATGCAAAACTGCTAAAACAGATTAAAAAAAAAGTGGCTAAAACAGTTAAAGTGCCAAAAATGTTACAAAACTAAAATCTGCTGAATCATTTCCAATGATGAATCATGTGTGTGTGAAGCAGAATTCACCAAGCGCCCACTAATAGATAGGAAAAGTGAGACCATCGACCATATATGGGAAATGGGGAAAAAAAAGTTAAAATTAGAGTAGTTATAACAACTTAAACTATTAAAATAGTTCAATTGACTAAAACCTAAAACTGCTGAAAAAGCCATAATCTTATTTTAATACTTGCATTTTTAAATTCAGTATTCTCATCAGTTGGAAAGATCAATATGTTTTCCAGACAAATCTGATGTTGTGGGAAGTCTTACTGTCGTCACAGACTTCAGGAACACCTGGACTTTTTCTGCTCGAACAAGTCTTAAAGTCCTCTGTAGACAATATTAACACAAGCGCACCGTTCGTGTTTCATTAGGTTCCACCACTAAATCTCTCTGTGGAGATTTCTGGCTCTGGTGGCTGCATTATGCTTCTTTACTTTCATCTAAAACTTTCAATATTACTTCCGTCATGACTGTTTTGGTCACAAGAGGTGAACCTAAACCCTGCATCTTTGCTTATATGCTCATGTGGGCCGGCGGAGTTATCCTCCGCCACCCCGAAAACTACCCGACTGTTAAAAAACAATAACATTCAAACCGACTGCAAAGCGCCTGTTTTTGTTCAATATGAGTCATCCCTCAGCTCCACTTTTTTCCTTCAGTGCCAGTGTCGCACGTCGTGATCTCTGTGGGGCTGGAATGGGAAACTGATTTATGAGTATAATAAGTAATAAATACCAAAACCTCTGGAGTTTTCCTCCAGGTTTTGGAACAAACAAATACAAATACATCGTGAAAAAGTTCCCATTTAATGCAGCTTCGACAAATCTACTGTGACAAACTTAAATAATACCTCCCACTGCGTTTGACTTCAGGTCAACAGTGGTCAAAGGCCCATTGTGGCTTTGATGCCATTTTGCTAGTTTGTGGAAAATGTGGGTCATTTTATTGAAATGTTGAATTAAATGTTTTCTTTAGCATTTTACTGGAGTGAATCCTTCTTGCAGACCAATTTGAAACCACTGCATAGTGACATAACATCTGGACCCAAATGCACATCGATACCAATCCATTGTTAGTTTGGACGACAGCTGTTATAGGGGCTCACTTTATTGCAGATTTTTATTGTATGTAATGTTGAATTGTTAAGCCTTTGAATGGGGTGGGGTTTGGTCATCATCACCATCTTCTTTGGGCCGCCCAGTATAACATGTCAATAGACCATCAAAGAAATATCTAACACTGCATCGTTCCCACTCACAGCAGATGCTGCACTGTGCTTCTTCTCTGTTCAGGCTCTGGGTGTCATTTGGATGAAAACCTCTCGCACAAGCTCCTACTCCTGCCAGTTTTGAAGTATAAGTGGAGGATTTCACTGTTCAAAAACCACTAATGAGGCCCCGAACTAATGACTGGTTAAAGTCATCACTGCACAATTAGAGAGGAGATCGATGTATTTTTATTTTTCTGACATAAATTAGAAGTGCATCGATTATTGCATGTGATCAAAAAGTAATACGCATAAAGTATGGCTGCACAACCACTTTACAAACAGCTCATGCTGTCCAGGATCACAGAAGGTATGGAGGAAGGTTGGAATCCATCCCAACATGTACTGGGCAAATAACGGGAGCTCACCTTGGACGTGTTTCCACTGTATCGCATTGCTAACACCCATGTAAACAGACACGTTCGCACCTACACAGCAACCGAGGATCTCCTGTGGATTTAAACTGCAGGAGGAAACGCCGACATCCACACAGACGGAGAGGATGGATGGGATACTGAGCGGGAACAGACAGATTCCCGGGTATGAAAAATGGGCTTCCTAATTCGCTGTAATTCACATTGCAATAATGCAGCAGGTTTTAAAATCAGGGAGGTGCAGAGAGCTATAGGGGGTCTGGGGGATGCTTTTTCCTATCATGAAGAAGATAAAAGACTGACTTTATAGGAATGGAGATGAGTTAACGGGACCTAAAAAGCAGCAGAAGATGTATGCCTTTTAATGTGTATGGATCCTGACAGTTTAACATTAATATATTATTGTGTGAAAAGCATTAGTTATTGTAACTTCAGATCAAAATGTGCATAAGTGTCATGCCGAGTTAAAAGTTTGAAACAACAAAAGTTATAGAAACTTTGTCATTTTCCTATTTAAGATTGTGCTGTGATAATGTGCTTTATATGTATATTTAGACTGCATTTATTCAGCTTTTCGCTTCACATGGGACCCAGAAACTATCGCACCCAAAGGCTTTCCCGAACCACCCCCTGCTCTGACGCCCCCTGATCCATAAAATCAATAACCCTGATTTATAGCTTCCTGAAGCTTGGAGGCGTGGATGGAGCACAATATTTCAAAAGTCTCGCAGGATCATTCCAGTCCTCAGCACTGCAGGGCCAGTCACCTTCAAAGGTCGTCCTCCTCACCTTCATCACCTACACAGTCGCTGGAGTTCGAGCCCAGGGTGCAAAAACCTCCGAGTGTGTGGCCATTTATCGTGTAATGCCTTTGAAGAGAGGACAAAAAAAGTATCAGCAAAGTTCCAGCGGAGTGAGGTCCTGTTGACACGACGACGCTTTCAAATAAAAACGCAAAACTTTTGTTGCGTCCTGGACGGTGGCCGGAGCCACCGAAAACGCAACGATGCCTATAATGACAGTTTTTGGCAGCTATGTCGTCATGGAAACGGGGGGGGGACAAGTGAGCTACTGCGCATGCGCACCACACCAAAAAGTTAAAAGTTTGTCTGCACATGCATGAGCAGATGAACAAAAACTACAAAGGCAGCCTCCAGAGTGTCATGACTCCCAGTCCATATTTTACTGGGGCCAAAATGAATTCTCTAGTGTTTAGAAGATGGCCCTGAAATGCCTTCCTGCACTACCATTTTGTAAAAAATTTATAAAAATACATAAATTCAATAAACCTTTTTTCTACCCCTGAACTGAAAAAGGGGGGGGGGGGCAAATATTACACTTGTCAGCAGGAGTTACTTTGCGTCTTTATTCAGGAAATAGGGTAAGAAAGGAGGTATAGTCTCATAAACGCGCAATGTTTTTGTAATCAAATTAAAAGAAAACACTCTTGATTTAAATTTTTTTTGACTGAATTTTTTTTTATGTTTTGTTTTTGGACTGTTTTCATATCCAACAGTCCCGATCAAAAGCAAGACACCAACTAAGAGGTGGGAGCTCTGACAACAACCTAGAAAAGCAATGGTAAATACCTGATTTTATCCTCTCATTTTGCAACGTTGTAAGCAATTTACCTTTTGGGGACTAATATCGGTAAGAAAAAAAAAATTACTAAAAATAAATAGAACAGTGCTGCATATTAGTCCACAAAGGGCAAATGAAAAGACATTAGCTTTCTTTACTGTATAAGCCTTTATTTGTAAAAAGTCGGTTGTTTGAATGATAACCCTTTTTATACCACATACTTGAACACCTTGTATTTGTAAAAAACACATTTTGTTCAAACACCTAAAAAAGCTGATTGACACTATAACATTAATTTGCACTGACAAAAAAATACAACTTCATACTACACAAATGTTGATTCCATGAGTGAAATCAAACACCTTATTAAACAACTGAATCAAATAAGCGCCCAATGTGAACAAAACAATTACAGTACAAAAACCAAATGCATTTTTTCTTCCAGTGCCAGTATATCAGATGAAGTACATTTCCTTCTTATGATAAAACAACAACAACAGTAAGAATAACAATCCATAACAAATGCAGCAAATACAATAAATCAGAAATGAACACAGAAATGAGAAAACTCATTTTTACTAATTCATACTGAAAAATAAATGGGCTTGTTGTGGGTTTCTTAATTTTCTTTTTCTCGAATCGTATAAAGCGTCTGGGAAAAAAAATAAAAATTAATCGGTTCACCCTCCCGGTCGAACGTGGTGTCGTCTCCCTGCGAGGCTCTTTGAAAGAGCGAGCTACATCGTACTGATGCGTGACTGGGAGTCTCGCAGGTTTCCTCGTACACATCGACAACAGACAGGAACCAGTGGCAACTTATTCGAGAGGGGGAAAAAAAATAAAATAAAAAAAAATAAAAAATAATGCAGGAAACACCCACTCGGTGTGCAATCACATGGCTTACGTTCAGATGCTACTGGCGAGCATCCTCTACATCCGTTGTAGTTGAAGGGCGTTTTTGATGTTAATGCTTATGCCGAACCTGATAAAACTACAGCATGCACCTGGTGCATCTATTCCAAATTGCAGTGGTTTACAGTAAATACATTTAGCAGGAGCGCACCGTCGTGATTCGCGGGAATCAAACCGCTGCGCGGGTTACGTTTGTCCTCCAGTTTCATGAACAGTTTGTTTCACAAGGTTTGTAGAGCTGGCTGTAAAACAAGTGCAATTGGAGCATGTAAACACTGGATCTTTCTTTTTCCTGGCTGTGGAGATGGATCGGATGGTGTGCGGAGTAAAAATATAGGAAAATAAAACCTTTTCAAAACTCAGGTCATGCAAAACAAAACCTACAAGGTACATACAAAATAATGACGGCACCAACAGAAGACCTTCCGACAGTGAGGAGCCCCGTCAGCAGCGCTGCGGTGCTTTGGTGGATGAGATTTGCTTGCATGGCTGTGGTTCAGTCTGAAGACACGAATCAACAAAGAAGGACTGGCTCTATAACGCTGCTCGGTAATTACGACATAAACATGAGTTGGCGTCTGACAAACATTGAAAAAGGGGCACTTTAGCAAACTGGAACAGTTTAGTCAGACTACAGGAGAGGTTAAATTTACTTCTACATAAAGAAAGGACATTTACGAACCTGTCTGTCCCCATCAGTGCCCTCACACAGATGAAATTATTTGCTACCATCCCGCACAGACTTCTGCAACTGAGCAGCTGCACTTGGGCAGTTGGCTAAGTGCCTTGCTCAAGGGCACACGTGACTGTCTTATTGAGGAACAGGAAAGAACATCCCACTCGCCTTCTTAAGGCAACCCTGCTCCTCTAGCCTCTATAAGCCAGCTAGCCGACCGTGCCCTAAATTTTTTGAGTAGCCTCATGAACAACTGAGTGCTTTGTTGACGGCTGAGGTAAACGCGGCAGGCGTCCTGTGCCGAAATACCCCCCACCCCACGCCACCCCCACCCCACCCGCAGGCTCCTAAGCCCAGATCAGACGTGTTACATGGGAAAGCGAAGCTACAGAAATTTCACATTCCCCTTTGCTGAGAGTGCACCAAGGCATACTGCAATTTCCAGGCATCTTTGACAGCATTAGCATTAGCATTAGCCTTGCCCTGGAGGGAAACAGGTGAACCGAACGCAAGCTCAGAGCCACCAGAAACTCCGTCACTGTGAGAGGACTCCGTGTTGATTGCTCCATTATTTTGTCCACACCGTGTATTTCATGTGTTTCTTTTTTTTTTTTTTTTTTCAGGTTTCGTTTGCAGAAGTATGCCAATGCTAGAGAAGCTGTCCATGCCATTAGCAGTGAGGCTAGCTGGTATTACGAACTGCCATGTTTTTGTTCATGCATTAAGAACTATTAAGTGAAAGATATCATATTTACAGTACAATTCACATGTAATTACACATATACACTAGAGGCAAGAAAATTCACATTGAAATCAGTTCAACACTTCTTCTCCTCTACTCCTCGAAAATATGCGTCAAAAAAACCCCACAGAAAAAAAACAAAAACCCAAAACAAAACATATTTTCTCTCTCATAAAGAAGCAAATATCCAAAAGTAAAAGCATAGAACAGAGGATCCTCACAGCTTTTGGGATGAAGGTGCTGATTTCATGTCTAGAAAGCAGGTCATACATGTTCTGACTCAAATGAGTGGTGGATAGGTTGTTTTTTTGTTTTTTTTTATGCGAGCATGCAAAGGGCTGCTAACGCTTCTCCTCCGTTCGGAGTTCAGTAAAGATATGCATCGAGAAAGAAAAAGAAAATACCTGAATAGGCAGGTTTGTATCCATTTCTGGGAATAAACCAACCTGAATGGGAATCTGAAACTGTCAGTTACAAAACGTACTGTAGGTGCATCTCATTGAGATCACATGGTGGATGAGTTAGGCTTCTTTTAAGTCAAACACGTCCCAATAAATAACCTATAAATAATACCACTTATGGTTGCCCATATTTTTTTTTTCTTCTCTTAAAAAAAAGACAACATGTGCTTGTTTGGCACTATAAATATAACCCCTCTCCGGCCTCAACTCACATCCATCGTATTCCATCTGAACAGTTTGACAAGCTGTTAGTGAGCAGAAGAGTATGAAATGATACAAAAACACAATTTAAAAACAAAAAGAAAAAGTAGAAATGTGCAATTCATGTGAAATTGTGACCATTACTTTCTTTAACCTTAATTTGCTCAGATTCCTGTGACATAAAAGTGAATGTGCACTTGCTCAACAATACCCTTAACTCGTAGAGTAATATCCATATCTATCATATTTAATCTACAGGTCTTTTACCGCGGGAGCACGATCAGCAGTTGCCCCGCATCTGATTGTAAAAAAAACAAAAAAAAAACAAAAACAGAATCAACTCTCGCATGGAAACTTCTCTCAAAGTGAAAATTGCAGCATAAGTTTCACAGGGGAAAAAAGGGGAACGCCGACCGTTTCACCCATCAGATCACAGGTGCTGGAAAGTGCTACAAAAGCCTTTGTGTTATGGCGTTTCACTGTGGGGTAATAATGTAGGCATCAGAGAAGAGTAATGAAGGGGAAAAGAAAACCAAAAAAAAAAAAAACACGACATCTCAGCTTTTTTTTTCTTCTTCTTCTTTTTGTTCTCAACTGCCCATCGAGAGTCTGACAGTGTTATCGGAGTATAATGCTAAATTGGTGCATTTGGCAACTTCTGGAGAACTCTGAACTTCGTATTTCAGCGGTAACGCTTGCTACAGTACAATAACTTTTTTTTTTTTTTTTGTAGGTTTTTATTTTTATTTTTTTAGATTTTTTTTTTTATTTATTAAGTGTCACCTTCCTCCTAAGTAACATCAAGTTTTATTTTCTTCACATTTAAGAGTAGGTCACTACATTTTTGGCCACATATTTGGACTCAGATTTGTCAGACAACAGATTTTCTTCAGCTGGAGACACAAACATAAAACTCAGCCCACTTATGCCCTCCTCTTGTTTTCATTGTCTTAAGCAGGTCCTGTGTATTTTTTATTTATTTTTCTTTCATTTAATGTAGTACTGGATCTTTAGAGGGGATTTTCCTTCTTATTGTTTCTTCTTGTTTCTAGAGAATACAGCTCGGGCCACATCACTGTACAAACTTCACTGTGACTCAAGAAGACAAATTGGTTTCTGATCTGTATTCCCTTCTCGAAGGCATCTTATGCATACTACACCCAGTGCTTCAGAGGGGAGTGGATATTTCCGATGATAAATTGATACTCCCGCTACTCCATCCTTATCTTGTTACTCGGCAGCTCTTCCATTTTCTCCTCATCCGTATCGTGCTTGTGTATGAGACAATTCAGTACATTTCTTTGGGACTGCAGTGTAAGCGTGGATGGATTTCGTTTTATTTTAGGTACGATTTTGCTCTTTGTTGCTAAAAAAGAGGAAAATGCTCCTTTACGCGAAGCAAAAGAAAGCTTGGTAACACTTTACTTAAAGGGATGTGCATAGGACAGACTTCCTGCCTTACTGGAGGTTTATGACTGTTGATATTAAGAGTCATTTAAATGACAAATAACATATCTTCACAAATATAATTACTCCACATTGCTTTAAAAGTGACAAAACTGACACTTAAAATTAATGATGTTTGCATTTACAGGTTTGGTTTTTTTTTAAATTCCAAAACTCTACCTGAATAGCTTTTTATGATTTACACTTAAAAATAAAAATAAAAATCCTAATCATCTTGAATTAGTTTTCAGTTTTCCGTTTTGGAGACTGTCCTGTTAGTTAGCTGCTTGCCAAAATACAGATTTCTTCTGATTGCTTCGCCACATGAATTTTCTCTGTCTGTAATTAGACACCAGCCTCCTTGTCCTGTTAGCTGCTGTTAAGCCCGAAGCAGACTATATAAACAAATCTGTGGCATGCTAATGTCACCATGTGCAGTTTCTAAATTTATGACTCTCTAAAACCTGAGCTTTCTTACATTCCTGTTGTGGAGTGTAAATTTCTAACATTGCAGATATGCAACAAAAAAAATAAATCATCCCCTTTGATAAAAACAGTCATAAACTATATATTTGATGAGTCCCATATTACCGTACGTTCCAGAATAGAAGTCACAAAAAATATTAAATATAGTGTAAATAATTAGCCTTCTTTGTTTTAGTCGTCACAGTAACAGTTTCTCTGCTTTTCTCCAGTCCCTTACAACTTTCTCACACACTATGGAGTATTTCTGCTGCTTTGTTTCTCCTTTTCAATTCATATTCTGCTGTTTAGCTTTTCCATTTAAGGAAATTTTGCTTGCACTGTCTGTCACATACTGTGGTAATGGAGGATTTCTGTGGTACTTTACCAGTATTCGGTTGTCATACGATGCCACCTCATGGTCCTCGATCCTATATATCAGTAAATTTTGATATATATAGTCCCTTCTTAATAAAAGTCACATGAGCAACTTAAAATAATTGTGACTTACAATCTGGAAATTACAGTATAAAGGCATCATGACATGTCCTTTTTTTTTTATACCAGGCTCTAATTTCTCATCTGACATTTAAATAAAATTTTCTATTAATATTTACATTTATATATTTATAATCTTTATTTAAGGGGCGGGGGTTTAAATCTACCTTGACTTGGATTGGAAAAGTACATTTTTCTAAAGAATGACTGCAGTTAATGAAATATCAAAGTCCTGCAGTACTGTGCACTGAAAATGCAGAGCAAAAACAAAATTGATATATGTTGATTATAGGCCTTTCGGTCGTGATATTGTTTAGTTCATGGCTATTTACGAGAAAGTTTTCTCCCCAAGAATTGCCCTGTCGCTCCTAATTATGCTGAGTTTGAGTATGAAAATGTCAAAACCTTTCTGCCCGCCTCTTCTGCCCGAGCTGCTCATTATTATGCCAATCAACAAAAAAGTCTCGCCTTCAGAAACTCCTGACACTGAAGAAATGCTCAAACAAACAAAGAAATACCGTATACAGTACTGAATGACAACTGGTCAAACTGTGGGCAGATATGTTGACTCTTTTGAATATACATGTCCGTCACATCGTCACATGTGGAATAACTTTGAACAAATCACAAAAGCAACACCCCCGTTTTCCCTTTTAGCAAAAAACACAAAGCAGGATATGACGTCAATGAACTCTGCATCTAAAAGAGCATGTGACTCGATCATTAGAGGAAAGAAACAGCACAAGTATACTTTTCATGAGAATACTGAATGATAAAATGTACAGAGTATGTATTTTTTTTCTCTCTCCAAACAATCAAAATGAGTAATGCATACCTTTGACTCTTTTCATCTCATAATGCCCTAGCTCTAGAACATGTTCCGACACTCTCTGAAATCACAGTATTTTTCAAGACAAAATCATATCTACAATAATCAGTATTTGTTTTTAACCATAATTAAAAAGAGCCCCCCCTCCCCCTCCTTCCCACCCTTCAATCCCAAGGATGTGTTTCTAAAAATAACATGAGAAGAAAAGGGAATACAAGTTTGCGCTGACTCTGGGCGGGAAGACGGCGACCGGACGTCCTGTCCAAGTGGCCCGCTCGTTGAGACCACCAGGGCCGGAGCCGACGTCTGATAAAGAGAACGATACCACTTCAAAAAACCCAAGGAACAACACATAATCCAAACAAGATTGCTGTACATAGTAGAACCGGAGATTTCCGTGCATGTTATCCATGGGTAAGTGACTGGGACTGTGGGGCAGGGGGAGGGTTGGGGGTGGGGGATTGGAAAAGGGTTGTTGTTGGTGGTAGTGGTTGAGGAGTGGCGGGGGGGGGGGGGGGGTGTCAAGGATCTCACTCAGCTGATGCCTGAACAGACAAGCCACCACTGATTTCATGAGCTGCGGTAGAGGATTTCTGATTACAATAAGTATCAATAAAAAGTCAATGGGACTCTGAGACATCTTTTCTCTCTCAAGAGCTTTCACTTCCTCTTTTGTCTTGTTTTTTTTTCTTTTTTTGTTCCTTTTTTTTCTTTTTTTCGTAGCAAAAATATCATGCAGTCTTTAGTTCCAACAACCCCTGGTGGGATCTCATCTTTGTTCGTTTGTTTGTTTGTTCGTTTGTTTGTTTGTTTGTTTGTTTGTTTGTTTCAGGAGGAAAAAGAAACTCAAAGCCTTGAAATTCTTCTCTCACAATTATTTCTTAAACATTCAAGTCATCCTATTAATACTTTGTACAGCAGAAAGGTCCTTCAGATTTCACACGTGTATATATAAATATAATATATATAAATATGCATATACATATGTTCAACTTGTATATGTGTATACATATTTTGGAACTGTATCAAAGCCAATTTAATGTGCTCTCAAAATATGGCCCATGATTCCTAGTGGGATGCACATCAATTCACATAGTACAACCAGTAGATTAGGTTGAAAAATCCAAAGGTGATAGGGAAAATGACCCGGGACCATTTGTCAATGGTGCTAACATCTGACAGGTTTGGGATTTTCAACTTGAGCTTGGAGGAGCGTCGTCGTAGCCGGCAGTTGGCCCGGCTCCGCATGGCGCTCCGGTCCAGCGAGTGGTGGCTGAAGCCATCCCGGGGCGCCATGGGCTTCCTGAATTGGACCCCGGAGCTGTCGAAGGACATGACCGAATTCCGAGAGTCACTGACGCTGCTCCCCACGTCCGAAGGCATCACCTCGTTGTTCATCTCCAGCGTGGTGAGGAGGATGTTTCCGTAAGCATCCACCTGAGAGGAGACGCAGAAGACACGGCGCTTTAGCCCGGGCGCTGAATTGCAAAGCTGCCCCAAGTCCCCCTAAAACTAACACATGTGTTAACCCCCACCTCCCTCCCTCCAGGCTTAAGCAAAATGTAGGGATGATATGGAATGTCATTTCTGGCATGCAACAGAAATAGTTAACAAGAGGTTACTTAATAGAGACATCTATCAGTGAGAAAAGTCTGACTTTATAGTGAGGGCTGGTCTACTGCTGATATAATTGCTAAATAAATGTACCCCAACTTTTCTTTGTTCCTCGAGATACAGATTTCTTCGCTGTGTAAATGACCTGAAGGTGTTGGTTTGAAACGGCACGGAAATGGAGTCCTTGCAATGTGAAAGAAAAAATGAAGAGAACATTAAAACGGCTATAAAATACTGGCAAATAAGCACATTTTCATTTTCCTTTCAAAAATTACACAATGCATAACACACAAAGTTAACAGGAACAACTTCTGAGTCAGCATAGCATTTAGTACTTCACACAAAAAACAGTGGGGAGGGGGGGCTTTATTCACTCTGACGGTTGATGAACAGTCGCATTGTCCAATGGTTACTTGTCCTGGATTTTCATGGCCTTGTCAGATTTGGTTGGAAAACGCATGTTAAAATATAAGGTAACGGAGTGAGAGTGAATAAAGCCTACAGCATAAACATAGACAACAACCTAAATAAGAAATGAGAATGTTTACACCACTGTTGAGCTAGATGACTCGGTATCTCAATGAAAAAAAAAAGAAAACGAAAAAGGGCTATGCTCGATAAAAAGCAGTCAGTGCTTGAGGGAGAAGCAATGGATGATGGTGGGTGAATGCCTATTGGGCTGTGGTGGCATCAGTATGCTTCTGCAAGATTACTTCAGGGACTGCCGTACTTGTGTTTTCGGATTAAAAACGACTATGGCTGGAAAAAAATCTCACGAGCAGAACACAGTTGTGTTGCACTTGAACTCTGACTGACACGGACAAGAGGAGTCAAGAAAAGACGGAAAGAAGGAGACAGTGGATGAAGTTGCAAACCTGTTCCCTCAGGCGCTTCTCCTCGTATCTTGTGCGCTCGTTGTTGGCTTTGTTCAGCCGCTCATTGATTTTCTTCTGTTGCGCAGGGCCCCGGCCAAAGAACACGTAATTTACAAAGGCATATTCAAGCAGGGCCAGGAACACAAACACAAAGCAGCCCATGAGGTAGACGTCGATGGCTTTCACATACGGAATCTTTGGGAGAGTCTCCCTAAGGTGGGTGTTAATTGTGGTCATGGTAAGCACCGTAGTCACACCTGAGTACACACAGAGAAACACAAAGTCCAGTGTCACACACGCACACACACACACAACGGCTGCTTACACTTTGCAATTACTTTACATTGATTCCAAAACATGAAGTAACTTAAGAGAAGTACAAACCTTTTGAGGACAACTGAAAGAATGTGTTGTATTTTAAAGAAGTATGAGCAACTTTGATGTTCATTGGTTTTGTAGGAGGGCAAGTAAGGAATTACAATTATTCACATTATTGTAACTAAATTGTATTTTTTCAAGCACACTTCACTATAACTTGCACAATGCCCTGCTACTTTTAAAGTCACAAGTATGCCCTCAATTTCCATGAATTTTTAACAATTTATCTCTTTGTTTTTTCAGCCAAAAGTTTATCATTCAGACCAACTTGATTAACCTCTTTTAAAGAAAGCGCCTGAGGATAACTTTTGACTTATTTTATTTAAAGTGAAGTTCTAAATATTTTCTGCAGGTAAATACATTGATTACCTGCTGTTTACAACACATTTTAACATGGTAAAAACAAAGTAATGCTTCGTATTGTGGAAGAGTAGTTTGTTCTCTTCTTTATTATGAAGTATTATTTAAGCAAAGCGACAACAAACTGGGATCTTACATAAGTCGCGTGTCACACAATGTCATTACTAGATTCCGAGTCCCTATAAATTACTCCAGGGCAAAAAAAAAAAAAAAAAAATCCATATTGGATGATAGAGATTATTGGATCTTCAGACATTAAAAATCATTGTCAGTGAAAACAGACTATTACTACAACTTTGCACGCAGCTGGACAATGTTAGACAATATTCATAAGTACAAACATGCCATCTGGTAACTGTGTCTCAAGTCTTCATGCTTGGTATGTGAGTTTTCCTTATAGATGTATTGGAATAAATCACATCAAAACTGAAAGTAAGTCACTGAAGTTAAGAAACTCTTAGCTGAATGTGTGAGCAGTTTAAATTGACCAAGCCAGATTAGCATATTTTAATTGCTTGTGAATTGATTTGTTTAAGTTAAAAATTGGTTAAAGATTTAAGAAACAAAAAAGAAAAAGAAAAGTTAAGGCATGAAAAACAGATCCGATGACAGACAGATGTTGAAATTTTTGAAAAAACGAACATAGATGAAACATGGTTGAAAATTCTGAGGCTTTTAAAACCAAAACAATCCAGTCAGTTATTTGATTAGAGTTTATTCTTCTTCTTTTTTTTAATAACAATCAGGTTTCTCATTGTCACCACTTAAATATAGAATAAACAACTTCTGCTACCATCTGTTTATTTTCACTTTTAACACAACGGCACACTTTGGATAAGGAGTTTAGTGTTAGAAAAATATCTGTGACCCAAGTTTCAAGAATCTTTAAACATTTATAATATTATTGTCTTAAATGTCTTTGCACAAACTTATTGAAATGTGATTAAAGTCACGAGATGGAGGTTTCGTAGCAGATTTTTTTGAGGGGATTTATGGCTGCGTATTCATAATGTGCAATAGGTGCTCTCCCATTGAAATAACCCTGCTTTTATTTGTGGTTTTTACACTAATGTATGAGGACACTGGATGATAAATCTCAACAGGAGCAATAAGATCAAATGTAGCCTGAAGGTTGTGTGTTTGTTGGTAATTGTACGCCAGTAGATGCAGGAGATTTACACAGGGAGCTTTTAACATGTGAGGCAGCGGCGTGTTATTTTGTTGCGGCGATAATAAATGGGTCCTACTGGAGAATAGTCACAAGTTTAATAATGCAACAACTGGAGCCGTGTCTTACCCAGGGCCACCCGAGCTGCAGAGGCATCATAATTGATCCAGAAGGAGACCCAGGAGAGGATGGTGATCAAGATGGAGGGCATGTACGTCTGCAGGATGAAATATCCAATGTTCCTCTTAATCCTGAAACTCAGCGAAAGCCTTGGATATGAACCTATGAGGAGGATGGAAGGAGTGATAGTTCGGAGAGAAGGGGGGGGGGTGGGGGTGGAAAACAAGTCAGTGGAAAAGGGAAAGAAGTGGGGAAACATTGGCACAACTTAAGAGTTCCAAAGTCTGCACTTTGACAACGCGCACGGTAGTCATTTCTCCATTTGTTCAGATGGAGCACTTAATTTCCCCAAAGCGATGGATTCCTTTCCAGGGACAAGTTCGATTCCAATTAAACATGGCAGAAAGTCGCAAACACGGCACATTTTTCTGCAACCCCCTATCTCAGCAGGCAGCTCCAGCATCCCTCTGAGAATTGTCACAGTGAGCTGCTCTGCTTTTCTTTCACACTCTCTCTGTCCTCTAAACATTACTAAAAGGGCATTTTTTTGTTATTTATTTATTTTTTATAAAAGGTGGATAATTGCATTGCATGCCCATACACCCTAGAAGGGATGGAAATATATGTTGTTGTGAGGCTGCATGTCATCCAATGTGAAAATCTGCGGGAAGACATCAGCTGGTTGTGCCAAGACATTAATTGGCCTTTAGATTGCACTTTAATTCAAACTACCACAACAATACAAACATCAAGGCAGGCTCTCACAGCTCTCTGCTATCTTTATCTAGATATTTGTGGGGGTAGAAACTATACAAATTGCTTGAAATAGAGTTAAATTCTCCTCAATGTGTTCTAACAACAGTTTTATTTCAAATAGCCTCAGATGAGGCTGATGGTTTTAATCTAAAAAGCTATTTGCTATGGGCCAACGCACGGTGATGAATGACCTCATCATCTCCAGGTTCCTGTAAATCTTTTAATGAATCAATACCTTAGCATACATACTTCATCAAGCCAGAGACAAACGCCCTGCATCGCCCACGTACATGCCAGATTAATGGTGCCAACAAATGTTCTCAGATTTCATTAAATTCAAACATGAGAATTATATATAACTTTGACTTTTGTCTTCCTTTTAGAGAAAAGGATTACTGCTGCATTTACTCAAAGATGTAAAAATTCAGAAGACTGTTTCAATAGATAGATAGATAGATAGATAGATAGATAGATAGATAGATAGATAGATAGATAGATAGATAGATAGATAGATAGATAGATAGATAGATAGATAGATAGATAGATAGATAGATAGATAGATAGATAGATAGATAGATAGATAGATAGATAGATAGATAGATCTCATCTAATTCTCACATGATGATATTTTTTAGTAGAATTCTGTGATTCTGGTAGTCAATTTTGGTTGTGTTGGAAAATAGGAGCTGAGTCTCTGAGTTTATCTTCTCTAATTTAAATTATTCTAAACAATGTCTGACTATATTTTCTTTCATGCAGGTGATTTCAGTGTTTTAAGTGTATCTCTTAAAGGCAATAATGATGGGGGGGGGAAAACTAAAGATTTAGATTCAGTTCCTAATAATACTAAAACATTTTGTCTGCTGTGCTATGGCACAGTGGTTTCCCAAGTTGAGAACTAAAGCTTTAACAAACCATTATGATACCGTTTACCATTTGGATTATGTATTTGTACAAAACACAGCATCAGAATGTATTTTGTACGAAGGATTCTAAAGATCAGTTATCATCTTGAAATGATGTTACATTATTGTGATCTGAATCTAATACAAACATAGTTTTTGTAAGTTTGTGAAAATGGCTGCCAAACCTCACAGTGGTTTTTGCAGATTGTTAGGCCGTCTTACCTGTGGTGAACCTGACCTCCTTGGACACCAGGCGGATGTCTATTATGGAGAACTGAGGTAACTCTAACTTGTCGACGCCCGTCACTGCGCTGTCGCCTCCTTGCCAGAAGAACACAATGTCATCCGTGGTATATCCATCTGTGTCAGGGTCAGAGCGGAGAGAGAGGAGGGGTGAGATGTGGAGAGTTAATGTAATGAAGAAACAACCATTACAGTTAAGCGTGTTTCAATTTAAAGTATGTTGCACGAGGTGATAAGCGAAGGTCACTTTGACAAATCGACCTTTGCTTTATGTGTTGCAGTAAAATAAAGATTTGAAGTTTGCTCATACATGCCAAACAGCCTTGACCACATCTTAAGAAGACCCTTAAAGATGGTTACTCACGGTCCTGGAGAGCTACTGTCCTGCAACAAGTGGCTCATTATCAGGCTTTCTGCAGAGCTTCATGAGATTCATTTATTACAATAAGGTGTGTTGGAGCTGGAGGACGGAAGAAGTAAGGAGTGCTCACTCCTGCTCTTAATGGGAGGAGATACATCAAAATGGGCCTTCAAATTTAAATAAAAATGCTTCACAAACGGACCTCAGACACGCTAATTTGATATCACTCAACATGAGAAACACTATTTCTCAATGTTGTATTCTGTGATTAATAAATCTTATTGCAAATAAAGGGGGAAAAAATTGCTGTAACTTTCATAAATCCCAGGTGACTGAGAGCATCTTGAACCACTGCTTAGGAAGGAACAGTTCCAACAGTAAATGTGAGGTGTTGGTGTGTTACTGTCCATACCCTTAAAGTCGGGAAGACAATCAAACTGTTGGGTGTAAATAAATCTCAGCGTTATACCAATAATAACCTACTTGAAAAAAAAATGCAAATAAAGAAAAATAAAAACCTGCATGAGTGGGAGACATTTCTCTGTTTGGTACCGAGTCCACACTCGTATCGCTGCATGGATTACTTAATCGTGTGAGTATTCATTACCACGTGTCGCTTGGTCCCACACATCCTCAACTTGCAGCCGGATCCACAGTGACCACAGCAGCAGAATTTATGTCAATAGGTTAGCGTGCGCTCACTGCAGAGCAATTTCTCAGTCCGGGAAGTGTTACTACATTTCACAATCTCCTACCCCACATCCAGACCTGGATGGCATTAAACTCACTAAGAGACCAGGATTCATTACCATTAAATCTCTCTCTGAGGTTATAGGGTAAGGAAATGTGACATTGTCCATGAAATTGAAACAACTGCCTGCCTAATCAATCAAAGTGATGGTTAATGTGCACGACTCACCAGTGCATAGCATTTCCACCAGCATAAACAGCAGACATTCCTGTGACTTTTTAATTCACGGCCTATCCATATTTCATTGCTTAGTGAAGTCCCTGAGGGTGGACACTGCAGCTTTATCTCGAACAACAAGAAACACACAGTATCTGCTGTATTGAGCAAGTGGCTTTGATTGATGGAGCGGTCAATGAAAATGATCAAGCAAATACAATTTTTAATTACACCGCAAGCACATTTCTCTCCTGGATAATGATTTATCTAAATGAAAGCATTTCGAAAAAAAACGAACAAAAAAACAATAACAACAACCCTGAAACAACATTCAAATAAGAAGTTATAATTCATCATAAAGCCTGTTTGCATTTTATCTGTCTTTAGTACTGTGTTTAGAATATCCTTTTTAGTTCTTGTTTATATTTGTATTTACAAATTAGAAAAGACATGCATGTGATCAAACAATATTAAAATTCCAAATTGATATAAAAAAAAAAGAAATTATAAAAAATCTTTTCAACACAAGTTACCAGATTACATGCCATGGTAACTTTCTGCTTGTGTATCTTCATTGTTCGGACAATTTTAAAGAGAGTGAGAGAAAGAGAGAAACTACATGCTTTTATTATTATTGTTTTTACCTCACAGATTACACCGAGTTTTGTGTTTTATTACAGATTAGCTCAGATGTAGTTTGCTTTTATGACTGTTGATTAATGTTAGGCCCTGTCTTAAAGACAAACGGCTTTAATTTCAACATAAGCAGGTTTTTTTTTTTTTCTTAATAATTTTTGGAAGAATATTTTTGTAACACAGGCATCTGAATAGAAACACTGAAAACAATGTAGTTAGCGTGCCAGGCCACAAGTTGGTGGTGTTTGTTTTTTTAATAAACACACACATTCGCGTAGATATTGACTTGCACATGTGGAGAACTATTTACTACGGTTGTGTGCTAAGCCTAAACAGGCCACACATTAGACTCATGAAAAGAGTTAACAAATATCTATCACTGGCAGAAACAAGCATTACCAGATTATTGATTTTAAGTATTTTCAGAAGATTACATTCCAATGTAAATCTTTGAGCGGCCGTCTCTCGTAAGTGTGAAACAAATGTCACATTTTGATTCGAGAAGGATTTCTACGGCTTACAGAAACAGGGAAAGGTGTGAATAAAGTCAAAAAGTGAGTTTAACTTCAAAAAATTTTCACAAAAACATGGCAACAGATGCAGAGTCAAAAGGAGGCGGTGGACCACCACAGCAAAAATGAAAAAAAAACAAAAACAAAACAGAAAAACTGGAACGCAGCTGTTTTTGGTGAGTGGGAGGAACAGCTTGAGCCACACTTCGCCTCAATTCTCACACCACACAAGCTTTGTCTCACGACTAATAATCATTTTTGGTTAAATGCCAGACTTCACAATGTTTTCCACTTTAGAAAATATTTTGAGATTTGCTTCTTGGAATCCACAGCCAATAAATAGAAACATAACTCTATTTACTCCTTATGAGTATGCTTTGAAAGAATTGGTCTTTATATATAGTCTACAGCTGCAGTGACTGTAACAATTTTACTGTTAATTGTGTGAATGCCTTTTAGCATCCACACACTAGTGATCCAAAGCTTTATTAAGCATTATGACTCATGAAACGGCAGCCCCCTGATCCTGACGCTGGTCTGTAGTTTCCTTTGTTTTGGAGGATAAAGTTTGTGGGGTCACCGGTGGTTCTGCCTGCTGGCGTTGCTCCACACATGTTTCTGAGCGCTGGCACCAACTGCAGCCGGCCGAGCCAACACGCAGAGGCCAGAGCTAATGAGGCGAGCGCAGGTAACATCACACAGCGGCAACTTTTTACAGATACAGCAACTTCATCAGAGCGTGAAAGTTTGGCCTTGTGATTAATGTTACCACCAACACAGATCGATTGTCCACATCACTGATCGCGCGTTCAAAAACAGAAGTATGTTTAGTATGAATCCGCAAACAGTTTTTGGAAGTGCTTTGCGTCAATTTGAATGTCTCGTTTTTATGTTTTTAATTCAAGACGTTTTGTGTTGCACGTTTCATGCCGCAGCAGTCTTTGTCACTTTGTGCCTGTTTGTGTGCATATTAAGTGTCTTTTTCAGTGGTTCGAGTTTCACTGTGGTCATGCTGTGGATCGGGACAAGGCCTGCGGACTCGAGCCTGTAGGGACAGTACACCCGTCCTGTCATGCTACAATGAGCATGGCAGCAGAGGGCGGCTAACTTAGGTCAAAGTAGGTCAAACCCTTTACGCCTAACAACCTGATGTATAACTGCAACTCCAAAATGAACTTTGTTGATGGCAGAGACACATCAAAAAAGTTTAGACTGGGTAACTTTTACCTTCATGTAGAAATCCTCCCATCTCAATATTAAACAGTGTTTCAGCTTTAACTTGAGCTTCTGGATTACTGGGGGAATCATGATCACAGGCAATTGTTTCTGGAAGTGTCCGCGAGTCCCTGCAATGGTTTCCAGAGTCTTTTCTCACCACAGTGTAATATTGACCTTCGTTAAGAGATATTTCTTATATATTATGTACAGTAGATGGTGAGACAGCATACGCATTGTTACATTGGGGGGAAACTGTCTCTATAAAAGGACTTTTGTTTTTTCTATTTCCCCGTCATGAAACTGTTGCCACTCAACATAACTGGATACACAACCCTTATGTTACCACCGTGACAATTTTAACATTTAACCTAAATGGAATCTATACGTGTGGGTTTATGATAACTGTAAATCATTGGATCAAGTCTTTATTTACATTTCAGGCATTCAACGAAAACTTAATATCCGAGCAGTGACATCGAAATGAATCACGACCATTGAACTTTTAAAACGCTGCTGACAACTCTATACAGTCTCTAAGAGAAGACACACTGATTGAGGATCGCTCCTGGTATGAATGTTATTAGACTGATTTCCCCATTGAAGGGTTCAGGGGTGGTCTTGTCCATCCTTCACATTGAAGGGATGGTAATCAATGCACATCACTGCACACTGTGATTTGTTTTCCTATTTCATAAGAGACAAATCCCCTCAAGAGGCAAAACATCTGATAAGTAGCATGAGTTAGCAAAACAAAAAAAAAAAGGCAAATATTTTACTAATGTCTCCTCTCAACTTTCACAAATATATTACCACCCACAAAAAAAAATGTGGGTATCCTGCACTGACTTTCATGTTTCGCTTAATCAGTAAAAACAGCTTCCTGGTGATCACCCTGTATGCCTTTGAACGTTGGTGCAGGTTCAGCGGGGGACAAAAGAGTCATTAAGGCGTGTGTGTGTTTGTATTACTCACAGCTTTCAATTTCCAGGGTGCAGTTTTGCTCATCCAGAGGGTACCTCCTCAAGTCCATCATGCAGGCAGCAGTAGTCGTTATTCTGAGGAACAAACAGAAAGAGATGAGGGACAAGAAGACCGGGACAATCAACAGTAGAGTTATTTTTATTAAAGGCAGTGCAGTAATATCACTACTCAAAGGACAAATCGTTATTCAGGAAGTATATTCTATTGCTTCGCTTATTCAGGAAGTGTTAATAGTGTGGACAGTTGCATGTAGAGTTCGTCAGTCATTAAAGTCCCGAAAGTTCTCCAGGTGGAATTTTCAGTATTAAGGCACAATGTGTTGAAAGAAACAAAAGTGTAGTTGTGTGTTTCTCATGTGTCATCGTATTATGGATTTTGGTGTTTGTAATTCAGTGTTAATGGTTCTGTTTTTGTACCCATGTTCTTGTATGGTTTCATGGTCAGAGTTTTGTTTCTACCATGTTTTATGTATTAATGTTGAGGTTCCAGTCTTCCCCTGGTTTGATTTACGCATTGTCCATGTTCCTTATCAGTGAATTATTGAATGAATGGCAGTGAGAAGAAGCAGCATCTTGTAAAGGTACGGTGATGTTTAAAGAGAGAAGCATCTTGTTGAGGCTTCCTGAAGGAGCTGGACAGAGAGAGACAGCAGCTCTACAACTGTTTCCAGCCCCAGTAGCTTTTGAAAGCACTCCCACATTCGCAACACCGTTCAACAGTAGAGACCAATACGTCACTGTTTTCCTCGGGATACTGGAAAAGGTTAAAAAAGAGGTCATGGTTCAGCTGTGCAGAATGATGAACCACCGGTGTGCCTACTCCATAGTCAAGTAGCACTTCAAAGGTAATTATTTTGTGGTTGTTTGTTGAAAACATGAGAGCCCTGCAGCAGTTCAATGATTCATGGTGAGCTTTTAAGCTTATGTTATTATGAAGACATTTTGCCGATACCGCATCTGTCTTAATAGGTCTGAATGCATCTTTGCATGTCGGCCATTTCCCTTAACCTCTTAAACCTTTTAAGGGTCATCAGATATGGAGCCTGTGCCCGTGTAGTACACGGTGGAAGACAGGGAGAGAGATTCTTTTCTCGGTTATATTAAAAGTTCTCTTCGGGGGAAATGTTGCTGTTTTCCCAACTTTTCCCAGTCACTCCAAAATATGATATATTTCTCTGTGTTTCTGCGAGTAGACCGGCGATGTTATTTCTTTTTATGTGGATCACTAACTGCTCAGCCCCCTGTATGGGATTCGGTCGATGCATGTTATTTATTGCAGGTTTCGAGATGTGCATTTCTGCCAGGTGGCTTTAGAAATGATGTATGCATAGCAGTTTATTAATGTCAATAAATCCAGTAGCCCAGGAAAACAGCTCTGGCTACAAATTACACATGTAGGGGTCTTTGGCATTTAACTGAGATATTTACCGGTGCAGCACATTTTAGTAATTACATTTCTGCTGTTCATACCAGCTGCTATGTGTTCATCATACCAGCTTTCATTCGCTTACTGCCCTCCTGTGTAAATGAAATAGAAAAATTAATTTTCAGCTCATCATCTTTGTGTCAGAAGCCAGCAGCACAGCCACAGTGTAAGTTTGATGTGCACAGTGTTTCGTCTCCGAGTGCATGTTAGAACATGATGAGAGTGATATGAAGTTTTTACCCTTTCGACACATTTTGGATCCATGATTAATCTTTGGGGGCTTGCGAAAACCGCCACTGACTGCAATCTTACACTGGTGCAGGAAGCAAACACACACAGCCATCTACAATCTGCAGAATTGCTAACATAGTAGATAATAAGTTGTTTGTGCTGGATATATATTGCCCTAACACAGAGTTGGTAAATTGGTCACGGTGGTGTGAACAGAGTTCTGTCAGCAGGTAATTGGAAAACAAAATATGTGATGCTGAAGCAGATTTGACCAGATTAGCATGCATCCGTGTGGGGATTCTGTGTCCATGATGGCAGAAGGCCCCATGAAGGGTAAAGATAATTTTTTCCATAAACAAAATGTGTGACAGGTACGTGTTTATTATTCACAATGACACCGAGCTGCATTCTGCTGCACAAGCATTAATCAGCTCAAACTGCATTCTGTTGGGCTCTACTGTACTGCATCTGCCTGCTGCCTCACGGCGCTTCTCTGCTGAGCCGGTGGAGCAGCACTACTACTGTTACACACTGCGAGGAGATAACATCATGGCTAATTACATTTACAGGAAAGGTCACTTGGCAATCGTGATTCAAGGGCAAAAGTTCAAAAAAAGCAAAGTTTCTATTAATAACATGGCTTTCTGTACAGTTGGTGTGTGTATGTGTGTTCCAACACGAATGGCCATATAGGGGACTTCAGGAGAGTCGCATTCCAGTTTAGTCGTCTTATACAGCCCAGTTTAATCTCACCAGGCTTATAAATTGATGGTATGATAACCTATAAATACAGACTACAAGTAATTCACTCAGTTACAGTGCAAGAAAATATTCAGACATGCTTGAATTGTTCATATTTAATGCACTTTTCATTAAAAGGGTTTTTACAGGCTCAACCACACACTGTGGCGAAAAATGCAAAACGTTTGTGACATTGCGGGGTGTCTGTTTACATGGCAGCGGTGCTCGGGGCCGCTGGAAACGCAACTTTTTGAAAAGAGCTCTCAAAGTGGAACTTTTTGAAAATGCTACGTTTACTACAAAAACACACAACGGCACCTCCTGGTGGCCATACATGAAAACTTCATCGTTTACAGCGTTTCTAGTGTTTTCATGAAAATAGGCATCGTTTGTCAAAGCGTTGCCATTCAAACAGAAAAGCGTTTTCACTTGAAATGTTGTCATGTCAATGGGGCCTTAGTTCACTGGAAATAAAGCAGCAGACTTTCATTGTTGCTGTGTGTTTTGTGTCTCAATCGTGCCTCATGTCTTCTCTCACTGAACCAGTCAAGCCATCACAGAGTAAACAAGGAATAGCAGTTATTTATATTGGAAAGTTGCAGCTCATGTCTTCTTCGGACTTAGTTGTGAGCCAGATTTGTTTGTGGGCTTTGGACACCCATGAAATGCACTATTTGTCCACTACTCAATGAATAAGACTGCAGCAGGTTTAGCTACAAAACATATCGATTAAGTTCAAAGATCTTGTTTAGGATAAACATAGAATTGATAGATATACTGTCATAATGTGACAGTCACAGGAAATAGTAGCATTGAGTTTGAAACAGGAAAAGAAGCAGCAGCCCCGAGCCATCAACTGTAATGATAATAAAGCCGAGGCTGTTGGCTAACTACTTTAAATTGGGAAACAAGGATTGTCTTTGAAATGAAAATGTTTTGCGCTGTTGTTCTCATTTGGATCCATCCATCCATCCATCCATCCATCCATCCATCCATCCATCCATCCATCCATCCATCCATCCACCCTGACTATCCTTGCTTATGAGCAGCGTCTTTGCATCAAATAGCAAGTCACTTGGAAAAGTAACACATGCGTTACCTTTAATCATCTGTTTCTTAGGATGTCTTGATCGTGTGCATTTGGTTGCTTTGCTGCAACACATTAACTGAGCTCTCAGCAGTGTGTGTGCGTGTTTGTGTGTTAGTTCGTCTAATGACCAATTCACTCATATAAAGTTACATCAGCTGAAGTACATTAGTTACTTTAATTCCAAGTGTTGGCGCAAGGATGTTAGTTTGGTCTGTTTCAGTTATTCTGTTTTTTAAAGTCACCGGATAATTGGATCAATAGATGGATGGATGGATGGATGATGGATGGATGGATGGATGGATGGATCATCATAAAAAATGGTCTGATCAGGTGATATTTCTTTTCAGAAATAAGCAGTTGATATAGGCCATTTAAAGCCTTTAAAGGATTTTCTCTATAAAAATGTATTTAAACAACACATTACATGTTGAATGAACCCATTTTGTGGTACTACATTTGATATTTTACAAAGAACACATTCAGAGTAGGTTTTACTTCAATATGAGCAATAATGAAACTGGAATGACAAAAAAACAACAACAATAGAAAAGACTGATTCCATGTCAAAGTTTAAAGAGGACACTGCACCCGCAAAAAGTAAAGCAGAAGGAAGTTAACAGATCATCCCACCACCACAAAACAAACATAACAACAAAGTTGCAAGTGCCAAAAGTAAAAGAAGGAACAAAGCAACAACAACAACAACAAAAAAACTGTAGAAAACCCTACAACGTGCTGCCTGAAACCTTCGAGCTGAAGTTAAGTTCTGCGTCCGCTGTGATCATAAACAGGAAGACAGATCCTGTCAAAGACACTGCTGCTGTTCTTAAAAGACAATACCCCTGGTACAGCAGCACAGGGAAACGCAGGCAGCAGCAGCAGCTGCTGTTCGGAGTAATGGACAGAAATGAATTCTTTACCCCTCGGCAAAAAAAAAAAAAAAAAAAAAAGGGAAACAAAAGGATGCTCTAGAAATAAAATTGACTTTATATGTGACAGATAACAAGTCGGGGGAGAATCATCATGGAGCAGGCACGAGCCGGGATGGCTCACAGCGAGGGCCTGGGATTTGGAAATGTCAGCAGATGTAGGTCAGCAACTTGCAGTCCCACCAGAGATGGTCAGCAGCGTCAGACCTGAGCCGGCACTGCAGCTCGACACTCAGCACTCTGTATGCTGGGAGGATTTCTACATGATCTGCAAGACTACAGTCCCGAGGATATCCATAGACGCATGTTAGAAAGAGCAAACTACACATAAAAGGATTTATAAAGATGAAGCGATGTGGGAAATCACTGTGTTGGAACTTTCTTTGAAGCAAATCTCGAGCTAAACGGAGAGCTGACAAACAAGACACGGTAGTAGGCGAGGTAGTAAAAGTAGATAAATAAATAAGATAACGGAGCATTCAACTCATTTTTGCGGACCACTCTTGGCATTTCTGACCAACTATCATGCCAACACAACAACTAAAAGCAATCTGGAGGTGGATCCCAGAGGCCCGGCGCTACAGACAGGGAAGCTTTTAGATATGTGAGCAATAGTTTTGACGCCTACGCAGTCTACCCCTGTCTCCGTCGCTGTGTGGTAGCTTGCTTACCAAAGGAGATCACTGTACTATCACAAGGCTTGGCTTAATAAACAGAGGAACATAAGAGAGCAGATTCACAGGAATGGGAAGAGAGAGAAAACACAATCTGGCGAGAGCTTAGCTCAACAAAGCCCCCAATGCTCCCAGGACTCAGCGCGCTATCAAACTGGCTTGTCAGTGTGCTAACGATGATTCAGCCTCTCAACTCGCTGGCAAGTTAGAAAAACCTGCTCCACATTTTCTCCTGACTCCGGCTCCTTTTTATTGATGTTCAGAATGACTTTGTTTGCAACATCCAAAGGCTCTCAGGCACCTCCTGCACTGCTCTTCACACTCAGCCGTTCTCTCCACATAAAGTTTAGAACCGAGCTACAGAAATATGCAGCAATTCAACAGCGGCTGAGCAACATTTTATAGTGATGGGTGGGAAATGTTTATTTGGAATTTCTATAAAATTTTTAACCTACGTATCCACCATTTCCCTGTTTTGGGACATGTGGATGTGAACTGTATATTGGTGGGCTGAAAGGACATTTGTGGATAATTTAGAGTCCATAAGCTCTTTAAATACAATTCAGCAAAACCTATGGCAGTAGAGGTGTGCCTAATAATATTAAATCATACACTAATAAAATGTCTTTGACCTGCATTGACACAGAGAGTTAAAAATATATGGTGCTACATTTCTGCACATTTTATACACACGTGAAACACTGAATGTCGTTTTTATGTCTATATGTCAACTGGTGCAATGCAAGTTAGTGAAAACTAGCACTTAACTACACTCACTATATTTACTTTTTCTTAAGTAATGACGTTATTTTACAAATTTGCTGAGCTGTCAGCGCTGTATGCGTCAGGTCTGATGACTGGTCAGAGGACAATGGGGCAAATCTGTGGCATATACATTTAATATAATCCTCATTCAGTACCGAATTGTCTTGCAGGTGTTGGTCAACGAGAACAAAAATAACATTTCTGTTAAGACGGGGTTGCGATCACTGAAACCTTCAGTTGAAATTATACAGGGTGCGCTTTGTGAAGAAACCAGCCAAAGTGCAGGGTGTGGCAGTTTACATATAAGGACCTAAGAAGGGTAAAAATCCATCTTGAAACAGTGTCAGCAAATAAAAGTCACGGAGGGCCAACTGTGGAAATCCATCTCACCACAATAACTGCAGCATCTTATCGAAGGCTGAACCGGGTTGCAGCATTTTTTCAAATAAGAAGAAATTGTACCACAATGCAAATATCTTTGGTTGTCACATTGTATATTCTACATTAATCGAATAACATAAACTCACTTTTTGTGTGTTGTTTTCCATGTCTATTAAAAGCATTATAAGGCTCTTTCATGTGAAATTTCTGTGGGAATCGAGCATTGGCTACTCAGTGTGACACCAGGTACCCAACCACATGTAATCTTACAGTTAATAGCCTGAATTTCAACTACAATTCTTACGGTTTTCCATCTCCATTTGTGGACTTTGAGATGTTTACCAGTAATGAAATAGCTGTAAGAGAGAGGGACATTTCTATAGTTTCCAAAGATGAAAAAACTCCAGAAGAAGGGGAAATTCATTAGAGGGTTAGATCCTATACTAGATAAATCATATGCTGGAATCCAATTTGAAAATGTGAATAAAATGCTGAAACAAAAACAATCAAACGAGGTTGGTCACTTTGCTCAATAATGCCAAATTTTAATTGGATTAAGATGTGATTATAGTCACCTTGGACATATTGTCACTGTCTTTGTTCTTGAAGAAAAAAAATCATCTGTTTGAAAAAAAAAAAGAAAAAAAAGAAAACTACCTTGCTGCAATCTGACTGATAATCTGACAGAATAAAGGCAGAGACGACAACAATATACCACACTGATCAGTGGGTAAAAAAAACAAACCCTAAAGACAAGGAGGTGCAGTTATGTAGCTGAGAGACTTTCAGCATTTGCTTAAAAAGATGATAAATATAGCAGTGGTTGATCAAAACCACTTCGATTAGAATCATGGCGAGGAGGTATGAAAGTAAATAAAGGCTGGAAAAAAAGAAGAGGACAAACACCAACACCAGCACATTTCACAGCGAGTGGATGAAGCGCAGCACACGGTGCAGTAGTGTGTGTAATGTGATTGTCCGCAGTTTGTATTCAACTGTGCTCGGGAGCAGTGTGTGGCGAGGGGGGGGGGGGGGGGGGGGGGGGTAAAGCAGGCGGCCCTTACAAGAAAATGCATTTAAAACAACGAAACCTCAGCCAGCCAGACTCGAGAGCCGCGGCAGTCAAATGAACTGAGCTGAGAAAACAAACATCCATTGTTAAAGTTGCATCTTTTGTCCACACAAGCCTTCGGCAAAGTCAAACATTTCAACAAAGCGTTTTAATTGCATGCTCACAGGAAGCCTGCGAAGATCCTGCAAACACCACTGCATGTGGATCGGATTGTGCGCTGCTTTTAATTATTGTACGCTGCAGAACAAAAAAGTGGTGTGGAGGACAGATCCAAGGGCTTGACGCCATCTGCCACATGCCGTTGCTGCAGTGGATAAAATGGTAACAGTGGAGCCTTTTGTGCTGGGAGACGAGATGCCGGAGAGAAACGGCTGGTGTCCCTATAGAAACCGATCCAGTCTTCCTGCACACATAAAGGTGCAAATGCAAGGTGTAATGTCATATTCCTCGGGCACGGATCCATTTTTTCACTACACCGTCGCTTTTTTTTTTTTTTTTTTTCTGGCACTTCTCTGGTTCCGGAGGATCCTGCGTGTGCTGAGGTGTGCTGAGCACAGCAGCAGCTGGGGATGTTTATTCAGATCAGATGGCGCGGGGTAATTTTGGTAGCATTTTGGCATGGCGCTCTCCTGAGTCTCCACCTGCTTTAATTGGCGCCAGCACAAAGTTCTTCATCTTGTCCACATTTGAAAACTATCACAGCTACATTTTTAATGAGACTGAAGCCGAGTTTGCATTGACTGGTTTCCTCTTGCGAATAAGCTCCTACCACGTCAGTACTTTTTTCAATGTTTGGTGTCCCACCGTTCTTCCCTGATTATTTAAATATGTTATTCAACTTTGTGATTTAAATACTCTATATGTATATATTGTTTTTCTTAAAACAGAGGATCCGTCCGTCCATCTGTGTGAGGATAAAACCCGGTGAGAGTTGCGCTCTGACCTCGCTGCATCTTTCCTGTAACGTATTGTCATGATGACGTCCTCCGAGCAGACGAGCAGGACAAGGATGGGTTGTGCTGGTCACTGGCTAAAATTAGCTTTCCTCGCCTATGAGCGATTGTCACAAAAGATATTAAGAAAAATCAACGTTCACACAGATGCTTGTTTGCCACTTTGCACATCAGTGAGGCTGCATGTCTGTCAGAGTGAAAACAGTCCTGTGAAGAGTCGTGAAAATAGAAAAATGATAAAATAAAAACTTCTTTCCATCAGAACTCTTTTAGTGTCAGCACCAATTCAGTAATCGAGACTTTCTGAATACTGATTATTTCATTAATAATTCATCGTCTCATATGATCTAAACCTTGTCACTGCTATTTTGTTTTATTCAAAGAACAAAACAGTTTTCCTCCTTTTTTTCTTCTCGCTTCCATCAAATCACTTTATTTTAATAACTTTAGTTAAGAAAAGCAGCAATCAAGACTGAGTCGGAGTCGGGACACTGTCTTACTTTCTGCAGTCCTCCTGGGACTGTTCGACGAGTCCCTCTGTGCACATTAACTGTTGACTGAACTGTCTGCCTTGTCACATGGAGGTGATGTGCATTTCATACCTTTTTTTAGCCTTTCTGGGTCAATAACCCTGAGCTTTAATTTTCATCCGTAAATAAGACTTTAAAGCTTATTTATTCCTACTAAAAATATACCTCACCTCAACTTCCCACAGTGACAGATCACATGTATTAATAGCGTTGATCTAATCTTCACCTTGATGCCTTTCTGAAACCTGTTCAGTTGTCGTGAGCATGGTTTTTAAGGGGGATTTAGATTTAGATTTCTAAATACTGGAGGTATATCGAGCCTCTCATTCTGTATGCAAAGCCTGCCCTGGGTCACAGGGAGGTGAAGGCTATCCCAGCATGCATGAAATATCCCTGCCGGAGCTATACGCATATTATTTCTGAGACTTCCAAGTCTTGCATTATTAACGCCCTGAAAAAGTAAAATTCATAAAGACAACAAAAATCCATCCAGCTACTTTCCATCTATAGCACTACGCAGTCGTGAGTAGAAAAAGTGTCCAGTTCAGCGAACTTGTTTAGTATTACTTTAAGAGTAAGGTGGAGTCAGCCAGTTTTCATCGCCGTTGCCATTGTAGGTCTATGGATTGTACCAACTTTGGTTTCATCATCTCCACCGTGGAGATTCAGAGAAATGCAAAGAGGCACAATAACAACTCTTAAGGGAAGCCTTGACATACCCCTTGAGGTGCTCCTTACAAACAACATTCTAAATAATTTGAAATGTTTGTATTGTCACAGTTACTGTAATGCAGAAAATAGCTGATTTAAACGGTAATAATGCCGGAAATCGGACAAAAAGGAGAGTTTCTGGACGTCAAACTTACCTCAGCCCATATAAAACGGTGCCGTCAGGGTGCAGTCGGATCATCCGGTTTTTGACTGTCACACCATGAAGAAAGGACTTCTTGTCGTTAAGGAAGTAGGTGTCCGGGAGCCAGAGCTGGTCTGCTACACGGTTGTCCAGAGTCAGGTTGAGGTTCAGCTCACCATAGGCCAAACGTTTGTCTCGCCAACTCTGCTGGAAATACATTGTGATGGTGTAGTCCTGAAAAAAAAAAAAAAAAAAAGACAGGACAATATAAATATTCCTTTTTCTTCGGTTTTTTTTTTTTTGTTTTTGCTGTAGGTGCTATTGAGTTTTTAACCTCACCCCTTTATACACGATCCATGGATAAACAACAGAGCAACAGTGTCAAAGCAACTTTCAGTCAACTTGGACATTTGTGCTCACGGCCAGAGACGCCAGATGAACACTGAAAACAGTTAATGCAGCTAAAACTGAGAAAACAGCTGTAACCACTACAGCACTATAGCTTTCACAATTAAAATGAGAACAACTATAGCTTAGCTGATAAAACAAGATTAAGATTACTTAAACCTCTATAACTGTTGAAACAACTAAAGTCACCTAAAGCACTAAAGTAGTTCAAACAGGAGAATAAGAGCAAAAAAATTGCTCAAAAAAAGCTAAAATTGTAAATAAAATATCAGTGGTTATGAATTAATGTTCTTAAATGGCAAAAATGCAAATATATATCATTAGTATCACTATATGTTTAAGTTTGAAAGTCAAGTTGTCCTTATATTGAAGGTTAAAATGTTTTATTTTCAATTTTACTTGATAGAAAGTACACAAAATCAGCTATGCTACAGAATAGAATAGAATAGAATAGAATAGAATAGAATAGAATAGAATAGAATAGCTCTTGCCTATATTGATGTTGTGCGCTAATTCAGAGTATAAGCAATTAAAGTGTTTGTAATTCATAAAGTGTGATCACAGACATGGATCTTTCCTTGATGAAATGTGTTCGGTGAAATTCCTCAGTACGATCACAATCACTTCAGAAGTTATAGCACGAGAACAAAGTGGTGCATACTGAAGCAACTGCGAAGAAAACTCTCACTTTATTTGATGCTTCGCTACAGAATCACATGAGAGACACTAAAGAAGGGAAGAAACAGGGCTCACGTCGACGTGTCAGTGTTAGAATTAATTAATGCATCAATGATGATCAGATCAGGGAAATTGTTTAACGTGTCAGATAGTGTGGAGAAGAGAAGAAGAAGAAGAAGAAAAAAAAAAAAAAGGTGCGTGGCTCAGCATTTGCAGAACCGGAGAGAACAGGATTGGGACACAGGCAAAAACCAACAAATAGAGCTGTAGCAGGACTTTCTGCACAATACTGGATCTAAATGGAAAAGCGCTCAAGTGGAGATATAATGTCTGTCAGCTAATGCATCACCGCCCCTGTAGTCAGAGGCCTGCGCCGTGTGCTGCGTCATGAAAAACACACACAAGCACAGCGGTCGACATGTGAAAACTACACATTAATAAAAACTCCCATCTGCGCAGTTAAATAACACAGTTAGTCACACTTCATCCGAGCATGATGCATATTAAGATACCTCGTAATAAGCTATGTTTGGATTCAATATTCATGAAAGAAGAACAAATGCACGGGCACATAAAATCACTTAACAAGCACCGAGCTTTACGAATGACACGCAATTCTAACCCTCCTGTTGAAATTTGTCACATTAAACCGACAATCTCACATGCAAATTCAAGAAAAAGGCTTTGTACAATAGTTTCTACTAGACACAAACAAAGAAGTATCTTAACAACAATTTTTCAATATAAAGGCGTAAAATAAACGTGTGAGTCACAAACAGTCGGCAGCAGCTCTGAGGTGGCAGAAAATAAGCCAAAAGAAGACAAACAGAGAAAGAAGTGAAGCAGAGGAAGGCTGCTGCACCATGTGGGAGGAGTGAGCCGCTGTCTGAGTGACGGCGTCACGCTGAGTGAAAGAAAGCGAGCGCCAAGAGACGAGAGAGAGTGACGTCACCCCTCAGACAGCGGCCATATTGCCTTCTTCACTACCCAGGCCTGCATTTCCTGACTGCCCTCAAGTCCCTGCCAGTGGAAAACAATACAGGGCCTGCAGAGGGGAGGGACGCCTCTCTCTTATTTTAAATATCAGCAACTCAACACAAAGAAGACCACGTGAAATGCTTCATTCACAGTGACAGCTGTGGCTTCGCGCGGGAAGAAGGAGTGCGGATAAATCCTCACTCATCACTACCGACACTCGGGGTGCTCAACATATCGCAGAGTCATTGTTATCACGAGCTCAACATGTGCAGTATGCGCTGCTCTTTCTATTGCCTGCAACCTTTGTCCACTTTGTTTTCTTTCACGTTCCCTTTATTCTTGTGCTTCTGCTTTCTGAGCTTCAGCCACAACGTATGGAAAAATTAGAGCTTCCAATTGAGTCAAATGTTTGATGGAGTCAACTTCTGCAGTCTTTTGAGCCGTGTCCTTATTTGCACTCCAGTAAAGGTGCATCGAAAGTACCTTATACTTTGAGCAGCTATTAAGAAAAGCACAATATCATTTTTGTGGAGTATTTTCGAACAAGAATTTTACTTGAATTTGAGTACAGTTTAAGCATTGTCACTGTCGTTGGACTCTTTCTCTCTCAATATGTGATCATGTTGTTAAGTATTGCAATAATTTGCACTGAATTTGAAGCCCTTTACACAGACGATGTCTTTATCTGGTTTTTCCATCTCATGAACATGGAACAAGTGGAGAAGGCTGCTAACTTTCCTGTGGGTTTCATATAAAAAAAAAATCCCGTCATTTTGAATTTGCAGACCATTAATGCACAGCCATGGAAACAACGTATGGCAGTTCAGCTGATCCTTTGCAATATATTCACCCCTGAAATACTTTTATGAGATAAAAGCGATTATTCAACACCGCAGACGGTTAAATAATATTGCTCAGATGTTTGTTTTTTTCACACATTGAAGGTATTTTTTCTATTTGAAGGTATGACATGTCCGACAGTGCCTGTTGCTGTGGTAATGCAACCTCAATGCTCTCCAGTGAAGCAGCAGGGGGAAGGTGCAGCTCCCACTGCAGCGAATTTCACTGTTGCAAAGACAAAACATGGAAAAAAAATTAAAAATCAAACATCCAGAGAGATTTTAACTCACCATGTTTACTTCTGAGATGGAGTCGATACTTGCTATGTTGATGCTCATTCCTACGATGACTGGAGGACCTGAGGGAACAAAGAGAAACCGAATATCAGCAAAAAAAGATAAAACATATTGAAACAGAAACATCATTCTGCTGCTGGGCTTCAGGGAATTGATGGAGTAGTTCTGGTATTAAACTGGCAGGATGTCCACTCAGCCGGTGGTTTTCTAAGTGTGAGGTGAGAAGAACGTAGGCGTCAGGGGATGAAAATATTTGTTTTTGAATTTGAGAAGCAATCACGATAAAAATGGGTAAATCCATTTTTTTACGCCACAGTTCAACGTTTTTTGTGAGGGTTGTTTGGGAGAAGATTGATTGATTGGCTTTTAACCTCATGGGCTTATCAGCACACCAAAACACAATAACAAACATGGCAAGCATACAATGTACAATACACAATTCTAGTAAGGAAAACAAAAAAGAACAAACCCTTAGATCAAAATCGAGAAAAAAAACCACTTTAATGTAAAGCTGGTGATGTGACAATTAAAATCGTTTCGTTTATTGAAGATTTTAGAGGTTTTTATTGTCATTTAGACATGCTTAGACAATTCCATATATATACATATATATACATATATATGTATATATAGATACGACAGTTTAAAAAAAACTAATAATACGAACTATATTGTACCCTATATCTCAGGAGGAAGTCAGGTATTCAAACATACTTCTACTCTCCTCTAAAGATATATATTTCCATTAATTTTGACGTCATGCAACAAAGCTGTACATCGTCACAAAGAATTTCTAAACTTGCAAATGCAAAACTTTTCTCCTGATTGCAATTAAACTGGATTGTTCACTTCACTAACTCACTTTACTTACTGGTAAACCTTGTGTTGGCGTAAATAATAGACCAACATTAGATCTTTCTGCACTGATGTAAAAAGGATATTTCTATATATGTATATGTGGCTGCTTCGTATGAGAGAAAAGTACCCCGGTGAGGGTCTATGCAAAACACGATGTAAAGCTTACGAAACAACACAGACAAAACGCACTCATCCATACTAATTTCTAGACTAGCAACTCATGTTCAGGAACAGGAAGAGCAAACCATGCCTCATTTACATGATTACAGGACATGATGTCGACATGTAAACAGCGATGCACAATGACTTCCTTACATGTGCAATAAACACTTAGCCTACTTCAATAATCAGGCAACTCTAACTTTACATGGATTATCCATTCGCGGCTGCCATGCAGGCAGAGTTGTTGGGAATAACAGCCAGTGACTTCAATCTGTTGGCGTCAGTAATGCCGTTTTAATTCCAGCATCATTCTACAAACACGTCACCCCCCCCCCCCCCCCCCAAAAAAAAACAGGCCAATGCAGACCTGCAAAAATTTCTGCTCACTCAACGTTTTACTTGTTTTTCCTCTTTCCCTTGCTCTCTATACCTGGCAACCCACCACTTGAGAAGCTGTTACCCCGGGCAGTGGCCTTTGGGAGTGAGCAGATTTGTTGCCACTATTTCCCGATGTTTTATTAATACATATTCTCTCCCTTTCCCTATACGTACACCTGAACACGCTTTGCAATTCCCTTCGTCTTCAAACTGTGTCACTTTTACTTTGCTTGATCAGGCCACGGAATATGAATTGCTGACACAGAAAACAGGGACGCTGCAGTGATTGGTTCATGGGGGAGAGCTGAATCAGTATATTCTGATAATGTTCTGTGGTTTTATAGTGGAAATGGAATTTGCATAGGAATCATAAACAACACTGGAGCAGCTCTATTACAGTGTACTTTACCACATCTATCATCATGCTGGAAAAAAGGACCAAACCTACGACTTTCTGCTCACGCGAGGAAGCGCACTGGGTGCAGAATGGCATTGATATTCACGCACATTACAATGTCGCTGTCTTCCTAGGCCTCGTTTCTCCACGTGACTTTAGATTTATATCCATTTCAGTGACTCACTGTATACATTTATGATAAACGGCATAAAAATAGACAACCACTATTGACACTGTCCCAATCACTTCCCTATCTTATCTGGATTGGTGTGATTCCTGCTTTAATTAATGAGTATGAATGGCACTATAGATGTTCAGCATGTAGAATCATTTAAATGGAGTACACACCGATAGAAGCAGCATGTTACCAGAGAGTCATTTTGACGCAGCAGCCTGTTGTTGCTTGTTGTTGTTGTCCAACACCAGCTGCGTTTATATGGTCACTTTTTGGTCAATCTGATTGAATTCTTTCCAATTCTAGAATCAGATTGGCCCATTTACGTGAACACTGAATAAAGTGATGGAAACGCTGTGCCAGTTTATATGCACCGAGACGTGGCCCAATTCATTCCAGTGGCTCAATCCCATAATGCTTTGTACCGTGATGTTTGCCATTTGTGACATTCAAAGAATCCCACTTTACCTGAAAGCCTGCCAGTATCAAAAATGCAAAAAAATTTGAGTCATTATGCTTGTGGTGTTTCTTTCTCATTTGTGTAAATTCGGCAATATTCGATGGAAAGTTTGTGGATCCTGTCGCCCATGTTAGTTTGACTCAAAACAAATTTAATTCTCCATCTATTGCCTAGTGCAGAGGTGTGCAAACGTCGGCTCGCGAGCCAACCAGGCCAAACAAATGCTTTTTGATTTCATGGAAAATCTCTGCGACACAAAACACCAACATACAGTATGTAAGAAAGCATCACCGATGCTCTCCCTTCACAACTTTATTCATAGATCAAAAAGATTTTCTACCATTTTTGAGAAATAATACTTCATACTGACACTTCAAAGCTATTTTTAAAGTTAAAGTAGCACCAAAGCTTCAAGTAGGACTCATCCACTAAGTAGATTTCTTGAAAATTTTGCGAATAATGTGATAAAAATTGCACATTTCAGGATAAGATACAGACAGTTATGGGCCGCTGTGACTCATAGAGGATTGGCTGATTTCTAGGTCCCGTTGATGGATGTGCTGCGCAAGTTCACAAAATAGCCTTTTTTTTTTCTCTCCCCTTCTTTGACCAGAAGAGATCTACTACTCCTCCTCTGACTCTCTTAAAATACAACACTTTGAAATGCAAAGAGAACGGAAGAAACAAAAAACTGACAGCTGCTGCAGACAGCAGGAGTCGTCAGGATGTTTATGGGTTGCAGACATGCACAGTTCAGAGCCCATAAGGATTTTTGACAATGTATAAAAAAAAAAAAAATCACAAATATAACCCTAATCTGTCCAAATATAATCATCAACCTGAAATAAAGGCAGTCCGTGCAAGGAAAAGGTCATATGACTATATTTCTGATTATTGGATATGGCTAAAAATACACACAACACAAGCAGTCAGTTTGCACTTTACCCTTACTAACTATAGCATGGAAATAATAATAGCAGACACCCACACTTTGTATGCAGTTACTATGGAGTCTGGATCTCATAGTGAACAGGAACGGAATAAAGTTTTTTTTTAAAACATGTATTAGTTTTTAGCGTAAACAGTTGTCTTGACTTGTATTCATGAAACAAATTCACTTAAATTTTTTTTTTCCAAAAGGTTCAAGGTCCACTTGTCCAATTTATTAAATCTGCAGTTGTGTACTGCAGAAGGGCATTAAAGTGTATCCCGGCACTTTGGAGCGAATAAAAAGCAGAGCTGAAAGGGTCCAAGTAATGTAGAACCGAAGGCTCACTGACCCGGAGCAATCAGGAGGCCGAGACCACTGTTGAATATGGCTCAAACAAATGGCTCAACACGCAGTTGTTTGCATGCTCGGGCAGACTCAGACGGCCTCCTGCAGGGCACTCTGCGAGCATCAGACCCAGCGTGGATCCTCCAGGACTGTAGTGTTGTTGTGTTATCTGACTCTCGCACCCAAAGCATTCCCAATAAATCATTTTGCGCCTCTTTCGCGAATGAGAAAGTGCCTCTCGCCAAAACCGGCGTTCTCAAATGTATACTAACAATCCCTAACTAGACTTATTTTATTTATTTCTATGCGAATCCACTCAGGGTGCAAACATCTATTGTGATGCAGCTTGCATATGTAATTGCATTGGCACGCAGTAGCTGGATGCTTGGAAAATCCAGTTGCAATGATGTGGTGTGGGGTTTTTTTTTAATGCTGATTGTAAGAAGTGAATGCAGAACACATCCATTTGGTAATCAGGTGTTTTTCTATAGTGTGGGGTGGGACTCCCCCATTATTCTATACAATAAACCACACATTTATATCCTCATAAAACTGTAAGTGTAACAACAGTTGCAGACTGTATAAAAAGACCTACCAGATTTTAAAATAAAAGCCTATTATTAGCATGAGAAGCTCTTGATAGACAATAACCATCATAGGACGGATCTATTAAAGGTTTGCATGTATAAAAATGGACTCAAACACGATATTACGTGAATACACACGTGGGAGTTGATCTACTAATCGGCAGTGCGGATGATTCCACCTGACAAATGGGCAAAGAAAACACACTTGCCTTCATGAATATGGAACATTAAACATGTGTTTCACAGGTTTATGGTAATATCTAAATGTAGAAAACACAGTGTGATCTATTAAATCTGAAAAATTGTTTCTAAGGATGCAAATAGGCAGAGATGCTGCTGTTAATATATTGAAAGGGGTTTCCTCAGCTGCCCTATTTAAGAAATATAAAAATTCTGGGAATCAACTATACATCAATATTTGACATAAGACTAATGAGGGGAGCTCATCCACCCACACGTTGTGAAACTCTGACTTATACCAAATATCCACAAATCAGCTGAAATTCTTCATGACTTATGAGTCCTAATCCAAACAAGCGCCCTTTTGAGGCCTCGCTGTAAGAAAATACGACTGATTGTATTCATCTGTGATTTCATAGATTTGAGACAAATATCAGCTGTAAAACTTTGATTTGATCATCTTCGAACAATCAAAAAAGAAAAAACTACTGAAAAGACCTAACATCGATGATTATATCAAAGTACTGTTGTACGTATCCTGTTCCATCTACTGTGAATTAATGAGAAAAAATAAAAACTCTTTTGATAAAGGCTATGCATATATTTGTTATTAACCAGTTTTCCTTCACATCCTGAAATATTAACCAGCCAACAGCTTGTCTGAAAAGGCCCATGTCTCCTCTCTCTAACACCCTGTAATTCTCTCTGCCTTCCCTGAATTGTCCCACTAAACTAAATGCCCCACAGCTTTGTCATGTTCCCTGACCCATCTTTTTCTAGAAAAAAAAAACAAAAAAACAAAAAACTAGAGGAGCTGGAGAAAAGTAGGGCCATTTTCCCATCGCACTTTGTGAAGGGAACCAGTAACAGTTTTCCCTCGAGACGTCAAAGTACATTCGTTCGCGAGTTGAAAACAGAAAGCACCAAATCTCGCTCCCTCTCTGTTTTTCCTCTCTCTGCATATTTTGACCCCCGCTTTAGCGAAACAGAGGCGTTTCACTTTGCCACTGCGGCTTTCTCAAAATAAAACTGTTACCTGCAATTGCACTTCACAGGTTGGAGAAAGAACAACACACACAGATAAGACACTCCGAAGAACTTTAAATAAGCATTTCTCCATAAAGAATTCAACAACATTCACTTACTTTACCTGCAAAATGTTTTCTTTTTTTTTTTTTTTGTCCACCTTGTTGGTAGTTGATCAAAATTGGGATTTTATTTAATTTTTTTACAAAATCCAAAGGAGTAGCTGAGATAAAGAAAGAGATATCATGATGTCCCAAAGTGAACCATAATGTCGACGAACAACTAAATGTGAGACTGTATGTATACAGATGTGGTATATTAATATAGAAGTGAAATACCACATCTGTATACATATGATATATACATATCTGCATACAAAATCAAAAAGTGTTGGATTTTGCTGCATTGATGTTCTTATGTGTGGAACCTGATGGCAAAGGAATTACATCATTATTGGTGATAAAGCAGTATCTCATAAGTATGAATGGATTTTTAAAGAAATTGTATTTCTTTAAAATTGCCATAAAATGTGCAATAATTAAGAGCTTTCAATATCTGGAAGTTGTTCTATCATGCTGTGTGTTGTTAAAACAATGTGTGACACACCGGTGAATCTAGTCTGTGATTGGATCATGGTATTACAGATGTCCTGAGGACCAATATAATGACAAGTATATTGATCTGCTTTCTGTTATATTTTCCGAATCTTCTAAAAATGATCAGATATTGTCTGACTAACTTATTTTAAAATATATCACATAACATTACTGAACCGCAATAATAATTGGGGCAACTGGAGGTGGGCATGAAGCTGTTTTCGATAGAGTTTACACCACAGAGCAATGACTGATGACAATCTCCCGCTTTCTAACTATTTAAGGTCAATAGCTGGAGATTCTCTTCAATGGAAAAGAAACAAAAAAACATGTAGTCATGACTTTGCTTATACTGTTTTCACTCCTTGTTGACTGTAGTTTTTTTTTGAAGCCCGATCCTTTGCTTGTTATCTATGTACGCTGCTCTCTCATCTCCAACAATGTGTTGCCACGTTCAGCTTCCAGTCTGACAGTCTCATCTCGCCTCGGGGCAGACGAGCCGATGTAGTGGGCAGCGAGGCTGTCCTACTTAATGTTTTCCATGGTAATGGCAGCTCATATCCAAACCACTACATTGCTCGGGAGTGATGGTGAGAGGAAAAATATCCCAGATTCACATGACGACAGACACCCAGTTTGGTATCCTTTTTTAAAAAGCTGCCAAAGGCTTACGCCATTATCATCACTTATATAATGAATCGAGCAGAATTTAAAAAGCCACATTGAATTCTGCAAAATTTCAATAAAAACAATGATGTCAATATTTAAATGCTGTTAATATAGTATTGCAACTGTTGTAACTGTTGAACTTTACTGTTTTAGCTTATTGTATAAAATTAATTTGTCGCTGTCATACTTATTACATCTACAATGAATGCAGTTCTACAAATATTTTTTTAATTTAGCCATCATTAGACCCTTTTTAAACAACGTTTAAGAACACTTTCACTGTGTTTTTGTGTCCGTTAACATGCCAACGGTGCTCGTGCTTTTTCAAAGAACTCCATGGGACCGTGGGTAAACGTAACTTTGTTGAAAAGCTGCGACTGCGCAGAATTGTAGATTTATAGTTGAGAGTCACTTGTAATAGCGATCCAACTTTGCCGTCTGTCCATTGGAATGTCCGTGTACTCGCCATTGTTGATGGTTAAAGAGTTTTTTTCTTTGTATGCATGTGTGTGTGTGTGTGTGGTTTCATTACAAAAACAACCAACAGCGCCAACTCATGGCCGGGCACGCCAACTACCTCGTTTTCAAAACGTTTCCAGGCAAACATTTCTGAAATGAAAATGCAAAAATGTAAAGTAAACTGGGTCTTAGTTTTATTCTTCACATACAGTATTTCTTTTCATCATAATTTTGGACTTTCCCCCTCGTTGTGTGTGCAGATTCGTTGTGTGTGTGTGAAGTGCAGATGACTCTTTGATTATTCTAGCATTTGTCAGATTAACGGACTCCCGTTTTCACGTTAACTAACTGAAATAATCAGGTATGGCTGCTATGTGCAGAATCACGGGTTTTTATCACATGTCTGCGGAGGTTGTGTGCCAGAACACAGAGGGAACGGAGGTTTACGAGATTGAACGACAAGTGGTAGAAACGCTGTGGAAGGAGGAGCCTGTGTGCCTGAGACCGAGTAAAACAGAGCCAGAAGGACACAGAGTCAAACAGCTCTGCTTATATCTGTTACTTAGGTGTTGTTTGGTATAAAAACCTGCATTGGATTTGATATATCGTCCAAAACCTGTGAAAATCTGCAGTAAAAACACAACAACCCCCAAACTCCATTAGTCTGATATGCAGCCTGAATGCAGCCACAAGAGGGCTCCATGATAATAATCCCACTGTGTCAGTACTGACTATAAAATGGGTATTTCTCATGAAGAAGGCAGCATAAATTAGCAGCAAACCTGTGCAGAGATTAGAGACCGAGCTAACTATTTTGGCATATCTGGGTTGATTGTGCTAAAACAAACAAACAAAACGTAAAAGAAGAGCTTCCCTCTCGGTAGAAAGTCGGCCTAATCTGACTGCCGGCCTCCTTAAGGAGACTTCTGAGTCAGAGATATGGCTTCGAATGGCACACATGCATACAAATCGATTCCCTTTCACATCAGTGTTTACCAGTGAAGTCTTTTATACACACCATATAAATATGGAGTGTGTAAATATGATATTGACTTCACAGGAATAAACAAAGCATCAACATTTCAAACCGGAGTAACTGTATATATATATAAAAATAAAAAAAACTGTGTCATGTTATCCCATTTTATGATGGGTGTGTGTGTGTGTGCGTGTGCACGCGTGTGTATACACACGTACATATATATTCACATAATCAACCCATTGCCTAGCAACAGAGGGTTCCATAGCAACTGTGCAGCGTTTTGCCTACAGTGTTGCAAGAGAAGAGACGCATGATGATTTAGTCCAATCTTTGTTTGCTTTTTCTCTCTCCTTTTTTTTTTTTTTCCCTCCAATGGCTGCCGCTTTAAAAAAAACAAAAAGAAAACACCTCTTTTCTTCAGAAAAAGAACACACAACAACAACATGTTGCGCCGTGCCGCATCATTTGCCTGGATTTCTTTCTGACGGTGGCCTCAATTATTTCCACAGCGGCCGAGATCAACCAGAACAAAAGCAAAAGCTGCAGAAAAGGCACCTAAAGGGTGTCACGGATCGGCATCATTCGAGACCGAAAAGCAGGAGATTACCCTGCGACAATAACGGCTTAACATGTATTTATTCTGCTTTCTTTCTCTCCCCGACAGGTCATTTGACTTTAACTCGATTGAAGTATTTGTGGTCGTGGTATTATTAGATAGTGACACATCAGGAGGTGTTCATTTTTCCTAATGTGATCCATCTGGAAAATATATTTGATCTTGATGTGCAATCAACTAAAAAAAACAACAATTTAGTTGGCTGAATGATGAGTTTATGCCAAATCTTGCTTAATAAATTTCAGCAATTACACCACTAGACATTATGTCTTGCCCAGAAACCAACAGAGAGCGTAAAATTCATTGTAAAGATGTATTTTGATTGAGGTTGGATAATCAATAAAAAGAAAAAAAAAGAATTTGTCAAGAGGAATCTTTATTGAGTTGCACAACAAATCATTGGATATTTTTCCAAGAACAGGTGATTTTTCACCGTTTTAGAACTCTCTGTTCTTCGTATCACAACACTAAAGGATATACCTGTTTGGCATTAATGACAAGGGGAATACACACCAAACGTTCCTTAGAAATACTCAACTAAAAGTGCAGAGTACAAATTAGTAGTTGTAGTTTTCTAAAGTGTTTGTTAGTTAACTGCATTTCATTGCCATTGTTTATCTGTGTCAAATATCCACGTTCAGAGCTCATTTCTAAGAATATTGAGAGTCAATAAAAAATGACAGAACGTAGATACGAAGCAGGATTAATTTCTTTGTTAAAAACAAACAACAAAATAGCAAAAAAAGGTTTGAACAATAATTCCTATTGAGGACATAGTCAGTACGAACTTGTGATATTAAAGTAGTGAAGTGGATTACATTATGTAAATTGTACTTAAGTGAAATGTATTAGCACGTAAAGTATTTAAACGCACTTCTTGTAATTTGTGAAGGAGGTGTTTGTACAGTTTCGAGGGATTAGTCCATGATTGTTTTACAATTTAGTTCACCGCAGGGAGCTGTTGCCGATGCCTTTGTAAGCTGAATGTATTCGTTCAATCATGTCAGCTAATGTCAGCGACCACCTTTAAACCTATATTCCATAATTGCTGTTTTTTTGTCAGGGTCTTTCTGTGGCAGCATAAAGCTCATCTGTGCTTTCATTGTCTCAGTGTGACGCTGGCAGAGCAGTGACAAATGTGCCTTATTGTAAAAACGAGACTCCTACAAACAATCCTCCATCAGCACATTTCATAATTCAATCTTCCATTTTCTTTACAAAGGTGCAGGCCTGTGAGGAGCTGAAGTCAACATCCCAGCATGCAGTGGGCGTACGGGGTAAACCCCGGACAGGTCGCCGGTCTAACGCAAGGCGGCTGACGAACGCACTCACACCGACGGGCGGTTTGGAGTTTCCAGTCGACTGAACCCTGCGTGCTTCGAGAATGTGGGAGGGAAAACTGGAGCGCGGAAATGGAAACCAGCACAGAAACATCCCACATTGGAACTGAGAGGCAGATCGGATCTGCCCACCAACAAGGCAACGCGCATCATGTCTGCCTATAGCACGCAACAATTCAGGCAAGATTTAAAAGCAATGCTCCAGATCTCGTCTATTGATTTATCACTTTGCAATCAAACCAGGTATAAATTATATAGTTTGAACTTAATGTGTGTTTTATGCACAGTGCAAGACAGAGAGGAATATTAATCGGGTGGCTGTGTGAAGCGAAGGGGTCAAAGATTCGGCCCAGGGGCAAAAGCCATCCTGCCACAGGGTCCAAACCAGCCCGCAGGATGATCCTGTTTACTAGAAAAATTACAAAGAGAACAGAACTTGCCATTTTCCAATTAAGAAACGGAGATTCATTACTTGCCCACTGAGGGTTGCACTGTTTCACAGAGATTAAAAGTGAACAGCAGACTGCAGGAAGACGTTGCGGTTACTAACGAAATACCATTTGCATTAAGATTCCCACAGTGTGAGCGAGAGAACATGAAGTCTCACAGCCGGAGAAGCTTCCTCCACCAAAAGTATGACGAGAATCTTAGACGAACGTGCGATTCATCAATTTGTTTTTTGAAATTACACGCATTAAATGTGAAGGTTTTTGAAATCAATTCGTACTTCTCTGCACCTAAACAGGAAGAATTTGGACTCGAAGGCTATTTTATGCTGTCTCTGGACTAGTCTGGCCAAACTGAGATCAAACGAGGCTGAATGTGGAGTCTGAACTGAAATGAGTTGGGTATAAGGCCAGTGACACTGAAAGCTTATCAAGTTGCATGTGGATGCTGCATCATATAGTAACAGTGATGAATAGTTGGTTATAAGTGTTCATTTATACAAAAAGAGAAAGGAAATGCTGCCCTCTCGTAGGTAATGATTAAACAGAATGGAGCGCTTGTTGTTTGATGATTACAGTGAGATGATACACCAGACATCTCCTCAGCATAAAGGACCCAAGTGTCATAACAGTCCAAGAAGAAACAATTCAATCCATTTTGCTTGATCAATCCTGCCACCTATTTTTCAGCCCAGTCATTTAGTCTGGAGGCACTCCATATATGCTTGAGTCTTCCACTCTGACTTTCTGCACTGCGTGAACAATTAGTCTGAAAATGTGTTGTTTGTGGGAAACAAAGTGGGAAAACTGGTAATGTTTTAAGGTTGCAAGGATCAGTTTACAATGTTCTTCGTGGTATGCATTGTTTGTTTCTGTTGTTCATAATTCCTTGCAGATGGTAAGACATGCAAACTTAACACCGACCCGAGTCAAACCTGTATTTTTTATTTATTTATTTTTGCTGCCTCCAGCTGCTTCATCATCCCATCCCCTATAAACGTGCAAGAAAAACAATACAAGAACAAATGCGCATTACCCATATTTTGGATACTTGCTTCAGGTTGAGGCTGTGCTTAAAAACAAATAGAAAATCTTCTGTCCTGATCAAAAACACTGTGATTTGCTCTCCTAGCAGCTTCCTCCATTGTCAGACAACAATAATCGAGCTGCAAAATTGTGCAGGCCGCCGTGCGACCAAACAGCTTGGACAACACGGCGCACTGTTAAGAAAACTGTGGAAACAGAGACGGCGCTGTGATCGCGGGCGAATAAAAGGAGATCATTAGCGCGACTCTGGCACGAGGACTGGGAGAGGACAGATGAGAAGACAAAAGAAAACGATGAGGTAAAACAGGAGAGCAGAGGCAGTACATCACAGGAAGTCGGGGAGACAGAGGATAAGTAAAGGTGGCCTCATCTTATCGTCCTATCCTGTCACAAACCCCTGGACCTGATATATGAAACCTACTTAGATTCCACAGTGAAAAGCCCAAAATGAACAACGCCTCCTACTTACATACTCAGATTTTGTCAGTGAATTATGAAACGTGGGATGTATCACCAGCGCACTTTCCAACTCATAAATTACAATCCATGAGGTACGGTATTAAAGCACTCGGAAGCGAGGAGACGCACATTAGGAGACTTTGGTTTTAGTTTATTATCGAATCAGAAAACAAAAAAATTGCTCAACATGTTTAGGTACGGTTTCACATCCAACCCAACATTCGTATGCCAGCTGAAACCAGACAGAGGCGGATTTATCTTATGTAACATTCAAATCCACTGTTATTGTGATGATTTTTTCTAATCAACATGCATGTATAGGGTTATTGCTTTTTTTTTTGTTTAGCTTGAAGGAAACTCACTTAAACAGTATTTTCCTGGGTCAAATCTGCTGAAAAGGAGTATCATCCTGCCATTATCTATAGAACTGATCATTTCTTCATAATAGGAAAGAGCCACAAAGTGAGAGCGACACGGACGATCAGACACACCGACACTCATTTAGAAGTCTCCATTCGGTTCAGTTTCAGGAACGAGTGAGATGAACCTGGAGAAAATCCAAACATACACAGGGACAACATGCAAACTGGACACAAACTGGGGACATTCTCCCCATTGTCGTGGAAAGTCTACCAAAGCAGAGGCGAAAGTCCTCATTGTGTAAATAGCATGTTTAAGAGAAGTAATCCCAACTCTTGAAGGTTAATTTGATTTGTCCACAATGAAAGCGTCGCTCATGTACGGGCACTTGAGGACAAAGTGCGACCACTGCAGGATTTTTCTCCTGAAGCCATTAGCAAACTATTGGCTAAAGAAGTGTATAATTCATTTAACAGTTCTCAGTGGTCCAGCTTATTATTTATTTACTTACGGGCCTAATTTATTCAGCAAGTCACACATTGGCAGTTTTAATCAATGCCATTATTTCCGAGTTCCCTTCAAACTGTGAGCCGAGCACTTTAAAAAGAGAATGGAGCGGCACGAGGGGGCTTACGATACGTACGCAATTAAACACGCTATCTTTTTTTTTTTTTCCCCTCCTCTGTGTGGACATCTGTCTTTGTCTATTTCAGCTGATGCCATGTTTCAGGGCTAATCTCCCGAGTAACCCTACATGCACAGTAAATCCCAGTTGCTTCAGTAGCATGCCACGTATTGGTAAGTCCTGCTGAAGCTGTCTGCGTAATTACATTAACCTGCGGTAATTATGTGTAGATACTCCTCACTGATCATGGCTAATATGTCTCAAGAGAGTAGGATTCATGAATTAGTTCTTTATTAATATATTAATTTGTGACCCTTACACTAACTCTGGCGTGCAAGCCACTGAATAAGCCATCTGACTAATAGGTTTTTACATCTCCCCTGGTTTTTTTTCGTCCTTTTTTTTGTTTTTTTTTGCAGTTTAGTTCAAGCTGCTGTGAAAAATGACAGAGACTAAACAAACACACACCCTAAAATGTAGAAGCACAGCGAGGCACGAGAAATTGGAATATAGATTTTGTGCTTTTAAAAACATAAACATCATGCTGGTATAAACAACTCTACAATCCCATTTTGGCATTCATCCGGCGTCCACCTTCTATATCAGCTTCATCCAGGTGAGGGTTGTCGGGGGGGGGTGGGGGCTGGAGCCAATCTTAGCTGACATCAAACATAAGGCAGGGCAGACCCTGGACAGGTCGCCACTCCATCACAGGGCTAACTCGGAGAGACAGACGATCACCCACACACACACGCGCTTTCACACCTACAGGCACTTTAGAGTCACCAGATAACCTGACCTAACATGCATGTGCTTGGATTGCGGGAGCGAGCTGAAGCACCTCGAGGAAAAACCCACAAATGCACAGGGGAAACAGAAATTCCTCACCGAAAAGGCTCGGCGCAGAATGTAAGTGGGTATTTTTAGTGTGCTAACTACTAAAAACATTCGGTGGATGCTGTCGCAAACACTTTTTAAATATGCTTTTATAATGTTGTCACAATCTGCTCATCCATCCATCTTCTATTGCCCTTCGTCCCCCTTAAGACATGATTTACGGAGATCCCGCATAAACCCGCTTTCAATTTTCCTGCTTTGTGGAGGTGAAATAGTAAAAATAACAACATGAATGACATCGTGTGCAAACAGGAGCATTTAAATGAGGCGTACTGGTGGAGGAAGTTATCAAATATGTTGGAGCCTTACAGCAAATAAATCAGAATTTTGGGAGAAAAACAAGAAAATCCAGGCAATGATCGGCCACTAAGTCAGAATCTGGAGCACAACACAGGAAATATCTCATAATAGAATCTGCTAACGAAAGTAGTGGAGAGCCAGCTGTGGAAATACTTCCCACCACAATAAAAGCAGCATCTCTGCTGAAGGCCGTACTGGTTCGCGCTACTTTTTCAAACATGGAAAGTATAGATACAATATATTCCTTCGAAGTATGTTATAAAACTGTTCAGCACATTTGACTTCATATAAATGTGTCTTACAGGTTGGGCATCACAAATCAACTTTGAACATATGTTTCCAGGAGGAAGAAAAACACTAACACATATGGAGAACATGCAAACTCCACACAGGAAGCTCTGGAATCAAACAGGGGGAAAACCTACAGTCTGAAATGACTATAGAACTATAGCCTGAAATCATGTCAAATATGGTCAGCACTGCTTGTGTTCTAGTGTTAAAACAGCTGAAAAAGTCGAGATTTGACCATTTAGAAATAGACTTTCACATATTTAATCCTTCCGTAATAAACATGGTCTTATGGTGGAAAATGCGTGTTGCGAGGCCACGGTAACCTTGACCTTTAACCAGCAGAATCTAATCAGTTCATGTTTGGAAGCATGTGAATGTTTGTACCACATGAGTAATGAAATTCCCTTCAGGCACACGGAATATATTGTGCGCACAAGAAGAGGACAGTCAGGAGGTCATGGTGGCATTCAACCTTTGACCGTCACAACGTGATCAGCTTGTCCTTGAGTACAAATGGTGGTTGTGCCAATTTTGGAAGAAAAAAAAAAAAAAAAAGAAAACAACCCTGAAAATATAACAGGTCACAGTGAGGGAGGATATTAAAGTTATGAGAAAGTCACATTTCTGTGTTCCACTCATCGGGCGTATTCTTTTTGTGTTCTTTGACCCCTTATGAATCTACAGTTCAGCTATTTGCATCCGAAATGACAAAAACACTCAAGGGAACGGAGAAAGTCACATTGTTCAGGCGAGATTAAAAAAAGAAACTTCACCAAATATCTCACCTCACACCGCAAAAGGAGGGAGAGAGAGAGAGAGACGGCGTGACAGACAAACGTTTGGAGGGCTGAGGGAGGCAGACTCTAAATGACAAATTCAAAACAAGCAAATAAGAAGAAAGTATAAATGTAAAGAAGGGAAACAAAATAAACTGGAATCAAATAGATAAGTGACAGTTTGTTTGTGTATTAAAAGACTGAGGAACAAGAGGGAGAAGGTGAGTCGTATCATCAGATTGTAAGCAAATTGAATTATATGAAAAATCCACATATCTCTTCCTGTTTTTAACGAAGGCAGTTGTGGGGCTCTTTATAAATGAATGTATGTCTGACATAATTATGCTGGGTACTATCTGGTGGTGGAATTAAACATTTACCAGCAGAAAACAAGACAGAATTACCAGTGTTGGTGAATGATGTGTTATCGAGTAACATTTTAGCAGCAACATGCTATTAAATGTTTTCTCTTTTAAAATTATTTTTCAGTTATCTTGTTTATTACAGTTGTCGCGCTGCCGCCACTCGGTCCTGGAATGATTTGAAAAAGAAATTCTTTATTACTAATCAGCTGTTTAAGAGCAGCATGCGAGAAAATTGACATGTGAAAGCAGGCAGCACGCAAACTACTAATGGAAGGCACAACGTAGAACATAATATTGTGTACAGAAGAATATACACAGAAGGTCAATCTTAAAAAATATGGAAATGTAGATTAATGTACAAATCGCAATATGAGTTCTAACCACTGTCCATGATCGGGGTCTGTTTGAAAAGGAGGAATTATTGTGGTGAAAGATATTTTCTCCGCTTCCTCCCCCCACAAGTTTTCATAGTGGACTTTCTTGTCAGATACTTTTTGTGATATGCTCCTTTTTATATCTTGAGATTTTCCTCTTTTTTTTTTTTTTTTTTTACCCAAAGCTTTGACTTAGTGTCCAATAATCTCCCACATTACCTTTTTGTTTTGCCATGTATTTGCTGGTACTTCAAGGTAACATGTTCAATTTGTGCGTGTGGACGCTAAGGTGCTCAGTACAGTCATTTCATGGTGAACACACGCAAACAAACTGTCGTTTAACATTGCTTTCAACATCACAATAAAGGACAATCCTGTATTACACGCCAAAACCCTAGTTTATATTTTCTGGTTTCGGTGTAATTGCACTCCTGCAAAACCAATAATGAGATTTATTTGAATAAGCATGCATATTTGCACGCTTTATAGAGGATCCCCTATCTGTGATTCATCCATACTTTAAATTAACCTCAGCTTACCTTAATACTGTATGTACTGTCGGCATGTTTGTAGTTTCTCTCAGCTGTTTTGTTATTGTAATTACTTCATAAACCTTTAACTTTTGAAACCTGTTTGAAAAATCATATTATGGAGCATCTTCCTCAAACTGCGGTGACTTCAGCTAAATGTAACAAATCAATTTTCATCAGACCGATGCAAACATTACTGACGTGTGTCAGAATAACACGACAACAGTATAACCATGTGCGCGTTAGGACAGGAATAAATAAATGAGATTGATGAAGGAATATAATAAGTACTTTTTTTTTTCCCCCACTCAGTATATTACTTGCACAACACTGAGCCTGACACAGAAACACATGTTCAAGTTTTCTTAAAAAAAATGTAATCTTCACGTTGATCTTTGATTGATAACTTTAAGTCAGAGTCGCAATGGTTCCACCCAACACCCCCCCCCCCCAAAAAAAGAAGAAAATCTTGAATAATGGATTGTTTTTTAAAAGCATGCACTTAAAGACAGCACCACCCAGCAGCTATCTACACACGTTTGTCACTTCTCGTGACGACTAATTTCAATATTTTGAGCTTCACGCTTGTTTTCAGTCAGCTTGCATAATCCTTACACTGCTATCACTGCAGGGCACTGAACAGGATACGGTCCATATACTGTGAGGGGAGCCATTGCTAATGCCGTGTGAATCCAACAGATCCCACGGACGATCGAGGAGACACAAATAGCACCTTAAGATAATCATTACATTCAAACCGGCCACTGAAAGTGTAGAACAGCTGCATGTTGTAATGACGCCGAGGTTATTTTCCATATCAGAACACCTGAGAGTGCATTATCACAGCCACATCATCGCCCATGCAGCATGAAGCAGAAGTACTGTTGCCATGGTGATTGTCAGATCAAGAAACATTGCGAATCCGACCGGTAGCGTTGACTTCAATCACTCCGCCGTTCATTCATTCACCACTCCCCGCGTAATGGACACCCGATAGCGAACCGCAAATTGAGATTTTGGAATCTTACCAATCATCGCAGTCATCAGCTTTTTTGTGTCATGCAACTCCACCCGTCTGAGCGTCGGTGAAATATGGCTGGGTGTGTAGAGCAGAGAAACACCGTCGCACTGCTTTTGTCTGTCCACCAGAAGAGGAATTCTCCAGGCATTAAATTGTGCATAAATCTAAACGGTCGGAACGCGTTAACTACAATAACATGTCATAAACATTATGTAAATGTATTGCATAAGGAATAATAATATTCTGCTTTGAGACACTGCCTACTACATACTACCTAACAGTTATTATATACAACATACTGTGTACAGCTATTCATTGTAATATGCTGTAAAATGGATCCAAGTCAAAGTATATCTCACACTGCCACAGCTGGAGGACAAAATCTAAGGGCCAGGTGTTTTTTTAAAAGGTTATTCTATTAAAATATTTTCAATAGTTGCTGCTTACATATAAAGCCTTAGTAGATATGTCAAATCAAAAGCATTTAACAAGCACAACTAGATTTTTCTATTGCCTTTGAATCCCAACAGACATTTAATAATCTAATAATTTGAAAGACATGAGGAAGTCTGGCATTAACTTGCAATTATCTCCCACACTTTGAAAACCTCGGATCAATCCGATCACTCGAAGAAACAGATTTAACGTCCGTTTGTTGCATTTGTTCATGTTCATGTTCGTGTCGAATACTTGCTCTAGCTTTTCAGGGAATTGAAAGCAGCTGATTGTGGTAATGCATGTTTGTTTTTTGTTTGTTTTGCCAACTGGTCATCTTACAATTGAATACATGATTGATGGTTTGATCTGTCGCCTTGTCAAAGGTGTGTGGAAGGTACAACATGTACTTTATGAATACATAGGGGTATTAGATGAATAGGTGAGGGTTGTACTTCAAAATTGAATGCTTAAATTGTAATAATAGTAACAATGATAATAATCAGAAATATTGATTACTGAAATATTAGTTTAAACCATCTACAAAAGATCAATTGTTTCACTGTAAATACAAAGTATTCAGTATCTAAACACATTTCTGGTCATTACAATCAGGGATGCACAATATATTGCAAATTTATGATCATCAAGATATCAACGTGGTCAATATTCATGTTACAAAAAAAGCCAAAGAAACAAGTAGAAATTACCAAAAACTAATTAAATCTCATAATACTTACATATAAGTAGTTATTTGTAATCCTGAAGATATGTCACCTTGATTCGCACACACTTCCACTGATCCACAGAAATAGCAAATTTTAGAAAAATATTTTGAGGGAGAAAAAAGAAAACATTCACCTATGATTTCCATTGATACATGCTGCAATTCGTATTTATTTAATCAATATATCTTTAATTTATTTGCCTCATCTTGTTACGTGGCCTTAATTATCAAATACCTATGATTATGTCACAATTCGCTTTCCATTGCAAGTTGATTTATTGCCAACATTTTCACATTAAGGGGAAAGACAACCAAAAAGATCCTTTATTACAAGCTTACTATCAAGCCTTTTAAAAGTTGGTCTCATACTATTAACTCAAACATGTAGACTCCCTTCTAGACTCCTCTCCCTGGGAGCATCATTCTCATGCTGAAACCAGCTTCATACGGCTGGCTGTTGGGATTTCAATAATGAGATGGGCTTTTAAGCGTGCTTCCTGGTAGTGAGGCTGACAAACATCTATCTCCAGATGCTGTAAATGACATCCCCCCCCCCCCCCCCCCCCCTTGTTTATCTATGTGAAACAATTGGATAGCTGCATCTTGCCCTTGGCCAGCCTATCCTGGCCTTGTCAAGGGCACATTTCCCATCAATCACCGCAGGTTCAAAAAGTGAGTCACTGGGGACCTTAACAGGAGAATCTAAAAAAAACAGAGAGGAGGGGGAAAAAAATGCACGGCATGCAGGATGCCTCACCAACGCCTGACCCAGGAATTTTTTTTTTGTTTTTTTTTTGTACTTTGCAGGCCACTGCGATACATTCTGGTGCAATTCTATCAGCATTTTTCTCCTTCATTTCAAACTTGCTGAAAACAACACTTTGAATGGGAAGATGAAGTATGTCCTTTCTCCTGCATGCTATCTCTCACCACCCTTGCCCCCCCCCCGCCTGCCTACATACACACCTCATTTAATTCAAATAGGAAATCTAAGCGGAGGGAAAAGGAAAAAGCGCCCAGCTTGAGCATTTTCCCCGTGTTTCTTCTGTAATAAATCACTGGGCATTCTCTCTTCATCAGGATAGATATCACTTGTACATGCCCCAGCATCCATCCTGGGGATCTGACAACACACTCCTGTTTTGCGCTGAATAAGCATTACTTTGAGACTGAATTACGATGGCCTCTGCTATCAGCCTGTATGCAAAGCAGCCTGCCGTTTGACACGTGGCAGCACACAGACTAAGAGATTGTTCTCAGTATTGCAAAAGTGTCCGCTGGCCTTGATAGAACTGCTGCCATATATCATTTAATGGCTGCAGCTGCCAAGGTGCAGGTTGCTGGTGATGTCCTGCGCACATCAATCAGCGGTCATGTTCACAGAGGGTGAAATAATGGCGTGGGAAGCGATTTCTGTAAATGGCGCACATATGTGAACAGCGTTTAGTCTCTTATCTCATAGGACACAAAGGATAGCCTCAGATCAATTACACCCACATGATTGTATAGTGCATTACAAACTGAATATAAAGTGCGGCAGCTCCTGCCGTTACTCACATGTCCTGGCATTCCCTTTCACATTCGGTCGATTAAGTGTCTACCCTGCTCACCGGTGTCGCTGCAACTGATCTGCCGTTTCATGACTGCATTTACGGCTTTTTCCATCGCAAACAAGATCAAGCTGCAGCTGGGGCTCATTTGGGTCAATGGGATCTGTAGAAGCCTGGGTGCATATGGCAGACAGGGACAGGTGAGTATACTTTGATGACATGGCCACAGGCAGAACTGGCACAGGGCTGCATTAGAGAGGTTAGATGAACACCGCCTATAGCCAGAGATCAGGTGCTCACAGTTATGGCCGCAAGCTGCCGCAGAGAGAGTCTGGTTCTCACTTCCCCACGTTCCTGGCACCTATTGGTGCTTCCTAATGGTTCGGATTGTTAAACTCTGAAATGTAAGCGAATCATAAAGACCCAACCTAATACTTCTTGAGCTTTTCAAGCTTCTTTTCCTGTCTATAACATATTCACATGTCAGATTGTGAGAGCAGGATGGGCGTATAAACATTCCTCCATTCATCTAGGTAATATGAGAGGTCTTTGTTGGTCCAACGTGTTGAAGTGGAGCAATGCTGCTCATGCAGTATGAGAGGTCGGGGAAGCCTCATGGTTTGTGAGTCCCTGCATTAGAAACCAGTAAAGAATGCTTGAAACCTGAGTATCTACAGATACTGTTCGAACTCTAAGACAGTCTCAGGTCTGAGGAAGCAAATACAGAACATGCAAACTCTCTTTGGGACGTCTTCGCCTACATGTAAGCACGAGATCGCAAGGTGGCTCCGAGGCTTTGGTGTTGTTCGAAATTAGATTTGCACACGTCAAAGATCACCAGAATACGACACTTTGTAGAATCGAGAGCAGGTGGAGAGAGTGAGTGTGTCCACCGCTGCTTGTCTTCACTGCAATATTTTGAAAATGAGAGCTCAGTGAGAGGATCCACAGCTTTTTTGAAAGGTAATCTGATTGGGGGCTCCAGGGAGAACACTTTGGGAACTATTGCGTTAGCGTTAGCGTAGCATAAGTAATAGTGTTATACCAAAAAGCTGATGTAAGGTCCTGTGAGCTCAGCAAAAGCAAAAACACAGTAACCAGAAAAAAGTTTGAAGGACACAATAATCAATCTAAAGAAGTTATCCAGGAATGAACTTATGCTGACGTTTGATGTTTTTATCTACAATAAAGTGACATTAAACCAACAATGCATAGGACTTGGTGGGGGAGAGTTTCTATGAGGTTTCTCAACCAAAGTAATTTCATTTCATGGTGCTGATAACCACTGTGAAACAGAAAATGCTCCCCGACCCAGAGAGCCCCCGGGGGACTCTCCCAGTCACCTCTTTAATGCTTTTTTCAGTTTTATTCTCGGTGGAGCTTAATGTTACTGTGACACTACAGTCCTCGGACAGAACGTGTCCTTTTCTGTCCTCTCCTCCCAAAAGGTGCACGAGTGAGCTTTCATTAACAGAAAAACATTTTCCACTTGAGGTCTATTTGGAGCTCCCCTGAAAATGTTCAACAATGCAACTTTCATCAGTCATGTGGCTTTCTAAAATCTGCAGGGGGTCATCTACAGCAACGGACAGCCCTCCATAAATTACCTCCAGCACTGCGCCTTCTCTTAGACATTTACAGGCTCTCTACTTTCTTTGTCACCATGTTTATGCACATCTACAGTATGCTCGTTAATATCCATTTTCTCTCTGCTGCACAAAAAGACAAAATGCCCTTTTTAAAAAAAAAACAACACACACACACACACACACCAAGTCGGCGCCGGTGTTTATTACAGCAGACGAGGACAAAATAAGAAAGGACAGTGTAGTTTAAGAAAGCATCACAGGGCTGTGTTTGTGCTGATAATCTAAATGATTTTCCATGTTCAGTATAAGGAAGGACAATGTAAGTGCAGACATAATCAACAACCAGCAGAAAGAAGCTGAATAGTATGAAACAGTCTCATAAACTACGGCAAGACGTGAACAGCACATACAAGACAAATAGAGCAGGGTAAACACTGCAATGCACACGAGCACCCTCCTGTTTATAAGTGCTGGACAGCTTACTTATAAAGATTTCTAATGATTGTGAAGTTTCCTGTTTGTGATCCCTCTAAAGATATCTGCCAGCTTTTGTCTCCCATACTAATTTGTCCAGCTTTCAATAAACATACTTTCTACACATCGTCTGTTATGTCTAGCATCCGACAAAGTAAATTACCATGAAAATAATGTGAAAAATGTTTCATACAACTCATTAAATAACAGTCACAGGAAACAGATGCATCTAGTTAAGTGTTTTTTGTTTTCTTTTTAATATGTTGTCTTTGGCTTTCTTCAGGATAAAAAGTAGAAGATAAATGTTGCTTTAATCAGTGAAAGAGGATCAAACCGTCTCTTAAGAGATTTCCCATTTATGCTTTCATGTAATCACATTAAACATAGTAGTATGTACTTTACAGAGCCCTTCCTATTTAACATAATGACATACTCGGTTGGGCTTCAATTTATATCATATCATATCATATCATATCATATCATATCATATTATATTATATTATATTATATACCTTTGAGTGGCGACCCCCAGTGTGGGGGTCTGGGGATACTGTCACGATGTGATTTGTCATTATGAAAATAAATAAGTGGAGAGCAACTCTATTAACTTTAAAAATACACATAAATTTCATGACTCAAATAATTCGAAACTTCAAATAAGTCGAAATAAATACAGATGAAACTATCATTGCAAAACTAGTTGGTATAACAGTGGCCATGCCACTGTCTGCATAAGGCCAGTGATTAAAAAAAAAACACACCCTCTCTCTGTGTGATTACAAGCTCATACCAAAGTCACCATTTCAAAAATGCTTGCCTCAGATTACCCCCTGGTATTTTGTCAACTATATTTAGTGGGAGGGTTTTCAGCTTCACTCAGTCCTCTTTGTGATCAGCGCTCGTATGCAAACACACGCTCTGCAATGCCTCGCACCAAGCGTACAATCCACAATGAATGAAACCCTCGTGAATCAAGCTACATGTTTATCTATGGAATCTGCAGTTTCAACTCATTCGGTTTTATTTTCCTTAATCCAGAAATGGCTCAGCCGGAGAAATGGCATGTTCATGGCATTTGTGATATGTCACCCTTCATGCTTTGTTAATTGTGGCAGCCGAGACGGTAAAAACCCGTTCCCGTGATGATGACAGCTTGATCTGAAATATGTCCGCCAGAAGGGCAAATACGTGAAGAGGTGAGAGCCGAGCTGGTTCGTCTCGTCTCTCCCAACTGACTGGATGCTCCTTTGATTTTGATGGTCTTTTTCCATTCTGAAACTGAGACAGTGAATTCCTTTCACAAGAGTTTTGAGCCAGTCTGCATGTGGATGGCCTTCAATTCAACATGACTCCCACAAACAAATCAATAATGGCTGCGGGCGCACCATCAGATCAGCTCCTTCTCTTAACCGAGGGGACAAACTGTACTTGTAGCACAGTTCATGATACTCGCTACCAGATGTATTTAAGCAACCGCCCTGGCAAATGAATGATTGGTATCCACTTTGTGAAAGTGTTTTTGATTCAGCAGCGTGGATGAGTTGAACCAAAAGCTATCCAAGTGATTCCTTTAATGCAAATTGTGTATCGGTACATAAATGCACAAATTCTAGTTAGCACTTCAGTTACTTGGTTTGCTGCCGTTAACTCCTTATTAGTGCAGAAACATCAGAGGTGTCAGGCTGAGTTCAGTTCAAGAGCCACGTACAGCCCCGTTTCATAGATAGATTGACTGACATTTTGGATAAAGCCTGCTGAAATATACGCTCGCACAATAGAGTGAGCCTGCGGTCTGTGTGCTCTTTGTGGGTGATCAAATTGAAACCTATCAGCAAAAGCAAAAACAATAAGCTGATTTTGAAAGAAAACAAAAAAACTAACACTATCTAGGAGACGATTAATCAGGAACTGAAAGTCAAAAAAGATAAAGTTTGCAAACAAAAGTCGTGGCATGCCAGAGAAGGAAATTACTATTTGCTATTAGCGCACGCTGCTCTAATAGCTAATAGTTATCCCAGTATTTTGTGTGGTCATTGAAACGTGCCCCATATTCTGTATTTATGAAGGAAAACTAAATGGACAGTGTCTGTTGTTTTGCTTGTCCCATTTATAGATCACCCTCCACAGTGTCTGCACAATATCATATCTGCAGAAATATTTAGTAGATCAGGCCCTCTTCTAATATTGACAAAAGCTTCCCAGAATATAGATATCTTTGGCCTATGGCTTGTGTGTTTTCACAAATTAACAATCACGGTAAAGCATGCTAATCGCTCAACCAGAGCATTGTTCTCATTTCACTTCCAGTTCTTGGTGTCAGTGTTACGTTATGTCCTCTACTCTGACTGAAAATCATAACTGTGATTCCTACTGGACACATTGGAAACAGAAGCTAGTCTTATTGTAAATTAGGAGTGAGCGTCGTCATCCAGCAGTTCGCAAGGAGGGATGCCCTAAAAGCTGCATGTTCATCCAGCCATGCTGTCTATTATGATGCTTGTGTTCATTCCAATCTAATTTATGGAGCAATAAATAATATTTTCCCCCATTTTGTTACTTTTAAAGTATTCAAATGTTGTGGTAACCGTAAGCTATCAAGATATTTGTAAATGTATGGAGTGCGTGGTTAATAATTGAACAGGCTTCTTATAGAACTGATTTAGCTAGGTTGTGAATTTCATTACTGTACTTTAATAAATGTATTCACATACATTTTATGGGTCATCACTTTCATGAAAACCACTTCATCATACAGAATGCCGAGGCCATGTGTCAGAGCATCCCCACCAAAGGTTTGCAGATATCAAGGTGGCCTTCGTCATCCAGGACGGGCCACGCCTGTGTTCCAGATTCAATCCAAGTGGCAGACAACTCGACGGAGAAATAAGCTTTTCATGCAGACACAGGCAAGGTTTGCAACACTCTTGAATGCCTTGATGTGTGAGCAGGCAAGCAAGGCTGCATGAACGAGAAAGCCATGCGATAAATGGAAATGCAACAGGGAGGAGGCTCAACAAACAGGATTTACAAGAGTAACTGATAATAAGCTTTTGGTTAAATACGTTCTTACATCATGAGTACATATTACCAAAATTTGTTTAAAAAAAAAAAAGAGTTGTGTTTGTGACGATGGTCTCCTTTTTTTTTCTCCCAAAACTGGGACAAAATGTTCATTCAGGTACATTAAAAATATTAGTGAGTAAACAAGCCATTGACAGGCATTTAAAGCGACATCATCACAGACACTATCCCAAACGTATAAAACTTTCTGCTTTTCTGGGTGTTTTCTACCTTTTGAACAGCCTTTAGTCCCACTGTACTTACTCTGATGATGTGTTTATATCACTAGTGGTGTCACTCGATGCTCTGGACAAATGTCAACCTATGTTTCTTCTTCCTTCAAACAAAGTGAACGTTACTGAATTTATATTAGCTCTTGTTCACGGTCATAACTGTGCTTGCATCAATATCTGTGGCAATTATCTGTCGTATGACGTACGAAAACGTGAGACTCTCAATCATCGTTGGGAGCAACATCCCCCTCCCATCACTGCCTGAACTGCTTATTCTTCTAAACCATTAAGAGCAAGGTGAATTGGAGCAGTGCCCACATGACATATTGCCATCCTGTTCTTATTATAAAGGTCACAGTTGAATGTTATCCCATTGTCTGTCACCACAGTGTCATGCAGGCTATGGACTATGAAACTTGCTGTGATGGGGCCTTCAATTCACTTTGAGCAATCACCCACAATTCCAGGTACAGATAAGGAACATTTGCCTAATGAATGGACACTTGGGGCCCTCCCGGGCATGTAAGGCAATGAAGCCACTCTTTGATTTGCTGAACACTGCGGACAGGATATCACTTTGTTCTCCTGTCCCTTTTATTCGTGCCGGGCCCACCAGCCATGTGCCATCTGACCGGTAAATGATTTTCAGATAAAGAAGCGTTCGGATGATTCTTCTGTATTTCCCTCACAATCTGTGATCACTCACACGTGAGGTAGAAGTATTCTTGTTCACCAGCTTTCTGATGATGTTTGTGTCAACATTAAGCGTTCAAGTATAGAGAAAAGTCCTCCTCTACGCAGTTTCTAACCTGCTGTGCAAGCTCACATACAACTTTTCAAAAACACCGGCCGAGGGGCACAAACACCGAGTCTACAGCAGCTTACTGCATTTCCAATGCTTTTACTAACGCTGTAAATAATGTACTGATGCATCTGTGCTCTGTGAGCCTGTCCGGATAAATTGTTATGATTGTCAAACTCATGAAGCATTTTACAGTAGATATTTATAAAGGTGGGTCCAAAGAGACTATGACCAGTGGATTTTTCTGTACCATTAAAGTGCTGCATCAATGCCACAGGCAGAGGCATCGCTCTATTATCATGATGTCTTTGTACAGTTACAGTATAATCAAATGTTGGATCTGAATGCACAGCTATTAGTTCTTCGAAAGTATATGGAACAGGACCCGGTTTCTACTTCACATTTTCGAAGAGGTGATAGTTCATCTGGGTAGACTATCACCTGCACAAACACGGACACATTCTACAATCTTGGAACCAGAGCTTCCTTTGATGACTTCCTTTTGGTTGTTTTGCAAGAGTGATATTCCAGTGTGTCCAAGCCCATTGCAATGATTGTGTTTTCCCCCCAGTCACACTAAGATTTCTCGTTTCTCAGGCGTTGCCCTTTATCCTGAAAGGCTCTCCAACACCTGATCCATGTTGACTCTGCTATTGTACCCCTCACAATCAAGCTGTTGTAAAAGTGCATCGGCTCTCGAGAAATGCCTTTCGGCAGAGTGTCTATTGTTCATCGGGAAATGGGTCCGACTGCCACAAGCGCGACACCGAGGGTGGCCGATCGTGTGTCGGAGAGAGCCAACAGTCTGTTTCCCTCAGCAGGTGATTTCACCTGTGTGTGCAAATCAGTGGGAAGATTTCTTTGATACGACAGATTGTTGGCTAAGCAGCCTTTAATGCTTTGCTAACTGATCATTGATACTGCAGGATGGTTGCTTTAACCCAATTAATATGCACAAATAATCCATCTTTTTCCATGTGTGCTGTTGCCGATTGTGGAAGCATGAGGTGTCCAGAACCAAAGAACCATCCTCCAATGTATCCTGACTTGCTTCATCCAGTGTAAGGTACGAGAGGGGCTGGAGCAGGATGTGCCCTGGACATATTAAAAGTCCATCACAACCACCGACACCGATGGTCAATTTGAGGATGATAATCCATCTGATTGGCTTGTCTTTGGTCTGGGAAGGAAACCAGAGTACCTGGAGAAAATCGTAACCACTACAACACAGTTTGACTTGTGCTCAGAACCTACATTAGTGTTTGTTATTGTTATTTATAGTTTATCAAACTTCCTTTGAGTATTTGTATTTCTGCACGATTTGCAGTCCTCGCACAGTCCCTTGGAAATCTGGAGCACTTCTCTGAAGGTCAGAGTGGGGACTTCCCAACAGAAGGCACAGCATTGTCATTAAACCTTCATGCCAGCCTGTCTCAAAGCATGCCATCAAACACAACACTAAAGTCACAGCACTCCACATTATAGCCTTCCTTACTTGAAACAACAGCGGCAACCTTTATAAGTACCCGAGGGACTCCAAACCTGGACTGTTGTACCCTGGTAGAAAGAATACCAAGTTCTGTTTTCTGCTTATTGCCTTTTCTATTTGCTTTTTCCACAGATTTCTTTGACACTCTCTCACTGGGCCATATTGCAATGACTTCCAGCTTCCCGTTCATCCAAAGACAATCCTCGCACATTCACTTGGATCATCTGCCGGACCAGATGACGCAGCCAACACAACCAAGAGCCTGATGAAGCTACTGAAAACAATACATTTCAGGATCCTGTAAAGGTATCTAATAAACTTGGTACATAGTCACAGCAAAAATAATAGACCAAACAAGATTAAAAAAAAAAAAAAAGAAAAAAAAAAGATAATCAATTGTCCCTGTTATCCCGGTGCATGTGTGGGTGTGCTCAAGGTCCCTTTAACTATCCAGTGGAAATGATAGGGGGCACTGGTGTTTCTAAAGAGTGAAAGTGTACATGCAAACAGTGCTAAGCTGGCATAAAAGATGCACTGTAAGCAAGAGTTTGACTGTGAGAGAGAAACAAAACGAGTTTCATCCTTATTTCATTATGGTGCAGTATTACAAAGAAGATAAAACCTCGTCAACACTGTAGTGATAAGGAAGCCGGTACCGGCGACAAGACACTACGCAGTGGACGAATGGCACAATCAGGAATGCACTTTTGATGTTTCCTCGAGTCTGTAAATGCCCTGCATGCAATATTTAACATCCAACTCAACAAAACCTGAAAACAGAAACCTAACTGACAAAAAAAAAAAAAAAAAAGTGGAGTGAATTGCAAACAAGCACATCCTTTGTCCTCTTGAAGTCTGGCTTTCATTTCAGGTATTGGATTAAACGGTAGTAATTTTAGTAGTGTGACGCATCAGTTTTAATTTTACACTCTCATATCTCATTATTCCTTAACAATATGCAGCCTAATGTCATATAGAACTTGAATGATGACGTCTGTGAATGTGATTAAAAGATGAAGAAAAAAAAATGGTGCTATCGTGGGAGAAGACAATTTCCTTTTTACCAAGCCTGCAATATTCTGCTTTACTTTGTTGAGCTGAAATCTACGTAATACATCATTGAGATGATGTGAAAGTCTATGATTCAGCTCTCATAACCATGGGCATGTTTTATTTTTTTTTGATGGTACAAGCAAAGGCCATTTTTCAAAGAGACGATATGCATACATCGTCAACAATCGGTGCTTGAGTTAAGAAAGAAACGTTTTTTGATAAATCATGCAAATTACTCCGGAGTTCCTCTTTAAAATTCTCACTGATGGTGAGGCTGCTATTTGAGTCTGTTGACCATTTCAGAAGACGTCCAATGAAAACCCGCTTGGCTCAAAGATCAGTGAGGAAAAGAGTTGAGTGTCTGACTGGGGTGACTGCAGAGAGAGGCTTCTCATCTGGAAACACAAGCCACCACACATCAGTGAAACCGTCCAGCTTCACTCTTGGCAACCTCTTTCTGGCCACTTAGACCACAAGCTTTTTCCATCAGCATGCACCTTTGGGCTACTTTCTTTTTCCTTTTTTTTTTTAAATATGGGTGTTGGCCAGGCTGTGAGGAGCCACATTCAGTGTCCAGCATTGTGCCAAATTAAAACTCTCTTTGTTGAATCTCGCAGCGCTGAAGGTCGTCAGCAGTTGTGTCACGGCAGAAGTAGCTGACTGATGTTGGAAATATCAAGACGTGATGGACTACAGCTCCCCGGCCGGAGGGCAAAGCACAGCGACTCTGTGCCTGCCCGGGATACTCACTCTGTAAAACTTGCTCTATCCAGTCAAGCACATTCACAGGCTGCTGGATAACAACTGCCTCTGACCAACACATATTCAAACAGCCAATATCAACATAAACTCGAGCATTGCTCTCATGTAAAAACAAGGAAAATCTTTTATTTCCTCTTTTTTTTTTTAAATGATTGCAATTCTATGAATATTTTCCATGACATACTATAGGCTACTGTTTCTTACTATACAACATTTATGCACCATATATACATTACCTACATTACAGTACCTATTACCTCATATTTCTATTAATCTGTAGTCTTACAAAACTATGAAATATATGTTGGATCCGACAGTGGCTCATAGTCAAGAAATTGGGGGTTTAAAATCCTCGCCTTTCTGTGTTGAGTTTGCACGTTCGCCCCGTCAAGACTTTTTTTTCATTTAATAGAAATATTGAGGAAACAGAACTGTGGTGTGGCAGTTATCACTACCACTTTACTTTGAGAATACTTCTGGTGCGATTCCAAGCATGAGGCTAATTTGTGTTGGCATGTTTTCTCAGATCACTCCAACTTTGTCCCTCAATCTCAAGAAATATAACTTCATTGACTGCCCGTTTGTGTGAATGTGCTGCCTTGAATGACCCTAAATTGGATGAGGTGGTTTTAGAAAAGGAATTGATGAATTTAATTGTAGCAAAAGCCAGCCTTTGCAGAACCGATGAGCTAGTAGACTGCTGCAGGTGAAGAGGAAAAAAAAGATATGTGTTGAATAAAAAAAAAAAAAAAAAGAAGACATTTCAAACCATTTCAGATCAGTTGAAATTTCTGCCAACAGTTACAAAACCACTAATTGAAACACCAGAGAGGAAACACAATGACTTGGCATGTGCAGACACCAACTACAGAGCGATGGAGCCACACAAATGGGGCCGAGGAATGTGTGAATATGTAAGAGAGACGTTTCAGTGATATTCAATATTTTTTAAAAGGGGCCGTTCTTGGCTGGCCGATGATTTTCCCCGACTGGAATTGGCTGCAAAAACAGCGAATTCACCCGAGAATATCCAAAACTACTGTTACTGCTGAACATTACATCCGTGTTCCAACAGTCAGAGACGGAGTGAAAATGGCACTTCCTTGCTGCTTGCTGTCATTTCCTTTTCACCGAGTCTACGAAGCCACTCTGGAATGGCAGCGCTCCAAAACGCCGAACGGAGATTTAACCTCAACTATAACATATTTTTACAATGGCTCACATCAGGCTAACGTATCTTGGCACATAAACCTTCATCAGAGCATCTGCTTTTGGCAGAGCACCCCAACCAGTGGAAGGTTGAGTGAGGAGGTGCACTTGCTATATGTTTCTCACTGCTTGCTCTCCTTCCCGTCAAGCGTGGTGTAGTTGCAGGACCGACATGCTGCAGCCTGCAGCGTCTTGAGAAAAGATAGTGGCAAACAATATACTGTAATCTTAATAAGCACAATTTAGATAGCATGTGTTAGAAAGGAGGCAAGTCAGCCAAATAAAGCCTCCTAAAAAAAAATGTAAATGTCTGTGCTTTTGAAGATTCAGCAGACACGTACACTGTGTCTGGACGTATTTCAGCATTACAGACAAAATAAAATAAGCTGCTACAGCAATTCGGGGTGTGTGCAGTTCACACATTAGCCAATCAATATAGGTCCGGCTGTCGTAAACGTAACCCAGTTATACAGCGTATTTGCATATTTTGTAGTGGAGATACATTGTCTCTGCCTATAAATCGTTAAAGTTTATCATTTTCATGAGCTGAGGTTGTGCCTGCCATTGCTGACTTTGCTAAACTGCACATATAATCTTGTGTTTTCGTTGTTAATTTACTTAAAAATAAAGAGAATTTGGTACCACTGCAAATCACTTGACCTATCTGACCGGCATTTTCTGGAGGAATGGGTCCACATATCCCCTATTCTGCTAAATTATCTTTCGCACATGCCTTCATAGTGATCGTTTCCTCCATTGACTCCAAACGATTTTTATTTGTGGACTTTAACAGGAAATATTTCCTGTGTTGCACCTCAAGCCGACCTTGTGACCAAACGTCTTCTATATTGTATTTTTCTTTGGGCCAACTTCCGATTTATCTGCAGTAACATGCCAATATGTTGGACAACTTCCTCGAACAACACATTCAACTACATTGCATCACATTTGAATCAGCGCTCGTGGAGTCTCAGTATTCCATTCAATTACTAAACGTCGAAAGCAAATGAAGACAGAAACAAAACCTTTTTCGGGGGGGTTCATGTGAACGGGGCCTAACGCATGCAAAACCCTCGTTAGAACACCTCTGTTTCTGCATGATTTCACTGAGGATGAGTTCATGGCCCCTAAAATGTGAAATGTGATAAACTGTGATTTTAAAATGAAGTATGTTGTGGTCGCCTGATAGTCAGGTCTTTACATAAAGCTGTTGAACTTGACGTTTTTACTGAAGATTCTTTTAAAATTTCAATTTATCTCTATTACATTTACACTAATTAAATTTGTCCTGATCGCTTCTCAAAAATTACAAAGATGTTGGGAAAACCCCTAAACTTCCTCCGTGGTCATTAATTCCCACCCCTCTGGTTTTGACAGATCGCACTGCTGATGCAAGACTTGAAGCAACTGCATACGGGCGACCATCCTTTTTGTTTTGTTTTTTGTTTTTTGAACCATGCAACACTCTCAGAACTAATTGATGACAGGCGTTCTGCTGTGTCATTTGCTCTTGTTATATTAATGTGACACCCCGTTAAAACACCCCGAGTGCCGTCTTTGGCCTTTGTTTTCCAGACAGTAACAAGTAGCTGCGGAAGCCTTCAGCTCGGAAACAATAAATCTGGTGCTGAAGTGAATAGGTGTACAATCCCGGCTACTGTACTGAATTAGAGCCTTCAACCTGGCTGTCAGTCAGCTTTGAGTTATGACGTCATTAGTTACAGGCCTTGTGTGTAAACCAGACCTGATGTTTTAATGTCAAAGCAATCAAACAGCAGCCTTGTTTTTTTGTTGTTGTTGTCTTTTCCCGATCCGTCTTTGTGTTGCATCTACAGACTTCCTGGTTTTCTATCGAGAGTGGATAGTTAAATCATTGGGAACAAAGCAGTTAAATCCAAGCAAATTACTATTTTTACACTTCTTACGTCTGTTGTGGTTAAATGGCTTCCGTAAAACAATCAACCCAAATGGCATACACAAATGACTTGTTCCCTAATTATCAAAATACACATTGTTCTAATGAGCAGGTGTACAATTTCCAATAAAAGTTAATGGGGCAAATGTATGAGGCAATGTAATACAAAGAGGCCATAAACCATCCAAAATCAGAAAAGTATGAAAAAAGAGTTCATTGTTTTTACTCCGTTTCAAAAACAGACTGTTTGAATGCTTTTTGCCATGTGTGCCCTACTTATAGAGTAGCAGCCATCTTCGATATGTGAACAGATGCATAGTAATGACATGGGAGCAGTCACTTCAAAGCTCTCTCCTATATTTTGCCACAGGTCAACTCTTTGACAGACTTCAGAGGGGGTGACTCGAAAATAAACGTATAATAGCGTCCAAAAACCTTGACTGGTAAATGTCCTCGATGGCAGTGCCTTCAAACAAACAAACAAAAGGGACAAAAAACAACAACAACAGGAGGCTCTACGGCACGTACCTCCAAAATCAGGCCTTAAACGGATGTCATATCCCTTCAGCAACTTGTCCACAGTGGTCTTGGCCACAGACATTCCGGTGCTTCCAGTGGTGGAGCTGAGGGCAGAAACCACAAAGCGTGAGAGCCATTTTTAAACCACACACACACACACACACACACACACACACACACACACACACACACACACACACACACACACACACACACACACACACACACACACACACACACACACACACACACACACACGAAAAACTGCACTGTCTGATACATTTGTCACAGACATTTTGTGTCCCCACAGCACACCTACTGTACAAGCAAGTCTGAAAGTCGTTATTGCACCTACTCCACATTCTCAGCATTAACGGCCCGAGTCCCACCTTTGAATGGGGGGGGACTTGAGGGGGTGGGGGGGCTTTAGAAGCATAAATGCATAAATACCTAACAAATTAATCCAATCATGCATGCATCCTACTTTCTCCAAAGTAAACATCAATTATTCATAGCTTGAGCATTTTTATTCGTACATTCTTGACAACAATAAGAATATAATCTTAACTAAAACTTAATGATCACGTTGTGAGTTTGCATTCAGATGCATCTGCAATGATGTTCTCAGGGGGAAGGTTTTGAGATGAGCTACGTGGACTACGTTGCCTCACCTACAGCATCTTCATCTAATCAGTGAGGAAGCTGTGCTGATGAGACACCTGTCAAGTTTCTTTTCATCGATAGCAGTCCTTTGAATCAATGCCATTAAAAGTAGCCAAGTCTGGGTTTCTTTGGTTTGCCGAGAAGCTCCACTCTTCTTTTTTTTAACCCCCATTATATTTAAATAAGAGCAGGGTTATAACACAGCCTGTCATCGTCGGAGCCTTGGGCCTGGTCGGCGTTAGCCTGGAGACAGACGGTCCCCAGGAGGAACGTAGAGTCTGCTCCACTTTTGACTGACACCTATAACGTTGTTGCCATGACCTGCATCACCTGCCCACCAGCTGAGGTTCCTCGTTACGGTGGAGGGTGCGGGAATGAGGGTAGAGGGGAAAGAAGAGGCGGAGGAGGAGGGGTGGGGGGAGATGGGGGGGGGGGTGGAGAAGTGGGTTAAAATTGCTCCCTTGGTAGGAGTACTCGCCCTGGGCTCAGTCGGGGAAGCACTGTTCAATTGGCTCATAGGTAGTGCAGCTGTTCATCAAACTGGCCAGTCACAGGACTTGTGGGTCTGACACCTGAGAGCATCGTTACCAGGCGATCTGAATAACGCCTAGAGATTAAAGTCCACCTTTTTGGGAACAACATCAAAAGTGCCACGGTTCTCTGCAAGCCCTAAAAATGAAGCTGTAGGCTTCTGCTGCAGAGAAGGAAACAAGAGGAGGCCACAGGGGATTATATCAGTGCCTTTAACGTTAAAACAATGGAGGAAGTGATCAGGATGTTCAGCCTGTGCAGTAATGTCTGCTGTAGAAATTAAAAGGGCTTGACAGGAGTTTATTTATTAACACTTAAACCCTGCCTCCTGTCTGGAGAGCTCCAGAAAAAAAACAACCTGCTGGGCTTGGTTGAATATTTTTGATTGAACAAAGAAAATATGCAATTAGGAATTGTTACATGAACGAGAGCTTCACTTGGAAAAATAAGTAGGTTTTCTGGCAACAGCTGGGATCAATGTATGAAGGGCTGATTGATCGTCTGATCATGGCTGGAGCCAACTGTAGCCGGCTGAAGGCAACAAGAGGCTCCCCAATCCACCACACACACACACACACACACACACACACACACACACACACACACACACACACACACACACACACACACACACACACACACACACACGTTTCCCCATTTTCTGATGTAGGGAGTAGGTTACGTTTCACAATGGGCTTGATGGCGCGCACGCGCATGTTTCTACGCTCGCGCGCGCCACAGCGCCGTCTAATAGAACACACATCGCCAGCAATGCCCCCTAATAAGCAGGCCTGGGTACCCCGGTAATGCGATTTGCCACATCCCAGGTTCTATTGAGCTGCGATCACGTCTGTTGCAGTGGGTGTTATTTATTTATTAATTTGATTTATTACTCAACGCGACGTGTTTCTTACCTTTGAATAAAGCAAACGAAGGACAAAGCCGCCAGAGCAGAGAAAATTCCACATAATTTATCTTCTTGACGACCCAACATCTCCACAAATCCTTATTTAAAGTATCTATAATCCAACCAGTCCAGTGGTCCTCCAGAAAAAAACCGCACAAAGTAAAAACTGGGCAATCAAAAGAAAAATAATTGCCTCGTTTAAAAAAAAAATCGAATTAACTAGACTACATCTACGCATAGGATGTCTTCGTTAATAAAAGCTTCTGGATTTTCTTTCCTATTTAAAAAATAAATAAATAAATTTAAAAATCTGGTAATTGGCCCCTGCTGTTTTCCCCAGCTATGGAAATCCGTGCAGGTCACATAGCCCCTCGACCAACACCAGAAGATCAGACATCTTGCTCTACAAATTAAAGAAAGAAAAAACAAACAAACAAACAAAAAGAAAGAAAGAAAGAAAACAAAAAAAAAAAACAACTAACAAAACAAAATCACAGACAAATACTTTTAAAAGTGATGACAAGTTGTGGTCCCTTCAGAAAGCAGACGCTGGCATGAATGACTGAGCAGCAGCCTCTTGATGGATCAAATTGGTGGATGAAATTTCCCAGTCCAAATCTGCAGAAGAGGCATGGTTCCAGCGACGCTCCGGAGCCAGACTATTCCACAACGTGATGCTGCTCGCAGATATCTGGGAGCGGTGGGTTCAACAAAAAGAAAAATGAAATCTTCATTCCCCCTTGTTCGTTTTCCCCCCCTGTTGTTGCTGTTGCTGCTGCTGTTGCTGATGATGATGATGTAGATCAGCGCAAAGTCACTGAGGGGAAAATGCACATTGAAAAAAGCTCTGGGTAATATCTGATGCAGACGTCAGAGCAGGCTATATCACTCCTCTGATGAAAAAAAAAAAAAAAAAAAAAATAGATGCCGAGAAATATGGATGGCCCCTGATACGCCAATACATGTATCACAGCGTCGGATTACATGTCAAGAGATGCGAACGTCTTCGGGGGTGGTGGTGATGAAAAATAAAAGTCCACTTCCCTCCGCTGCCCGGCGTTTAATGGCGTTTCAACACGTTAATGTGGTCCGGGTCGTCTTCTCCTGGAGACACTGAACCGCTGTCCAAAGAGGCATAATGAGAGGAGGAAGAGGAGGAGGAGGAGGAGGAGGAGAAGAGGGGGTATCGTCCCCGCTTCTTTTTTTTTCCCTTTCGATGTTTTAGTTAAAATTAAACTAATGCCCCGGTGGAGGGTGGGAGAGCGGAGGGTGTAAGTAGAAGAAGAAGAGGTGGGGGGGTGGAGGGGGGGACACCTAAGGTGAATTCCTGCGCTGAATTGTCTCTGTGAGACACATTAGGATGCTGCCAGTGTGTGCCGGTGCGTTTTCATGCATCTCTTCCACTTTGGCACAATTTTATTTTTTTATTTTTTTTTGGGGGGGGGGGGGGGGACTCACGCGCAGTGAGAGAGAGCGAGAGAGAGAGAGAGAGAGAGAGAGAGAGAGAGAGGCACCACGCGTCCTGGCGCGCACATTTCAATCAGTTACTGATTTCGAATATTGTTTATTCATATTATATTTATTTAATTGCACATCTCGGGCCATGACTGTCTTCCTTTTGCAAACACAAACATCCTTACTGGAAATTACAACACACACACACACACACACACACACACACACACACACACACACACACACACACACACACACACACACACACACACACACACACACACACACACACACACACACACACACACTCAGACTCGTGTTTCATACAGAGGAGGAGGTTTTCTTCAGGGATCTCTGTGCTGTCCAGTTGCTAGGCAACCCCAGCCAGCACTGATGCAGTTGTGGCGCTGGTTCGAAGGCTTTATGCGCAAAGGCTCATTTAAAGGAGCAGAGTCGGAGCTGTCGCCGCTGCGCCGGTGTCAGTGGGACAAAAGCGCACTGATGTACCACCGAGCCATTCCTGCTACAATGAAGAGGAGGAAGAGGAGAAGGAGGAGGAGGAGGAGGTGGAGGAAAATGAAGGGGGTGGATGAGTTTTTTTTTTATAATAACGCACGGACGAGAAATGTGGCATGTCAGGGTGTGGATGAGGGGAGGGGTGGGGGTAGGGGGGGGGGGGGGGGGGGGGGGGGTGGTACACTCCACTTTTGCTTTATCATCATTGTCCTCCTCTTCATCATCCTCATCATTGTCAGGGCCACAAGCACTGTGACGAATAAGCGAGTCAATCAGCCCCTTAGCTTCCTCACATTTCAAAACATGTTAATACCCCCAAAGACATCTGTTGCTTTTAGTGTATTTCTGCTTTTCCTCCATGCTGAGGACAACCGCTCCTTCACTCATGTCACAGCAGTGAATGAAGGGGATGTGAAGTGGTGAGAGGAAAAAAAAAAAACCTTTTAAGAGGGATTTTATGGTGATTGTATGTCAAGCTGACTTAAATGTCAGACTAAAGAAAGTGTGTTTCTGCTTCGCTGGAACTGATTTGAACTTTGTACATACAGTATATCATATATAGGGGTGTAGTGATAAGCACCTTTGCTTCATGATGAGAACATTGTGGGTTAGAGTCCGGGGCTTTTCTGTGTGGGATTTGCTGTCTGTGTGTGGGGGTTTTCTCCTGCCACAGATTAAACTGCATGGAGGTGTGAATGTGTCCGTCTCACTGCTTGTCCTGTGTTGGACTGGCGACCCGTCCAGACTGTGAGCTGGAATTGGCCCAAGCGCCCCACGACTCTCAATTTAATAAAGCAGCATGGGAGACTGATGGACGGATATCACATCACCATCTCGCGTAGTTTGTATACATGCAGGGTATTTAAAGCAAAGTTACTTTATTGATCCCCTTGGGAAAATTATTTTTCCGGATTTAACCTGCTGGTGTCATTCGAGGGCCACTCCAATGTTTGAGTAGTCCACTTTAAAAAAACAATTATCCCAAAAATTGTTTTTAAAGTACAAAACTAATATAAAACTGCAAAACAGTATACATCCCCTTCCTCGGGAACAGGTCAACTCACTGCACACAAACTCACTGCACATTTTTATCAAAACATAATTAAGTACATAATAAAAAAAAACAACTGTATTTTTGTAAGGTAAATGTTTTATCAAGACCCAAATGTAATCACTGTATAATTCTATACACTAAATTGATTTAGTATAATTTAAATCAATGTGTCAAAACAGGAGAATGGAGTTTAAAGCTCTCACAGTCTGGCTGACAGTTGTTCTTTGCTCAGTAGTTCCTCTCGGATGTTGTCTAGTCGGTGCTGCACAGAGGGCCTTGGCTCTCTGCTTCTTCCTCAGCTTCTTGTTGAGAAGTTTGCTCTGCACCAACACCAGCTTGGCCTCCTTGTGGAGATTTCAGGTTGCGTGAATTCATGGCCCGAAGGCCGGACCAGTAGGCGCATTTACCATCTCGTAACATTATAGGGTTAAATAATTGACCATGTAAATGTGAGCTCATGGAAAACAATTGCTGTTGTTCTGGTCGGTACGTAATCCAGATGTTGTAACTTTACAACAAGTGGGTCTTACAAGCTTTAGGATTTGTGCCGATGAAGTTTAAACTTCAATGAATTGTCACACTTTTGCTATAAAGATTTGTGCAATTGTCATTTTATCTCACTATATTTTTTCCTACATAAACATGTTATGCTGCTCTAGTGCAGTTATCACACAGAAATAGACCAACTTTCTTCACACTTAAATTCCTAATTGAAACTATTTAGTGAACTCTATTCTACACAGATAGTCAACTACTATGGGCGAAGGCAGCTAAGATACATCGTGGACAGGTCGCCAGTGGATAACAGATTTTTTGGGGGGTCTGATTTAAAAAAAAATATATATTTTTGACTGCTACTGTAAATGTTTCTTCTGCCTCTGCTCGAACTGACCTACCTTTTCTTCTGCTTTTTTTTTAAAGCTTGTGTTTTAATGATAATTGTTCATAATTGAGGGACACATTTTAAACATTTAGGATTAAAAAGTAACTATTTCCATTATACTTAAAACATAAAATTGTATTTGCCAAACTTATATGAATAAAAACACTACTTCAAGGAAGAATTGCTCTACTTTCAACTGGAGCCAATATTATTGGAGGAAGCAAAGGATTGTGGGACATATTAGGACTTTCAGGGCACAAACATCTTTTACTATAAGAAGTTATTGTAGCAAACAGGCCCCATGGAAAAAAACTAGCCAATGGATCCAGATATTTATACTGAAACTACAACAACAGAAAGAAACTGTGCTGTAGGTCCAGAGTTCTCAAGTATTTGTAACTTTCTGAGGAAAAAGAAAAAATGGAAGTATTGGGATTTTTTTTTTAATATTGGATTAATGGTTTGTGGGAACTTCCTCAAGAGTCAAGGACTATAACTCAACAAAGATAACAGTTTTGTAAATGTGTAAATTGGTTAATATCACTATTGTTGCAGTTCTGTCTGCTGTCATTCATACTTTACCTGGCACTGAGCTGTACTTCTGAGGTGGATGGATTCCAACTTTTTAATGTTTTTGAGATACAATACGGATTTTAACAGTTTCTGGGATCCACAGACAATAAATTGTACAACGCTTCTACTGCCAGTTAAGTACACAAAAATATCTGTTAAAAGTCTTTACATATTGGCTGCCACTGTCACGACTGTTGTTTCTATTACAACTTACAATGAATCCCGTTTGAAAATTCTGGCTTTTGCTAAAATGTTCAATAGTCTCACCCTCCACACCTTTATTTTTATCAGAGACGGAGACGCCCAGATTTTTCCTGCTGCTGTTGAAAATCAAGTTATTATTCATGTTCTTGTGTGTGAATTTGTGTGCAGAGAGAGGGAATCCAATGCATTCATTCATCCATCTTCATTACCGCTTTATCCACCTTGAGGTTGCAGGGGGCTTTATCCAATCCCAGCTGACGACGAGCGAAGGCACGGTACATACATCCTAAACATCAAGTGACAGACAGAGACAGATAAAATCCCACACGTACACACAGCAAATGAAAATAAAGAGCCACCGAGTACCTCCGAACACGTGTTGGTAGAGTATCAGGAAAGAATGCTCAATGCAATGGAGAAAAGTGAGTCAAGTCGAAGCGTGTCACCGTTCGTCCTCATGAATCTTTAAATGGGAAATCAGAATAATGCTGTCACAGTAAGGAAAGAAAGGTGAATGTAAGGACAGTTTGTGAAAACAATGACAGGACTTTTACAAAGTAACTCGCTTGAATCCAACACAAAAATTATCATACAGTGGAATGTAAATCAACCTTTTTACATTTTATAAAAAAAGACCTTTACCATCTTTTCATTGACCCCCTTGAATCCCTCTACTCACAACAGTGGAATAAAGGAAAGCTTCAGAATGCCATAGGAAGGGTATATTTTGTTAAAGTCTTCATAAAAGCATGCCATTATCAGACTCAGTTTCGTCAAATAATTGAATGAACGTCGCAAGCTGGACTCAAAGTCACGCTGTCAGGGTGAGTTCATAAAAACATGTATAATGCAACAGCTATAGGAGAAGTCTTCTGTACATTGCACTGTATTTTACACATAAATGTATCAATAAAATTAACTGAGATTGGAGTAATTTTTGGTGGTGGTTGTTTGTTTTTTGTAACAATTTGGACATTTTCAACACATATACTCTGCATCATAAGAAAGAAAAATGTTTTAAATGTAAATACGACACTATTTTACCGGTTCGGCTCACTCAAGATGAAATTGGGATTCTGGCTCCTGAACCAAAATGTGTTTCAAAACATTGTTCTCAAATGCTTCAAAATATGATGATGATGATTTTCTTAAGTTTGCACATTGTTAAAAATGTCTTCTAATGTTTGATTCAGGCTATAGAAGAAAAAAAGTCTACACTGAAATATTAAGTTCTTGGATTGTTTTAAGTCCATGTTATACGTGTATGCAGCAACCTATGTCGTTGACATTTAACATTAACAATGTCACATATCTGGTACCTTTTTATTCCCTTTTTTTTTTTTTTTACAATTGAAGGTGCTGATCACAGGGAATAAATATGCAGTCAGATGGGAGCAGTGGATTTATTTTTGTGAGACATGCATATAGTGATGGACAAACCAGTTATGTTTTTATTGTTTGTCTTTATTGCGAGTATATATACATTTGTAATTATCATGATTGCTTTTATTGTTATTGCAAGTTTGGATATTTGTGCACAGGATAGGTAATACTTGGCTGGTGGTGAATATATATAAGATTCCCCCCCAAAAATGTATTTTCTTTCTACATTTTGTTTATCCATTTATCAAATTTTATTTATTTATTTCAATACTATTTCATTCAGGCCAAGTGGAAAAGACTGATGACACGTGCACAAAAGTGTGAGCAACAGGAATAATCTGTGGTATTGTTTTTGAAAGAAAAAGTTCAATAAGAATAAAAAATATTAAGTTCAATGAAATCAGTACCACACATCTAAGTTTTTTTTCATCCTGTTCCAAAATGTAGGAAAACAATGAATTTGTATCAACATTTTAAATCTCCTGATCCACTGGGCCGTCGTCTAATAATCTGTGGCGTATATTCAACCAAGTCAAAATTCAAAATACAATTTAGTGATTTAAATGCAAATTATTCACGGGGCAATCTGAGAACAAACTGTGACTTGATGAATTGGAGTCTTTAATCAGTCTGCTCATACATAGATAGCAAGGCAACTGTAATTGAGTGCTGGATAGCTGCTGGAAAAGAGGACTTGCTCCTATAAGTATTCCTTAAGGGACGGTCCATCTTCCAGATGTTACACGGGCAACCTACAGCAGAGCAGAGGCAGCATGTCGGAGACGATAATGTGGATTTGGAAGCCGTCTGACAGCATGCTGGATGTATGGTTTCCATTTCTGGGCATGCTCAGACGGCTCGCCTCCGCGGCCAGTCTCACGTTCTCTGATTACTGCAATTAACTTCAATTGGCATCTATGACCAGGGGATCCAGGTCCCAGAGATGTGCGTGTACCATACTGTTATTTCTTCTCTTCATTCATATGTTGCATAACACATGTGAGTTACTGGGTCACCCTTGCTCCTCTGATATAAATAGTATCACATGGTTAATGCATTGGTGCCTTCCAGTCACTTGCTTTTCCTCTCGCTGTTCATATCTGTCAAACACCCCAATCAACTCCCAGTAACAGACAATATATTCAACTTACGTGTTTCATGTTTTGACACGCTCCGTCCTTACAAGTGTGACATGAGTGAATTACGTGGTTTTTTTGAGAGAGGTGACTTAATGGGGGTTTCTTTAATATTTATGTGTTGTGGGATTTTGTGCGTTCCCTCTGATTAGAGAACACAATCAAGGCCTCTCACGGAGGAGTTTGCTTTAGTTAACAACCGTGTTTATTTCTGGGGTGAAATCGCAGTTTAGGTTCCTGTGTGGTCATTTATTCCACACACTAGACTTTGCTGCTCTTGTCCTTGTTGTGGACGGGCGAACGAAGCTGCAGAGAGAGTCGTTGCAGTATTGACCTGATTCAAGCCTGAACTTGAAGACATGCGTTTCACCTACATTGCTTGATGAATTAGTGGGAGAGCTTATCAGAGCTGGAAAAAAAAAAGCAACAAAAGCGAGACAGGGCACTGCAGCGGATGCTGAAGTCAGAGATCCACAGGTGATTTCAGGTCTCTTAATACAGGAGATGCTCACAAGCCGAGCGGAGCTGAGCTGACCTCCTGACTCATGACCTAATTAGGACTGACACAGACAACCCTACCAAAGCCCTGTAGAGTCTGACTCAAGCATGTGGTCTATGCGAGCACAGCACCAGGTTGTGTACAGTGTGTTTATTTTTGCACCGCATGACTTTTCTATGATTTTTCTTTCACCTTGATTACACCGGTGAGTCAAAGCCCGTCCCCGCGGAGCGCCTCTAAGCTTTGAGAAAAAGAAGCTTTAACTTCAGTGTGCATCACGCCACTCATTGACCGCAGCGATGAGATCGGAGGCTTTGAAAACACACGGCGCACGGCTCTGAAGCACTACCTTGAAACAGGCAACCAGGCAATTGTTGCTATGCTACCGCAGCAAAGTCCAATCAAAGTGCAGTGTGTTGCTCATTGAGGCTGAACTGCACCACAATGTTCCGAATATTTTGCGAGGAGCTGTTTACGCTGGAACCGGGGCTGGCACACAAGAAAGAAGGCAAATGGCTTCTAGTGCTGTCGGCTTTGTCCACCTCAGGTTACTGCAGCAGGGAGGAACAGAAGAATTGTGTAAACCTGAACGATGCGGCATATGAATAATACCCTCTGGTGCTCACACACAGTTTTGACTACAGGGTGGCAGATGGAAATCCTTTTTTTTTTATGATTCATGACCTGGCATGAATGACATCCATTCATTAATATTATTTAAAAAATGACAGACATTCAGCTTCTGCGCTTGTTTTCATGCTCCTTTGTTCGCTTCTGATGTTAAATTAGCTCATACCAATGTTCCCACATAATTGGAAATTAATGAACATGCCCTGATTGACCATAAACAAGAAAGTCATGACGCCTGAAGGAAGTCAGGGAAAAATTTGTTTCAAAGTGATCAAAACTCAAGACACGAGGGGCTTAACGTCGAAGGAAGGTGGAATAGTGCAAATCAGACCGGGCAAAGGTTAGACGTGTCACCCCTCCCTCTTGTAGACGTATTCTCTGAGCAGTCTCGTGTGGCACAGAGCATATCGGGAGCCCGCAGCTTAATCACACAGCCTACCTGTTCATTCTTCTAAGTGAGAAACCTAAAGGCTCGCCCCCCCGCCGCGGGCATCGCGCGGACGAACTGAACTGAAACCCTCATCTGTCCTCTACACCGGTGGAGTGAACATCTTAGTCACATGGTTCGCCGGCTCCAAAATTAGCAGGGGTGAGACACAACACTTGATGCTAAGTAGCTATTGATGGAGAACAAACACTAATATGAACGTGTAATCCAATGCCCCGTCCCCCAACTCCGCCTGCATTTCTTATATGAACTTTTGGGAAGGTGAATACTTACTTGCACCTTTTGTGGCCTTTTATTGATAATATGGAAATGAATAATTAAGTGTGAGTAAAGGTGTGTCGTTAGGTTAATCTTCCTGATGGCTTATCAATATCAAAACACCATGTTTGTGTGGTGACGTCTCGTCCAGTCGAGTCTTTAGTCGGTAACAAGCATTAACTCCTCATATCTCTTGAGAGAAAGTGTGTATGTAACTGCTTGTTTGTCTTTGCATGTGTGAGTAGGTACATGCTGTTTGCATGTGCATACCATATATTCCTCTTCGCCTTTATGCTCCATGTATCTTTTATATTACACTGTCTTTCAGCTAGACAGATTCCAGCAAGGCATTGATTTATCTTTTATCAAACACAGCCTTACTATTCCTCCCTGAGCGGGTGTGCTCCGAGCTGTGAGGAAAGGGGGGGGGGGTCTACTCTGTTAATCCTCTGGCCAAAATGGGCACCTCATGCAACAGCCTCATTTGCATTCAAAGTGTCCCCACTCCAGCTTTTCTCTTAAAATTTTCAAATGTCAGAGCCCCGGCGCAAAAACGCTCTTCAGCTGTCTTGATGAAACAACGGGCGCCAACGCCAAAACAAACACGGATTCTCCACGATACACCCAAGATATGTGGAGTGCTTCAGAAATAGTAGTGTCTTTGTCAAAAATAGCACTGTAGCATCCCTTCCTCTTTTTCCTATCTGTATTCTACGTGGGATTTTCTACACGGAACTCCTACGAGAAAGGGTTAATGAATTCCTCACACAGATAGATATTGCCATGGAAACAGCTGCGTGACTGCTTGCAGCTTGTATACACACAGGAGGGGAAACAAAAAAAAAACAATGGTGCCAAAGGTATTTTAAAATTCAGCGAGCAAAGGCTTTCCAGTGCACATAGCTGCATTTAGGATTTCCTTTCTTTTTTTTTTTTTTGTCTTAAACAAGCGCGGCGCCACAAAGTGTGAGGAGTACCCACCTTGCACCCTCACCTCCCCCACCCCCCTTCCTCCCTCTCTCTCTCTCTCTCTCTCTCCCTCTTTCAAATTCAAAGAAACGTGATTGACATTGGAGATGCATTGGCAGTAGCCACGGAGTTAATGCATTCAAAAATATGAGGTCTGGATGTGGTAGATGGAAAAAATAATACTCTGCTTTGTCATTTCCTTTGCAATAACAAAACGCACGCACACACACGTACACACAAACACATTTTCGGCAGGAGAATAATTAATTTACAATATGAAATAGACCTTGGGCCATGTGCCTGAAAAAGAAGGGATGGACTGGAAATCAATCAAAACCACGCGTGGCTGCACACACACATAAAAAAAAAAAAAAACAAGAAACACACACATTGTGCACATGTACATGCAATAATGATTTGTCCTTTGAGATTCTACAAGTCCTGCCGATGTTTTTGAAAATAGGTGGCAAGGCACACTGTGTGCTGGTGGGAAAACCTAATCTATCCACCCAGAGCACAGAAACATGCTCTTTTAGTGCCATTAGCCATCCTCCCAATAGCGAGTCAATAGTTTTCTGTCCAAATGGACTTTTATGCTCGAGTCTGCAAATGCGACTCTATAGGTTGGTTTCAGCATTCAGCGCTGACACTCGCGGTCGCCGGAGCAAAATAACTAAGTGTTTCGATTCATAAATATTTTGAGATGCATTGAAAAGCTTTTAAGTCCGTGGAGAGAGGTGCTGGCAAGGCAGTGCAAGGTACGGCGGGAGCAGCGGGCGCGGAGTGTGTCAGCAAACTAACAAACAAACCAGTGGGAAATATGAATAAACAGCGAGGAAGAAATTAACGACTCAGTCAGGCCGGACGAAAAAAGGCCCTGCTGTGCTCCTGTTGTGTTGTTTTGTTCTCCTCCAATCAGAAACAGGAGCAGTGGGAACTCTCCCAGGAAATGAACCACATTCCATCAAGCATGTGTGCTGTCCATTACGCTGGATGTGGAGTGTGTAAGTCTTTTTTTCTGGGTTAGGGTTCTATCACATGGCAAGAACAACATTCTTCATGCTTCACGTTAAAAGCAGCAGCGTCGTGGAAAGGTAGCACTCAGTGAGTGGGGAAAATCATTTATGGGGCTAAGAAGAATATGTGTGGGAGGCTATTCCTGTTTTTAGCTGAATTTTTCATGGAAGTTTCAGCAACATCATACAGTCCTTTACATCATTCGCCATCTGTCTTATGGCTGCAGGTATACGATGTATGAACTGTTCACCTGGAGAACGACAGTGTTATGATCCAACGGAGAACGATGGGGACACATTTATTGAAGATAATTAAATTAAAAGAGAGACAATGATGATTTTTCAGGGTCCAACTTTGAGTGAACTGTGGCTTTTCCCAGTTTCCCAGCATTTTCCAATCCGCACAGACAAACTGTGATACATTCGAATGCTGCTGTTATCAGTTTTAAATATATTTTATAAACATTTCTTTCTTAACTTTTTTAAAGCAAACAAAACTTGAAAACAAAACAAACATAACAGCAAATACAAACATGATAAGCCTTTGGATGTAGATGAGGTAAAATAGGGAAAAATCTGCATGAAATATGGGCCTTGCATGACATAATGCACTGTTTAGGCAGAAAAAATTGCACTTTTAAGACTCTACAGGATTGCAGGGATGCCACTTTATGTCAAAGCAGTCTTTGCGTGCCACGTCTGCTATATAATTTAAGAGATTTTTCAGGAATGGTGCCCACAATGTATCAAACAGCTTGTCATTCCCATGTAGTCTTGAGCTTAAATCAGGAGTGTCAAACCCTTTCTAGTTCAGAGGCCACATGCAGCACCGTTTCATCTTGAAAAGCCCAGATTGGTAAAATAGTACCAAAATAACATTTCAATTTGAACTTTACAGTTATTCGTTGTTGAGGCACAGACTAAAAATTTTGCAAAAAAAACAAAATTGATATTTTTCCAAACCTGAACAATTAGTACCAAAAATTACTGCAATCTCAACAAATACAACGATCTAATGTCCCATAAAAAAATCAGTTTTGCAGCCTTTTGTATGTATGCTTTTGCAAACTCAAACTGACAGCATAGCTTTGATGCTGGTTTGGCAGTAATAAGGTCGCTAGATTTCACTAAAATCTGAGATCCAGTGTCACGTTGTGTCCGCTACTCTTAAGAAATTCAATGTTTTGTTTTGTTCCTTCTGCTGGTGAAGTAGATTTTATCTCCGTGGGATGGATGTAGATTTTACCTTTAATATTTGTGATGCATCATCCAGAGGACGGGATGATAATCTTCAACTCAAGACTAATTTGGATCCAACCAACAGACGGATCTGGGATGATTGCAACAAAATAAGGTTAAATGAGATAGAATAAAGACAACAGATACAACGATTGATTAGGTTTGAATGAAGAAATTAAATCCTATATGAATGAATAGCAATAAACTAAAAAAATAAATAAATAAAAATAAAAAACTCTCTTTAGGGTCTGGAACCACATGTGGCTCTTGGATTTAATTTATTTTTATTTGTAGAGTCATTTTCAAAACGACTCTTCTCTATTTGCTCTAAAAAGCTAAAATTGCTAAATTGAGCATTAACAAAAATGCGGAAACAGCTGAAAATTACACAAACAGGTAAAAGTCATGAGAAAATGTGTAAAGGAAAAAATATATAAAAAAAAAAACTTGAATTGGTAAAACAAAAAGTTAGAAACAGTGAAAATGAGTTAGTAGTTACACATTCTAAAACAGCTTAAATAACTAAAAAATTTAAAAAGTTAAAAACCAATAAAAAGTGTTTTTTAAATAACATAAAAATCTCAGAAATATTAATGAAACTTACAAAATAGTACAGTAAATATGTTAAACTTTTCAACATTATGTGTTGTGTTTTGTTTTCTTCCGTTTAAAGATTCAACATGTTTCAGAGCTCTAGATTTTTTTGTGGGGGGGCGGGGGAAGCTCTTTTAGTCATAAAGGTTGCAGACCTCTGGACTATACTGTTGTGACCTATATTCTATATTCTTAACTCTTTTGTTAATATTTGGTCTGATAAACTCGCCTTTGCTGAGCCATGTTCCAGTGGGAGCGTTTAAAAGGAGTCAGTCCACTCAAACTCCAACACGTGTGCTTGACGGTCTGTTAGTCCGTTCATTTGTTCCAGTGTGCGCAATGAAAGAAAACAACCAAAAAAACAATGGAAATTTATTCAAATGGGTGCAGATGGACACAATCATGGCGCCTGTTTGCATTCACTTAACAAAAGAAATGAACAGGAGCTATTTTCTGCGATCAACAGGCCTCGGCTATAATTAGCCGGGGAATGTCACACAGGTCAGAGCTCACCTGGGGATTCATCGTCGGAGCTCCGGCCGACTCTGGCAGGCCCGCGCTGCTAAGTTTTTTGAGCCACATTCATCCAGGTTAATTAAAAATAGGACGGACTCCAGCAATCCCCTCGTCACACTGGCAGGACGAAGTGTGGTCAAGTATGATTACACAGCTGTAAGCAGATCATAATTGGATAATAATTTTTTAGTAATTCCTTTTGGGATCCGATCCTCCATTGGGAATTCTGTAATTGATGAGATAGCTCACAGCTGCCAGAAGTTACAAGATTAGTCGGGTATCATAGCTTATCACGCAGACTCAGAGAAGTAAGTCATAAAGCAAATTAGTGGGCGGCTGTGTGACTTTGTCAGGCAGGTACACCAGGAGATATTATCTTATTTGCTAAATGAGCCATGGACGGACGCCATCATTTTTTATCGCCAGACATTACACGCCAGACTCACATAGTGACAAGCAGCCAAGGTGTATTCCTGGGCCTTGTCAGTTTAAAATCTGTGAGGAAATAAAACTTACTCAGTAGAGACAGTGAGTTCAGTTTTCCCTTCATGAGAAATAAACTTTGAGAGGAAAAATGTTTTTACAGTGTGATTTAAGGATTTATGAAAAACTAAAGGATTGTAAATTGTCACTCTGTAGATAGCATGCGGATATTTTAGTTAAATTCTATTACATATTGTCAGTAAGCAAGCATTATATTATCTGGGCTGCACCACTGAAGTTCATAAATTCATCTATAACATCTCATTTGTCAAATATTCACCTTCTTAATCCAACTTTTGGGGCCCTTGAGAAGGTTTTCAATGAAAAAGACATGGAACAAAAAATGCACAACCTATGATTTTGTCATGAAATGGTAACATTTAACACATGATATGTTATCTATGGTAAAAAGTACAATAACTAAATGTTACTTTTTCACACGTGCCGAGACGTCAGAGTGTGAATCTCACCTCAAGAGGCTTCACCTCTGCAGCAATTCAACGATTTCAGCGTGTTTTCTAAACCATAGTCTGAGTAAATCTCCCCCTCAGCCCAGACGCCCGACGCACGGAGAACAGTGTTCTCTCTGCTGAAGTGTGTTTAACTTTTTAAAATAGCGATAAAATATTCACGTCCTGATTAAAATGCAAGTGTTGGGGTAACAATCAGAGATTCTATTTATTCGTCTTCATCAAAAATGAAGATCACTTACCGAACTTGCCATGTTCGCTCTTGAAGCAATTGCTGTGATTAAGCTTTTAGTGGCTTATATGTCATACTGACAGGGAAGAAAATGCTTAACAATGTGAGAATAGTGTAGTTGCTGGGACTTCTGTCTTCCTACAGACGGGAAAGGAAGTTATTTTAGAAACTCAAGAAAAACCCCACTTAAAACATACAGTGGTGTGTGTGTGTGTGTGTGGGGGGGGGGGGGGGGGGGTACAGTAAAGCAAAGTTAAATCACAAGGTGGCAATTCTGGTTTGTTTCAAGTGAGTAAAAATAGAAGTCTGCAGCAGAAATCCAATGTGTTGAAATTCCAATGAAGAGAAAGCTTCACTTCCAAAACCGAGAGGAAATCTCTGCATGTGGTGAGTTGTGTTGATTTGCTGGAATTGATCAATAATTCTATCAGCCAAGCCCAGATATATTATGGTCATTTTCTGCGATGGGGGCAGTAAAATCTTACTTATTACCCCTTTACAGTAATGTGGTGCCGTAATTTATGGCGCACATTATTTAGCCTGATATTTGCAGGCTTTGAATCAGCTCCAGTCGTAAGCTCACCTTGAACCTCTGCGTTATGACCAAACGGCTTTTGTGATAAATACCTGCATGCAAGTGCTGGAATATTCTATATTTATTTATTTTCTCACACTTACAAAACAAAATGGGGGGGGGAAAAAAGAACAAAAAGAAAAGTCAGAGAAAGCAAATAAACTGGTGGCTGAGGTCGAGTAAAATGATGTGCGGCTGAACGTGATGGGTTTTATTTCAGGAGGTATAAAAGCTGTCGACTCAGTTTTATGTTGCATCTGGAGGAAAAAGTGCTGTCCTATTGTTTTTAAATGTGAGCCGGACTGAGGAAGTCGGTACATTTACTGTAAGGAGATCTTCAGGTAACCTCTATGGGCAGAAGGGACTTTATAAATTTGCTCTATTTAATCCTAAATGAGGAAACGGTTCGCTGTGCACTATAGTCCTCTCTTGAAGAGTCTCATGAAATGCACATGATATAAATGATCCCTTGAGTCCATGGAGTTGCTGAAAATGTGCATTATGTACAGCCAAACACCCAAAGATGTCAGTTCTAAGATTCCCCATGTTGCTCTATTCAGTGAGTTCTGTGTTTCTCAAAATTCAATAAACAAAAATGATAAAGGTTGATTCATTGGTTAAACTGGCTTAAACAAGGACTCATATACTGTATATTCTCATTGTGTAATGAATGGCAGACAGAAATGTTACTGTCACAATTCTAGTTTAACTTTCCATGCAAGTAAAATTCTCACAATTTGTTTCTGATTGGGAAAACAAATTACGCTCTCTGATACAAACAGCAACAAGTAAATAATCCGATTCTGTTGATTTGTCTTTCGGGCCTTGCAGGATGGGACCCTCACATTATTATTTTTATTGACCCGGCTGTAAATGGCAAGTGAATATGCTGATGTAAAAAGTGTGGCTGTTACAGCTGCCTGGGCTATGTAACCACAGCTATCGGCAGTAAATTGGATTTCAAGATAGAAAGAATAATTAATGAAATTAACATGTATTGGATGAAGACATTGTTTATTTTCACATTTACAGTTTTAGAAATAAATCAATTGTCTGCTGAAGCATTATGGGTAAAATTCACTTCACCAGATGAGGTAAAATAAGTATTTGGAAGTCTACTACACTTGCTGGTGTGTTTCAATGGGCCTCAAACCTCTTACTGGTGATTTCTACATTATGAGAATTTGCCTGATGTGATTCGTTAAAGCCAATCAAAAATCCCCCAAAATTTGACTGACTCTTGATTGTCCACATTTAGTTGCACAACTCTAATGAACGGGAACTCCGGGGACTTGTGTTTTTTTCTGTGGAGTCGTAACGTGCAGCACGTGTCAGCATCCAGGGCATGTCTTCACTCACAGCTGCTTTCTGACCTTCAAACCTTCGCCCAAACCCAAACAGCCAATCACAGCTAATCTGTCAACATGTGCATTCCTGTCAACACGTCCACTTCGGTCGACACACCTAACAGTTTCTGTCTAGAAGACAACGCTTCAGAGCGGCGGCGAGCTGCACCTTCCCAGCGAGGGGAGCACGCGGCTAAAGTGGTGCTCCAAGGTTCTGGGCAAAAGAAACCCTCCTCCTGTGATTTCCCGTATCGATCCAAAGTGCGCTTTCGTGTCTCCTGATTGGCCGTTCCATTTGCGCACCTCCGCAGATGGAAGATGCCAACATTTTCCTTTCTACATGACACCTTTTCAAGCCGTCTTATCTCTGCCAGGAAGCATCCTTGGGTGCTCCCAGGAATGCACTTACATTGTCCTTGGCTCAGATTCTGATGAGATGAGGAGTCTAGGTCCTTTGCAGCCACCACACAGGCTCGGTATGTTCCCCCCTAAAGGCCAAGCACCTGGTAGCAGGCGAACACACGCTCCTGAGGAATTGCTTTGAAACTCCTCAGCTACTCAGCTGGACAGTTTTATTACTGTACCCACACACTAAAGAGCAGGAAGGAACAATGTGCATAGCAATCTGGATTTCCTTTTTTCATGACACGTAGCAAAGGTCAGCCACGGGGGAGCGGCACCAAACTCGGAAAGGTTATTTAAACCCAGAACTTTCTTAATGCTTCTACCATTTTTTAATAGATTTGGGACTGCTAACAACCAGCGGTGAGCCATAGTGACAGATGGCTTCGGCATAAATACCACAATAACCACTACCGTCCTGCCTAGTGGAGTGCAGTGGAGTCGAGAGGAGACCGTCCAGCCAAGCGGTGGAAAAAGTCCAAAATAAATATGACAGCCCGGGGGCCGCCTGTCCAGGTTGACTGTTAAATGAACCACTATCAAAAAGGGACTTGACTGTCCTCAGCTGTCGCGGTCCACACTCTGACAGCCTCTGCATGTGTTCCTCACTGGAGGAGCCTCTGGGCTTTTCCTTGCTTTGCATCTCTGCCAACCTGACGACAACAGACATGCTTTCACGACGGCAGAGCCCGAGACTCCGAGACTTCACAGAAAGCAGCAAACAAACACACAAAACAACACTGTGAAATAAACCTGATCATATTAACCTTTTTTCACTAGGCGCTCTACTGTAAGACCATGAGGTGAAATCGCACGGCTGTAAGAGAGTTTGTTATCCTTATTGGATTTGTGTTGCCTCACCCTCTGACCTCAAAGAATGACCGGTTACCAAAATGCTATTGGATCAATAGATTGTTCGATCATTAAATGGTCTCATCAGTAAGTTGTAAAATTGATTTGCTAATGAAGTCTGCTTTTAACAGGATAATCAGCCTGAATGCTCGTCTAAGGCTTCTGTACACATTTCCTCATTATCTCCAACAAACTAGGTAAACTTCAAAGGGACTTTTGTGGATTTGTATGATTTATAAACGGCCAAAAACATCATTAAACACCAACTTACGAGAAACATTAAAATGCTACTTTATTCACCTCAGGTTTGTTCAGATTTGACAAAAGCATGCCTTGTCAGACTCTAGTGAAATCATTTGTGAAGAAATTACAAATATCCATTAAGAAATTCAAATATATCATTAGGGATATGGGGGATCAGAATAAACCTTTGTCCCAAAGGAAAAAAACATGTTGGTCGAAATCGCTGCATTATTTAAAAAGGACCATCGCGGTCGTTCTGGGTGCCACCACCGAGCACGAGGTAGCGATGCACTACAATATGCTGCATCTCTGTCATGTGATTCCATCAGTAGCAGGAATATCACAGGTGTTACTTTCAAAGAGGAAATCCCCCCCTGCTGGAGGAAGAGCTCTATCAAAGATACACTGCTGGTGTTACATCAAAAAAAAAAAAAAACCTTCAGTGCCCAGGATTATTCTGTGTGGATCTCTGAAAACCTGATATTTAAATACAAAACAGACTCAATGTTTTTGATGTGAGGTGTAACCTTGACAGAAGCGGCGTCCTTCCCACATGGTGCATACATGGATGAGCAGGGAATAGCTTTGGCCAGGAGACCCCAGTTGGACTTCAGATGAATTATCTAGAAGATTCTCACCATCGCTTATATTGTCCACAAGAAGAGGCTCATTACCCGGCCACCACAGACTGCCATGTGTGTAGATCCAAATCTAGATCCATGATATATTGAACCATGTAAAGAAGCAAACATGTGACAACATGTTCTTTTGTTTTATTGGTAATTACTTTGAACCAAGATCAGTTAAAGGAAGATATGGCAAATTAATTCAGCAGCACAACAGGTCTTACTTACATTTAAGTTCTGCACAGGTACTCCTTCAGTATTCAGAGTTTAGTGATAGAGTAACCATTAAAAAGACAGCTAATGCTAGATTGAGGCCCCGTTTACACGAAAATGCAATTTTTCGAAAATGCTCCAACTCTGTCTCGGTGTAGATGGAAATGCTGTAGTAATCAATTCTTCTGCACATACATGAGTAAATGGACAATAACTACAATGACGGCCTCCAGAGTATCATGACTTGAAGTCCAAATTCTTCAGGTAGTTTTATAGTTGACAGTCACCGTAATAACAATTCAACTTTGTGATCTGTCCATATGAAAGTTGGTGTACTCGCCATTGTAAATGTTTAGAACGTGTGTAGTCTCATTACAAAGAACAAACAGCACCCACTAGTGGCCCTACATGCTAACTACATCCATTTCAAAACATTGTTAACATGAAAAAGATATGTTAGAGAATGAGAATTGAGAAAAAGCAGCTCCGATGCTTTTACAAGTGTTTTCATGTACAACACAACAACCAAGCCAACTGAAGAAAAAGTCATGACAGTCATCAATTACTATCACATTACTGCCAAAGTTGTGGTGTTATGGGAACAAATTATTTGATAGCATGTTTCTGGGAACATTGGTTGTTGCCCCGGAAATAAATATTTATTACCAGATGTCCTCCCTAACGGGGATTCTGGCAGGATGAGGTAGGAACCATGAATCTCCTCAGCGGTCTGTTAGCTGTTGGCTAATTCTCCTGATCGTTTATTCTCCTGGGCCGTGGTCTGGACCCAGTTCATTCTCTCTTAATCTTATTGCCCTATAACATAAATGACCTTTTTTGGATAAAGTAAAAATAACACAAATCATTTAGAATTTTCTTAGTTTTTACCATTTATATTGTCCACTGTAGGAAAGGCTGAATGTAAACTTATTTTACTATACAGTGCCTCCTCCTCTCGTCATTACCTTTACGTTACTCAAGCGAGCCCTGTGAGCAGTGTGACTGGCTGGCATCCATACGATTCAGATCACTATAGCAGCCAAACCACTAAAGCGCGTCATCTGGCCCATCAAATCACAATCCAAGTATCCAGATCCACCAGTAAATCTATCCTGGCATGGGCTAATGACAGAAACTGCACTGAAACAACCGAGCGCGGCATCGTTCGCTCATTTGACGCCATGCTAACAATGCCAGGAGCCTTCATGTGTGACACCGACGTACAGATAGTTCTAGTGGCATATTGCACTTTCAATTTGCTTGTTGACACTTATTCATAGCTTTTCACTGCCCTCTGCTCTCTCCATCTTTGTTTGCTCAAATATTGAACAGAGTGTCATTACTTATCAGTGCTTAGATAAAAAATGGACTTTGCAATTATATACAAACAGAAATAAAAGTATTCAGCTGCTTCCGGTTACATAACAAGTCATTGCACTTTGCACTGGTTTTGAACCCAGGTTCTCTATGACCTAAATGACCCAGTAAGCTCGCAGAATCAGATAAATATTTAAAATCCCAATTATAGATTTGACTTCAGGAGAAGTTATTTGATCTCATTTTAATCTACTCAACTTAATTTTAGTGATCTGATCTGGTGTATATGATAGTATTAATGAATTTTACATTACTATCATGATTTTATTTGTAAAGAAGATAACAGCTTATTGTTAATGTTGCTTTTTCATTGTTTTTGTCGCAGCTCTGTTGTATACAGCTGTTGCTATAGTCGCAAGGAATTTATTCTCAATTCTCAATTTTTTTTGTATGTGTTATAACCAGCATAATTATTCTCACTGCGAATTAAACAAAACACATCTTACAAACACTGATGTCATGCGTTTTACCTTCGAAACTGACACTCAGTGTTCAAGTTGTAAATGGTTTAATTCGAAATATTCTGTGTATAATATTGTCAAAAGCAATTCACAACAATACATGATTTTGTTGAAGGGTGCTACCTGGAGATAAGTCATAGTAGTTTTACAACAATTATTACATTCATTTTACCTTAATATATAGTTGGAAAGCTTTCTTCCAGGATTTCTACACTGTTTTATCTGATGTTTTTTCAATTTTGCTAAACTTATTTAGGATCTTGGCGCACAAGTGAGCATTATTACTATTAGAGTCAGTTACTTCGTTTACGTTCAGTTACCCAGTGTGGGTCATCTGAGATGAGATGTTTTAGAAATCCACAGTTTCAGATTCACCGCGGGGAGCTTCCGAGTACAGCCCGACTCCGGCGCCACCGGGGAGCTCTACAGGAGCCGCTCAAGGTTTAATGCTGCGCTCAGGCACATCTCACTCAGTGGCTTGAAAGACGTTTCCCCCAAAGCGTCAGTGTGGCGGTACAAATCCAACAGCGTGTTCTTGTATGTCTGGAATATCATTTTCCATTCATACCAAATCCTCGGAGTGGCACCTATTTTTCATACATTTGTGTCGACTTTGTTCTGGCCCTGGTGATCCAAATCACACACTCCCAACAGGAACAGCTGCGGAGCCCACACTAGGGGAAAGGCTGTGTGTGTGTGTGTGTGTGTGTGTGTGTGTGTGTGTGTGTGTGTGTGTGTGTGTGTGTGTGTGTGTGTGTGTGTGTGTGTGTGTGTGTGTGTGTGTGTGTGTGTGTGTGTGTGTGTGTGTGTGTCCAGCCAAGGGACCGGAGCCATCTCAAAGCAGCTGCGCTTCTCTTTCAGAGAGGTGGCCTCACATAGATGGGGACAAATTAATCAGGTATAAGCCGCACATATTATTCCGATACGTCTGTTCATAGTCGTCTGAAAAATGAAAAAATGACAGACCTCTTTAAAACCAAGAGCTAAATTCATAAAATGATTAAAATCATCAATTCACACAGCAAGCATCTCACTCAGCCAGCTATTAAATGGTTTATTCTATAATTTAGCAGATGATGCATATATTATAATCACAGTCAATATTACAATAAACACATGACTGAGTGACTTGCCCCCCCCCCCCCCTTCCTTTCTCTGAGATGGTCACTGCTGAATTAAGCGCACTTGAAGCCTGATTATGCATTCTTCCGTAATGCGGCCTTCGCTGGCCACTAATTTAGAAACACAATCTTCCTCAGGGCTTCTTTCTGCTTTGCTTGGTATACATACACATTCCCATATAGATGATTCACCTCCTCTTCCAAAGGCAAAGGGAGGCTGTGAACTCATGGGCAGGTCCTACAGGGTCAGGATTTGGACCTCCATATTCTTGCTGGCGGGCCATGCTTTCACACTGAACCAACCCAGAAAGGAGCGGCCACTGCACTGCAGGCAAGCAGAGCCCTTTTCTTCTGGTGTCAAACCAAATGTAAACTAATCTGTCAACCTAAATGTGCACAGCTCAGTATTCTGCATGTCTAACAGACCCGAGGGGAGGAAGTCATATACTGTACAGTATCAAGCAAAGACAAGAGCAAAGCCAACTAAAAGGCCTGGAAAGAAAACGCATGAGCAGCATGTGGGACGGGGGTGAGAACGTGCAGGCCAATCAGAATCTAATCAGTTCATCCGACTGTACAACTGAGAATCATGTTTTAAACCTCAATATAATGTGACAACCCGTGATTAGTTAGAAACAAAAGTGTGCAAGTTGGTGACAATTGTCACTAAAAATCAAACAAAATCTATAAGTTCATGAGCAGATGGATATACAAATACTGAACCTTCCAATATCACATATACCTCATTTTATTATGTTTGTGTATCTAATAAAATAGAAAAACAGAAAAAAATGCAATTGATTACTGATAGTTACTATATTTCAATTTGATGAATTAATTACATATTACATTTTTTTATAGCATTGGTGATACCAGCTAAAGTTTTACTTGATATTGGGCCTAGACCACTGGTAAAGGACAGCACTAGTAAGCCGCTCTGAAAGCCCTGTGAAAATGAGTGTAAAATTTGTGCTGGAGTAATTTGCAAAATTTGCGTGAGAATTGCATGAAGAAATTATTAAATTGTGAATTTCTGCCACTAGGAGCTATGAGAAAAAGTACAGAAGCTGCTGGACGAGGATCCCTACTTGGACAAAAATCAGACTGACATGTTGCGGGCTCATCTCGTACACTTTGTGATTCACAGACTGAGAAGAGTTCGAGGTCCAGTTTACACAAGTTTCAAGTGAAAACGCATCATTTTTGTGTTTTGTTTCAGAAAAATGACACATATACGGCGGTGTTTTGAAAAACGATGTCAGTTTACGTGATGTAGTGAGCATGCCAGCGCACTAGTGGGTGCTGTAGTTTGTTTTTGTAATGAAACCACACACGCTCAGAGACCAATACACTATAAACAATAACAATGGGAGTACACGGTCATTCGTATGGACAGACGCACACGTTGGATTGTTAGTCCAGGTGTTTATGTTTTTACTTGAAATGGAGGCTGAGACGTATTGAAGACATCTGCGAGGGCTCTGAATCTTTTCAACGCAAAGCGGGTAAACCCCAGTTGGTCATATGGCTCGGGAGAGGTTTAGACGAGTGACAACATGTATCGACATATTTGTGACTATCAGGCCATTTTACAAAAAAGTAACGTAAGTTTTTTCAACATGTTCAAGCTTCATAGTGCATATCTGCAAAGCCTCGGTGTGAGGGAATCCCCCAACAATTCAATATGTTTTGAAAACTCTTTTGCAATGTTTATTAAGATGACATTTCCCATCAAAACAGTGTATTTATAGATTTTTAGGACCCATTTCTCTCCTTTGTGAAAGTATTTCTGAGATGTGATGACTATGGCCAGCAGTACCAGACCCCTGGGAATCCTGTGGTTATTTGTGTGTGAAGATCCAGTGTAAGGTGCAGAAAATGTGGCACATTTGTGCTGTTCGGATCTCATCTGACAGGGCGGAGAAAGAATGTTGGTGACAAAACAGTGATGATTTGTGCAGATGTGAACCGTCCTAAGGGAGGCCCTTTCTGCACATGCGCTTCATTGATTTCCCAACTGAGGGTAACTGTGGAACCAGAGGTTAGACCCCAGCGCCCTCGTGCAGATATTTCCCCTTTTAGTAACATGGGTTGTACACACTTGCAGCAGAAAGCTGACGTGAAGTATTACACTGTCCACATATGTCAACGCCCGTGTCCACCAGCCTTCTTTTTTTTTTTTTTTACAGAGAATGAGCCTTTAAAGTGAGGAAGGAATTTCAGAGCCAGATAGATGGCTACACTGATGGATCGCTAGATGCAATTCCAATAAGTAACCCCTGACATCCCCTGGTTAGTCTGTAGTGGTTCAGAAAAGCTATTGGTTTCTCTTCTGGTAACGGGAATTAGATGCTACTACATCACTCGGCCCACACTGTCAGCCCAGAAGTGGCGTGCGACTGTCTCCCTTGCACATTTATCATGCCTTTACTGCTGAGGGATGGCAAGCAAGGCCGTGGAATAAGAAAGAAGAAAACATATAATTTTAATGGCATCAGGAATTGACTTGAGCTGTCAGCGCCACCACATCGAGTACTGTTCATTGGACCAGTAGTTTAATATCGTGGCATATTCCATCAATGTCGTTTCTCTGTTCAAAATAATCAATCTTTTTGTCAGTCGGCATGAAAATCTCACACTCTAAAGTGGGATTTTCGTCATTCAGCAATACTCGTTTAATTCCCCCAAAAGATAGCATGTGCAGAGAAAAAAATTAAGAAGCGTATTCATTTAACCAGCGGTGGAAAAACACAGCAGTGAATAGAAACTTTTATGCTCAGAGGGCTTGAAAACAAGAGAGTAAAGTGCTGACGCGTCGGCCACTGTATGTGCTCCTGTACAAGAGACGGGATTGATTTATGAATCCACCTCCTTCTGCCCCGGGGGTATCGATAGACCACTCGTCACATTGCAGCTCGTAGTCTGTATTGATTGGGCTGTATTTCAGGGTTGAGGGGCTGCAACCTCAGATCCTGTGTTGGACTGCCTGCCTGGACCCCCGAAATGTCAAAGGTCACACGCAGCCTCTTCTCCCACTTTATAATCCTCCTGTTGTTCATGGGGTTCACTCCAGCTGACCGTCAGTGGTTGCATGGATACTTTTAAAGATAAATAGAAAATAATTAGTGTTTCAAGTGTGTGTGTGTGTGTGTGTGTGTGTGTGTGTGTGTGTGTGTGTGTGTGTGTGTGTGTGTGTGTGTGTGTGTGTGTGTGTGTGTGTGTGTGTGTGTGTGTGTGTGTGAACTCAGTCTGCTTGTTTGTCTAAATAAGGAATAAGTGTGAATATAATTTTTATGTAAATTGTCGAAAGCTGTTGGGATCCAGATGAAATAAAAAGCGCATCTCTTCTTGTGCTAATAGTTAGATGTGTTTGAAATATCTAGTATTTATTTATAATAAAGTCTGAAAATGTCATAACATTTTGCACAGTGTAGTCAATCAGTAATATTGACTATTTGGTGTTGTTGTTGTGACATAAACATTTTTTTATATTGTTTTTGGTGTGCACTTCTTTGAAAAACACTGAATAAAAAAGAATTGTTTTCACACTTTTCCTGTGCGGGCTTAATGTGATAAGAGTTTTACCTTTCATATATTTCTTCTAATTCTTACTTCTTGAGGGTCGGTCTGTCAGAGGATGGGGGGGGCTCTATTTTTAGCACTTAAAGTACTTCATGCTGCATTTTTCTTGTGTGAAAGGAGTTTTATGAGAAAGTTTGATTCGATTTAGTTAAAAAAAAGATTTTTTTTTTAAAGGGTAAAAGGTATCCCCATGACCCCCAGTTATACCTGGAGGTGCCCCCCAAGGGGAAGTCACGCACTTCAAAGTCTACTGCCTTATTCAAATGCAGCTCTTAAGAAATTTCTCCCAGAACTACGAGCCATTGAAACTAGAATCTAATGTTTTTACATCCCAAAAATACTTTTCTTGAACTTTGGGGCAGTCTGAAGTACTGAAGATATCCGATTGGACTTGTCATACTGAATTTTATTCACAATATTTAAAAAAAAAAAAAGACTCTGCACCTGTCTTTCAACAGTGTTTTTTTTTTTTGATTTTTAAAAACATTGTGCACTGTTCAATTGAATACTGGAGTGTTTTGGAGCTACTCCTTTCCAGTGTTGTCCTAATGAATGCCTTCACGATACAATAAAGCAAAATCAAAAACAGCAAGTTGGATGTTAACAGGCCTTTCCATTGCATATATAGTATCCTGACCTTGCTAATTTGCCTTTATTCATTTACATGGCACATTTATACTTATTGTTTTTCTCTTACTTTATCAGGCGAGTTGCTGTAAAGACTTCAGGTCGCAGTTGAAATGCAGCAAATTGGCTCAGGAACCTTTTCGGTTCTCTGTAAAGAAAAACCTGAAACTAAAGGTCTCAATGCAGCCAATGCTTTTCAATATGAGGTGAATCTCCACAAATGCAAATATGAACCCACAATTGAAAAACAAACAAAAACTAAACCAGCAATTGAAAATCCTGGGTTTTATGATTTAAATGCAGTGTTGCAACATATGCTGCAAAAAAACAAAAAACAAAAACAAAACTATTCACACAAATAAAATTAGCTGTGAAAATAAAACAGGTGCAGGTGAGCCACCCTCAAAATCTGTAGAGAAAATATATCTCTTTTTTTTTCAGAGCTGATGGAAAAAGCGGCATTAAGTCAGCGCCTATAGTCTGTGTTATATATTGTGGTCTGTATGTGCTCTATAATCACATGTAAATATGTCTATTTATAAATGCCTGCGTGTTTACATGTGTCGGTGTGGGTGCAGCTGGTTCCATGTGCTTTGCATAATGAAACCTGCTTGAAATATTGTAAGTTTGGAGCGTTTTGCGTTTTTCCTGTTCGCGTTGGCATGTGCAAGGACGGCCCTGGAAGTGTGACAGGTGAAGCCTCCACCTGGCCCCGCTGGGTCCACCTGCTCCCTCGCTGGCAGGTGACGGTTGCCATAGGGAACGGGCGGGCCGCGGGAAAAGGGCGTCATTTCGGGGGCAATCTGGAGGACCATGGGTGAGCACTTAGTTCCTCGGGGCTGCTGGCATCTGTCGGCGCTTGTGGACTGGCACAAAAAGGTAACACATAATTACCTTCATTATCTCACCTGGCATTCCGAGTCGGGGTGGGAGCATATTTTTCTATTCTTTAACGGCGTGCAGGCTGTATTAAATATGAGGGTGTGCATCCGTCTGCTGTTTGCTTCTGCGGCGTATTTCTGTCTCGAGCTCGTGTTTCATTGGAGCGCCTCCTCGGAACCCCCCCACTCCCCCCTTCTTTCATGTTGGTACCATTATAGCTCCTATGACTGTCTCTACTTCTCTCTGTATGTGTTTTTCTGCACCTAAAGCCTCTGAACACAGAAGCCTCCACTGACAGCATATGTTTGCACTGGCTGGCCCACGTGATCAGGAGGAATCCCGCATGTGGAGCTGAAAGCACGTCCTGTTTTCTTTTTCTTTTCTTTTTTTTCCAGAGACACTGAGTAAGAATGGCTGAAAAAAAAAAAAATTGATGAGAAGATGACTAATAGCTGGGAAATTCACGATGGTTTGTTTATGTGGATTAATTTTGCAAACATATGCAAGGATATGAAATGCTGTGGTGTGAGTGCTGTGATATAATTATAGATTTTAGATGATTATGAGTGGAAAACATGAGCTGAGCATCTCTGTGTGTGAAAAGCTTAAACGTGATAGAAGTCGAATCATAAGCCAGTAGTTACATCACGAATTTCAAAAGAGGGTGCCACACTGCAGCTATTGACGAAGGAAGATGCCAGTAAATTCTAAATTCTCAGTGAAGTGGGGTAAAGGGGGGGAAGGAGAAAAAAAAAAAAAGGGGGGGGAAACCCCCATGAACCAAACAAAGCCCACAGAGATTTTCGGTTTCATGAAAGTGGGCCTCACAGTGGTGGCAGGACGAACGGCATCTCTCCTCACGAGCGAGGCGTGGGTTAGATCAGAATTACTCTACAACAGCACGCCCATTGGTTCAGAGAGGAATAGACAGCTCAATCCGCTCCTTGGGGGGAGGGGGGCTGTCGAGAGGTGGACACCATGGAGAGATGAGGATCCAGGAGAGGAAAAGCATGCACCGGAGAGGAAGAAGGAGGCAGAGAAAGAAAAAGAAAAAAAGACTTCTACAGAGCATCTGAAGAGGAAATACTCTGAAACACAGACCTGTATGAATCTGCTGATAAGATGAGCGCGACAGAGGGAGACAACGGGGAAGGGAAAAAAGCGACGTTAGACAATGATGGCTTGCAATATAGTTGCCATGGAGATGAGCAAGTCTCCCAAGCCTCGTAATTTCTCTGACTCCTCCCGTGAATGCTGAGATAAAAATAGACATGGGCAGAGAACAAAGAGCTATTAAAAAAAAAAAAGAAGAAGAAAAGATGAGTGAAGAAGAAAGGTTGTGGGGGGTAAAAATGGGACATCTGTATTGAGGCGCATGAGTATTTTTCTGTTTTTCTGAGAGTGTCTTTGATTGGTGAATGAAATGATGTGAGGCCACCATGCGACCAGGCTTTCAGCAAATGGAGGGGCGTGTGAGTAATAGAAGAAAATAACGTCATTACATTCATCTTTATTAAGGATGCAGATTGTGAAATCAGGGAGATAATAATAATAATAATAATAATAATAATAATAATAATAATAATAATAATAATATTAACATTAATAATAATAATAACCATAATAATAATTGTTGTTGTTATTATTATTATTATTATTATTATTATTATTATTATTATTATTATTGGGGTTTAAGTGATGTAAGATAATGTACATTGTTTGTGTTTTGTGATTGTGTATTGTTACTCCACAGAATAAAAAAAAAAAAAAAATAGAATACGATTTAAAGAATATCTTTCATAGCTTCAAATGGAAGCAAATATTTCATTCTAAACCAGAGTAACTGATGACTTTAACCCAACAAAGTTAAGTGAGGTGATTCTGAGTAAAAAACAAAAGTATATTAAATAATATTAGGAGAAAGATTTGCATATTCGGAAAATAAGAATGTCTCTTCCTGAATTTTGTTTGATTATAGCTGTCCAATATTTCTTGTGGGATCTATTGTTGCAAGAAATATCAAATTTGTCATGAATGAAATCTCAACATGACTGAAGATATGAAGCGGTTTCACCTCTCATCTTTCGTGAAAAATAAATCAACCCTGCCTAAATCCTGACGTTTATACATTTGAATTTCTATGAATCCTAAACTGAAGATAATAGTCACTCAGGACTGATAAAGCTTTTCAGACGAAAGGTGAAACTTCAATCTTTTATGTCCAATAAACAGGAAAAATGGGGATGAATCTGGGCCAGGCCTGTCTGTATAGAGTTTGCATGTTCTCCCTGTATGTGGGTTTTCTCTTTCTATGCCAGTTTCCTCTCATAGTGCAGAAAAATGCACTGTGATGGACTTTCATGATTTGCAACTACAGGGGTACAAAATCTCACAGTGAATGGAGCTACTTCTCCAGCAGATGGGACTAAACACAATAAATAAATGCAATTTGAATCAGACTTTAAAATAGTAGTATTTGCCAAGCTTTCTCCTAAAGAATAGATTCATATTGCATTTCTTATTTCCTTTGTTTTAATGCATTTCTGTTGTTTCCTGTGAATTGCCTTGAATGGCACTATATAAATAAACCTGCCCTGTATTATATATAAGCATGCAAGTGTTAAAAGTGTTCATTATAGACTATTTTATCATATTGAGTAGGAAAGGTTCTTAATCGGTGCAATGTGATCTGGGTGACAGTGCTCAGACTGACACCCCCACGACCCGGAAACGGATAAGTGGGAGAAAATGGATGGATGGATGGGTGTCTTTGTAACTCTATAAAGTCCACATCCCACGAACACTCGCAAACCGTCAGAACGAAAAATGAAAATAGGTTTCCTCGGGTGACTCGGGGGACACGAGGTGGGCCCAGAGAGAGACCCAGAGAGAGGCAGCTGGCCTTGTTTAACAGGGCAACTGTGAATGGGACGCTCCATCTGCCGCCCCACTTCTCCTGCCCACCGCACCATCCCCGTGCCAACCTCTGGGCTTCTGGAAAGTGTCCTGAGCTCCCCTGCTGTTTGGCATCTCAATATATCATAACATTATTTACACCAACTGTCCACAATGAAATGAACATTTGACACAGCAACTTTGTAGTGCATGAAATCGAGTGGCAACGGATCAGATCTGTGAAAACGGGGCATGGAAGGTGGATCCAAACTGAGTTCTATAGTTTCTAAGTAGCAAACTGTGACTGGAAACAGAATATTCAAAGAAAACATTGATTTTCTTAGGAGTAGAGGGCACAACATAATACTGAGACCTGAGCTGAGATATCAGTGATGCTGCCATTAAAGAGTATGTAAAAGAGAGGGAGGGAGAGAGAGAGAGAGAGAGAGAGAGAGAGAGAGAGAGAGAGAGTGTCCCCAAAGAGTGCGAAAATAGCATATTAAGTCCAAAACCAAACTATATATGTAGTTCTTTAATATATTCTGAATTGTCTGTCTATTGTATAACAATTATTATTATTATTATTATTATTATTATTATTATTATTATTATTATTATTATTATTATTATTATTATTATTATTATTATTATTGAGGTTTAACTGATGAATGATAACATACATTGCTTTGTGATTGTGTATTGTTATTATTGTTATTATAGCTATCAATGCAGGGCATGGGCAAACATTGAATACTATATAGAATATTAGGAATAATATGAAAATTCAGGCTGAATATACAGTTTACATATATGCACAAATACACATGCACACAAACATACATACAAATATCTGCACACATACACACTTGTACTACAAAAGTCAAATTATTGTGAAGATAGTTTTGGTCAATTACTGAACTTGTACGTCATCTTCAAAACACATCAACAGGGAAAAACTTTTTAAATAAATACTTGCTGAAAATCCTAATAAACTTTTCCATCCTGCATGAGGTGCACAGCACAGCATGAGTTGTGTGTTTGGAGGATATGGCATTACCATCAAGAAATAAGGCTCACACCCCTCTGCCACGCTCAAACCTCTCTAATTTCCAAAGTGCAAAGCATCACTCTCCTCCACAGTATATATAATAGTCCCTTTTTCTGTCCTGCTGGATTTACAGCCGCCATCAGTCGGTTGTCCACGCGCCCGACACCAGAGTTATGATGATTAGGTTGATGCGAGCGCGGCCTGTACCTCCTCATTCCTTCAGCCCCCCTGCCTGGATGAGCAACACATGGATCAAACCTGCCTTTGCAGCACCATCTGGTGACCACTGCTGTGATTCAGGGAGCTTTCGAGCAGATGAATGAGAAAGAGAGAAATTCAGCCTCCCTCATCCCCCCCCCCCCCCCCCCCCCCCCCCCCCCCCCCCTGCTCTCCTCCTGCAGTACCGCTCTGATCCTCTGGATGGTATCTCAATCCTGTGTCCTTCCTGCTTGCCAAGGTCTGTGAGGAGGATTTCACAGCACAAGTACAGAAAACCAACAATATTCCCTTCTATGTTTATATTTTTCTCGACAAACTATCACTGATTGTTCAATGTGGACAGATTCCTTGATGTTCTGGGCTTTGTATGACCCCTGCTGTTGTGTCCTCCACCCACAGCTCTGATTAAAGCTGGTACACCCTGGAGACACAAATGTGGACAGTTACCGGAACAGACTGAGACAAGAGTCGGGAGTATCTTTTCCGATAATGATCATTCGGTCTTACTGCTCAGACACTAAAGAGAGCATATCCATGCATGATTTATATTTGTTATATTGTGGATGTCAAGAATGAAGCACTAATAAAACCAACTGGCTTTGAATAGAGGGAATTTGCCACATTCTTTTTCATATTTATACTGGAAAGCTTCCAGCCATTGGCTGAGACGCCCTGACCTTTGACCTCGCAGTGAGGGGGAGATGAGGACGGACGTTACTGAACTGACTACTGACGCAGAGTGAGATTATAACTGTGACTCTGTTACTGAAACTGTTGTAGTGAGTAAATAAGCACCCAGAATGTAATGGGATTGCCAAGGAGTCACTACATGACGACTTCAATCATCATGGAAAAATAATGTTCCGACAGAGTTCTTCTCAACTAAGTATTGAAGGTACAGCAAGCAGGGTTTTTTTTTGGTTTAAAACTTTTAAAGTAAGCTATAAAAATTAACCAACTGTCTGAGTATGAGTATGTATGACATTTAGCCTCAGTCTGTCTCCCTGGAGCAAACGGAGCATCTCGTCTGTCCTCTCTACACAAGACCAGTGGTAGTAAGTCGGACATTTGGACAGTAAACCCAGAAGACGCTTTCACTAATTTCTAACAGGACTACCTAATTCAAAAGATCAAGACTGAAAGTAAACTGGGTCCTATAGGGACTCAATACCAACACCTAAAACTCTTTTTAGAGTGGAAACAAGGGAAAACATAACTTTTCAAAACGTTCCAACTTCACCTTCGTTTAGACGGTGGAAAACACAACTTTTCACACGTGCAGCTACTGCCCATGTTAATCACGGTTGTAGTAAATAGAATCCACGTTCTCCTGGGACTTGGTAGTTTTAGAGTTGAGAGTCATCCAGAATTGCAATCGTCATCGTCTGTCCATATGAATGTCTCTGGACTCGCCATTGGTAATGTTTATAGCGTATTGTTGTTCGCACACGTGTGTGGTTTCATTACCAAAACAGCCAACAGTGCCAGCTCATGGCCTGGCTTGCTACATTGTTTTCCGTGTTTCTGCCATTTCTGCGTAAACAGACATAGTTTTTAAAAAACTTTCCCTTGTAAACTATAAACTTTCCTGAAACAAAAACGCAAAAACCTTTTCGCTTGACACGTTGCAGCGTAAACAGGGCATCAGTTTCTGATTTAGGTTACATGTAAAGTAGTTTTACTGGATTTCAAAATCCAAAAATTGAGACAAAGAGACTTGATGTAACATGTTTTAAACAGCGACGCAGCGTTACAAACCACTGAGTGTCACTGAAGTACACGTGTTCAATTTAATCTCCGCCGCCCTCTGCCACACAACACAAGGAGGAACTCATTCAAAATAATTTATCTGATTTAAATTCTACATGGACTGTGCATAGGTGATGCTGTAAGGAAACCATTAACAAGAAGCAGGTTAGCTGCTGAGTATCACTGTTTAATTAACTTTTCTTTTTTTTCTTCCTCAGTGATGACAAAGGTTGACATGCCCAACCTGTTTATTTACATTGGGGGAAAAAAACAACAAAAAAAAAACTACCATTCAATTTAGAAGGTTGCAAGTTCCCCACCTCCCCCTGTCCACATGAACCTCAAACCGCTCCCATTGGATGGATCGAGCACCTTGCATGGCTCGTTGGTGTGTGAGTGAATGGGTGAATGTGACTCACAGTGTGAAGTGCACTGGTTGCTGCTCAAGCAGCGGTAAAGCACTATATAAGTGAAATCCATTTACCATTTACCATCACAGTCGCTCCTAAGACTTGAACAGTTTGAGCAGCCATCATAGACACAATTCACCGGTGTGTCACACTTCTCAGTAATATTGAATTAGGGTGGAAAATTGGGCAGAGACACACACTGATGGAACATTTTTGACAAATCTAAAGACATAAAATCTAAACCAAAATTCAAGGATCACATTCACATGACGATTAACAATTATAAACACTTGTCAATGCAAAAAGTTAATTACTTGTAGGTCAATTAGTCCATTATAATTAAAAATAGAATTGAATACTTTATAGTCATCATCATATTTTGAGCTTCTCTGACAGGTAAAAATGTGCAAAACAATGATTTGACCAAAATTTGAACAACGTGACATTTTTTTTCTAAATATAACAGTGTAGTAAAAATTGACGTTCAATGTGTATTCAATTAAATCATCAATATTTGTCCTTTCAAAGTTAAAATTAATAAACATAAGAATGTCCTGTAATGGAGTAGATATTCGCTCCGGCCCTTGTGCCAAACATTTCTGAAAGTCATCGCAGCAAGATACCCTGTGCTTGAAAAATATAATTTTCACATAATTATACATAATGTACAACATACATATACATATATATTGTAATCTAAAGTTTACATGGTTAAACAACACTGAATAACAGGCATGACCCACATGCAAATGAAGCAAATTGTGAACATTTCAAAGAAAATATTGATCTCTAGAACAAATTTCTGAAAAGACAGTAAACCACCATTAGCCTCGAAGACATTGTGTCAGGGTGAGTTTGTATAAACATGCACACTGCAACAACATTTTGGATATTTCACTATATTTCACAAACACGAGAGATAATTTTGTTCAGGTATTGCAGGTGATATTATTAGATAACACACAGGCAGACATGATCCTTTGGTCACCTACTAACCCCACAGAGTGGGGGCTCTGATTTCCTCGACTTCGTAGACAACATACGCCCATTTATCTTTAATTTCACCAAGATAAAATTAGCTTTTCACTGCTCGATAACAATAGGCACACAGGAGCCTGAAAATAAAAAAGGCAGGAAGAGGTTAAGGTTTTTGTTTTCACGCTGAAAAAAACTAACTTTGATCTTATTATTTGACAACAACTGAGAAGAAAAATGTGATCTCGTGCTAAAGGCCACATTCTGACTGAATCAGTAAAGTAAATGCTCAGGGTTCACTGGTTGGATTTGTCTGAGATCAGGAGGTAAATTAATTTGACGGCGAACCTTTATGAGGGTGAAAACCATCATCAGGTATTACGATCATAGCTGGATCCTGAAAACAAGACAAGAAGACCTGCTGGGCGCATCTCAAAGAGGTTGGCTTTAAGATGCGTTTTGCTTTCACGCACGTTAACGAGCTCCTAATCATTTCTATATTACATTATGGATGTTCTTATCAGCATATATTACAAATATGATTTCTTTAAAAAAAAATCTTTGTTTGCTGGAGTCATTCAACTAAAAATTCATTGTTTTTTTTTTCACAGTATATTTTGTTAAATGATCTGGACCGTTTATAATCAGTTAGTGCATCTCCTTGGTTTGATATCAGAACAGATGATTCTCCATCTCCTATATAGCTTATCATCAACTTTAGTATATGTATGAAGACAGCAGTGAGGACAACTGGTAAACAACTGACATTCGTTGGTATGAAAACAATGAACACGTGATTGTAGAAACAGAGTGTACATTTATTTATCTGTGCTTCACGGTGTGTTGGTGTCATGAGGTGATTGGCATCAGGACTATATATCCGACTTTAACTAATCTGACACAACAATCCGTCCGTCAATTAGGTATCATGGCGTAGCTTGATGCAAACTGCATATTTGATATCAAATAGATCAATAAAGTTAAAAGAATAATCACATGAATGGTGAAAATATTCAACGGGCATCATGTGTTTGAATTTTCGCATTGTACAAAAAATGTCTCTCTCATATCAAAACCTTTGATTACGTTGATCATCAAATTGTCGATGGCTCCAAGCCCCTCACTTTTTGGAACCACTGGTTTAAATTTTGGAAACTATCAGGGATTAAACGTGTGATTCACACTAATTAACCTGGTGAATTGTAGTGTGAGACAGATCCTGCTTACTACCTCAAACATTCTTTTTGTCTTCGCCTTTCTGCATTGCTTGTGTCATAATTAACATGACCACCAGAGGGCGACCTTGAATCTTCTCTTTGATGATACTGTCAAAAGCGACTTCAGCCACAGAGGTGCAGAGGTTTGCATGTAGACACTGTTTTCCTTTTGGCTACTGTTTGTACTGCCTACAATCACTTTTAAAGACGCATCATGTGCGTTATGCTTTAGGTGGCAGTAGTGAGTAATTGCAGTATCCAGTTTGTCTTCAGACAAACGTTTGTGTCATTCTGTTAATGTTTGTAGTTGTTTTTGAGTAAATCCTTACCAGCACCAGCCTCAGTTGTCTTCCCTACTCAATCATGTTTCCTCGGGGACTGAGGACAGATTATATGTTGTATTTACATTATAAGAGTTGATCAGTGCAGGCTGGCGGTAGCCGACTAATTTCATTATTACTAAAAGTACTTATATCCAAGGAAGTCAGCTTATTCTTATTAGCAATCTAACTTCATCATCTTGTGCCTCGATGGCGACCCAACTCTGGAAAACTTTGACCTGTATGCAGTTTGCATGTTCTACACGCTGCAGGATATGTAGATACTTATCATTCAGTTGCTCATTGCTGTGTGTGTCTCATCTTGGATTGAAACTTTCACTGCAGCCCTGTGGCAGCGCTAAAATGACACTTGGCAACTGCATCTACATTGAGGTGCTTTGGACCTTCACAATGCCACATAGCTTGAAGCAAATCCACAAAGTGATGTGAAAATTGCATTTCATAAACCTGAAAAGTTTCAATGGCAATTTATGTTAAGCTGTGAATATATAAAGCTACTAAGAAAGAATTTGAGAAAAGCCTTTGAATAAAAAAAAAGATTTACACCAGAAGCAGTGACTAGATGTTCGACAGTGGCAGCTTTAAAACCCCTGAATTGAATAATGATGGTAATTCATAACCAAGTTGCCTTCAGGGGAAATAAATACAAGTTCAGAGCTGTAAACTATTTCTCACTCCGCGGGAACCTCGGAGGTCACGGTTAAAGACTTGCAGTAGCCGGACATCATCGACTGTCTATTTATGGACAGCACTTTGCTTCAGCTGGGATTGTTTTAAAAGTGCTGAATAAATAAAGTTGAGTTGAATTTCATTTCAACTGTGGCACTTCAGATTGATACACAAACAGCAGCAGTGGTTGGAGTCCTTAGCTTTCTATCTCTACAATTGATCGTGAGTGCAAAAAAAGAAAAAAAAAAAAAGCTGCCTCATTACCACTCACAGAATTAGATTTCGTGGCGAAGAGCTAGACTAAATAACTGCCTCAATAGAGCCAGATTCACGAGAGCTCCTTCATCTCGGAGAAGAGAAACCATTCACACAACATCTCCCCGAGCTTACGCTGCAAAAAGCCACCTCAGAGCCCCTCTCATCACTCTAATTTCCCCGGGGGCCTTTATGTATGAGGAAGTTTTCAGAGATGGGTACAAGCTCGACGTTTACAGTAGGCCCCATCCAAACACTTGTGCTTGTGTCCGTGATAAAAGCTTGTCCTCCCCGCCATTCGGTATTCCCACGTGCAGCCTCCGTTTGTCAAACTGGTTATGATGGCGAGTCACTCAGGGTGCACTCTGTGCTCGCTCTCTTCACGAAGGACACGCACCATTTAAAATGAGCACATAAAGCTGTCATTCTCCCACCAGAACTGTTCTTGGTAGGCGGATTCATTATTTGTGGCACTTTTCGCACCTTAGGACTTGGGTGGTCCTCCATATTTTGTCCTGTTATGCCGCATATGGCACTCTAATCAGCTAAAGGGCTCCGTGATTTACATTCACTGTCAGCTCTCCTCTCTTGTATCACCACTCCAGACACGGTCAAGGTCACATTGCAGCTGAATCCAACAGATAGTCAGTTCAGTCTTCCTTATGAGGCATTAGCTGTTAACATCAGGACCCCTTCTGTCTGGCCCTTTATCCTTGACGGGGATAAAAGCTGACTCCTGCGTGCCTGACATGCATGACATATTCTCAGTCGTGGTACAGTAGTAAGAACACTGTGCACGATAAGCCACATTAAAGCTGATCATAAAATAATATCCACATATTTTACTGCTGTTATTACTGCCTAAGTGTGCACTGACAGTATTTTTTATTGTCTAATATATGCAGAGTGCAATTTGTGCAGGAACCAGAGGGGGGAGAAGTTTATGCCGATTGGGATTTTGAATGCAGATCAGGTTTTATTTCTGGAGTTTTTGTTTTACTACTGCTATAATTTTAATCCCTCCTATGATGGATCAGAATAATCAGAAACAAGAATAGGTTTTTACCAAGAGATTCCAGAGTCCAACAGTAAAAATGTGCAGGTGATCGTCTCATGTTTGTCTTTGTGCATGAAGAGCAGAACTCTTTCTTTTGTACCATGTATCTCCACCAGCTGTAACTGAGCCGTGCTTCAGTATTGCAGAGGCAGAGCAGTTTATTGATTCTATAGTTATTTTGTCATTCTCTTATTTATTTCATTATGATTTCTGCCCTGCGGCCACCAGGAATATCTTGATTTGTGCTGTCGATTAAAATGTTTTAATAAGTCTCTTGCACAGTAGGGCTGAAGTGCAAAATAGATTTTTTTTTCAAATAAGTGATTAAAATGATAATAATAATAATGGTGGATTCTAAAGTTTTGTTTGCGAATGTCGTGCGTTTGAATTTAACCGTACTTCTCCAATATTTTCTCTACTATTTACGACATTATCTTCATCAGCAGACATTTTTTAAACATACACACAATTCTGAGCGTCTATACAATGAAGTGCAGCTACAAGGCGCTTAAATGTTTACATCACACTGCAAACATACCAGCACCACAACATCAGCCGCCTGGGATGCAAACTGCAACATTCAGCTCAGTTCCTTTTTTTAAATTTCTGTCCCGGTAGGGCAATTAGTGTTGCAGCAAGTGTAAAAACATAAATAACGCACTTATATACATACGTACGTGACAAAAAAAAAACATTTAAAAATCCAAGGGAGGGGATAATACAGTGTGCCAAAAAAGAAAACATCAGCAGAACTGAATCAGAATTGTAAAATAGGCTACAAACAGTTTGGCTCTGACACTCATTCACTTTAAAATCAAGGTTGTTAAAGTAACATCAGTGGATAATGCAAGTTCCTGTCAGTTCCTATTTCTCATCTTCCCCTGTGTACCTCTGTAAAAATGTACGTAAACTTTTCTGAAATAAAAATAGAAACTATACTGTTTCCAGCAGATCGTGAGTTTTACTTTCAAAGCACAAAAGTTAACAGCTTTTCAAATGTGATTATGTGACGTGTTTATTCAGGTGAAGTAGCATCAATCAGTGTTAGAAGGGGATTGATTTTATTCCTCCCACAGTAAAAAAAAAAAGACTATTCAGGAGCATAAACTCCAGTTTTATACCAATAGATGATCTCAAGACATGAAAACAATCTAAGTTCACGTCAGTTCTATTATTATTTTCAGTAAAAACAAAAAAAGTAAGTACTTTAAAGAAAGAACAGCCTTGCTTGATCAACATAAATCAATTATGCAAAAAGTTGCCTTATTTATTTTAAGTAGAGCTAGTAAAATAGTTTTTAACAGTGTGAATACAAAGTGCCTCCTGATCATGAAACTCTTTTGTAATATTCCATAGTCTCATTAAGTTGCACATAGCAGTATTATTTTATTCAAAAACTAATCCAAAGACATCCGCCCCTCCCTGTGCCAAATGTAGAATATTTCTTCATGTCTGACAGTCTGATGATTATCTTTTATATTTATATGCAGGCCAACGTTAATGTTCGATGTTACAGTTAAACATATTTCATGTTGCTCTTAGGAGGACTGAATTAGTTCCGATTTCCTCTTGAAAAGCTGGAGTTTAGTATAACAGTGACAGAGCTTCTTTTTCTGAGAAGCGACAGAAGCTTTGATCAGAACGAAAGAAGATTGACTGACGGAAACAGGACATGCTCGGCTCTACGACTGTTTCCAAAAGTTTCAAAAGATACTCGAGTAATTATAACTGCCTTACTAAATCCACAATCGTAATGCATTAGCAATACATCAGGATTATACGTTTACAAGTAGTTTTTCCCGCTAGTATTTCCCATCCTGCTACCATGTGAGCACGCAGGGTGAAATTTACCAACCACAACAAAACCGTGGAATTACACATCGATCAACCTCTACGTTGCCGTTGAGGTGAATAACATTAATCCTGCATCAGTCGTGGGGAGTGATATATGAGGCAGCGGGTGAACAGTCATTCCCTCAAAGTTGATGTGTGATGATGTGGAGCAGGACAAATGGGCAGGTGTCAAGATCTCAGCCAGACGGAGGCCAAATTGTGACGGCGGAACGACTGGGTCATAACATCTAGAAAACAGCAGGTCCCGTGGGGTGACATTGGTTAGTAGATACAAAAGTGGTTCACTTCGGGATACCGGGTGAACCAGGGACAGCTCATTGGTGCCCAGGGCTCGCTGATACATGTGGAGGAGGAGAGGACACGGAGGGCATCTCAGGTGGCCGTGTCCTACAATTGCCATGTGAATATTGGAACTAGACCTCAGGCCCATGGAGAAAGGTGACCTTCCCCTCTAAATCATTGGATTTACGAGATAATGAAAGCAGCTGAGCTGGATACGTGTTTCGCTGGGGAAAATAGTTGTCGGATGCACTAAGGCACAACTGGTGGGTCGTCAGGCTGTTTCCACAGACGCTTTTCGCTGAGGAAGAAATAAATATGGTAAAACTCAATGCACGTTTTGTCTATTCACACGCCTTAACGCGTTGTGATGTGAAATGACAAACTCCATACAGTCGAATAAGACTCGGAAGGTTTGCCTGCGTATGATGAAACAGACACAGAAAATTAGATATAAATGTAAATTTGTTGACATGTGAAGCCATTAAAGCTCATTGGGAAAACTTAGAAAATACATATCAGAGGTCAACTTTATCTGTATTTTCTCATGAAGGTGAAGTTAGGTCTGAAGTGAAGTGAAGAGTTTAACAGCGTCTTATTTCAACTCAGTAAATTTGAAAAGTTTAATATCGATCTAGATTCGAGTCTCAAAGTCAGATCAGTTTAAGAACCACAGCAAAACAGAGACACAAGGAAAGACAGGAAACGTTGCATACTCGCTACTACATGTGGCTAGTACTGCAAAAAGATTGTGACAGACACTTCTTCATGGCAATAGTATTCCCAGACAGCAGTGGCTTCGATCAGAAGGACGGTCCACTCTGTCACATTACGAAACTGTGTGGCAATGGACAGAAGAGCATCAGGAAAAAGAGCCCAAGGTGTTGAATCAGCCTCCAAATTCCCCAACTCTCAACCCGATCGATGTGCTGAGAAAACAAGTCTAATCTACAGGGGCCCACCTCGCAACGTACCGGACTTAAAGGATCTGCTGCGTCTCACACCACAGGGCATCTTCAGGGATCATGTGTAGGCATACCTCAACTGACCGGAGCTGTTTTCATCACACGAAGGGGGGGAAGGGGAAGTAAAATAAGTCATTTCAATATGATTGTCATCGTGAACAACTTTAACAACGCATGTTCACTATTTGCAGCTTTTCGCAACCAAAACATGTATTTACTTTTTATCCCTTCCGACGTATGATGATCAGTGGCTCACCGAGATCTTGAGGCGATAGAAATTTAAAATTGTCGGGGGAAAAAACATACATCCGCCCTCACAGTACATCTTTGATGCCAATGCTCGTCACTGCTGCATCGCTGATGCATCACTACTCTGCGTTGTGTGAAGATTCATCAAAACACTGCAATCCCATGGAAATACATCACAGACAGGTAAATACAGTAAATGTCTTCTGTTGTTTGACATCACTGATCAGAGGTCAGTCTTTACAGAAAACGTATGTATAAATTTAGAAATAACACAAATTCAAGTACAACTTTATTTTTTTGAAATCTTTAGAGCTCTAAAAACCGTCATTTTACTGGGATAAAATTCTTAAGTTTTTTATTCAATTTATTGTATGAAAAAGCTTTTCCCTTTCTTTATTTTTTATATTTTTTGGCAATGAAATAATTAGAAATTGGAAAATTCTACCTTGAGCATTTTGAAAACACGAGTGACCGTAATTTGTTTTTCATAGAAAGTTGAACGAAAAAATCTGAAAGAATGTCTCCTTTAAGATCTATTAAAAGTCAAAAATCAAATTTTCGCACGTATTGTACTATAATCACAATGAAGTCTCTAAATATGACATTCATTTCTTTCGACGTGGGTTGGAACGTTAAAGTACTGCAAGTGGCACTGGCTTTTAAGTTGACTTCCATCAAAGGTATTTAATTTATCGCAAGAAACATGAAGCCGAAGTGATTATAAAGTTTCTTTACAATTCCAGAAATCCCACACAAACTCTCACAATCAGAATGTTCAGCAACACATTAGCTTCAAGGTTACATAAATAAATGCAGGAGTTTTAAAGAATGTGTCCAGAAAAGTGAACCTGTTGCCAGAAAAAAACCTTTCGCTCAAGTTCCTTTGGAGAAAAAAAATCCCAAGACAATCAAGACAGCAAATCGTTTATTTTTACTCGTCAATGCTTGAGAGCAGGGTGACGTCTCGTACTGCCTCATTCTATTTCAACACCAGTTTAACTCAAAACCACTCAACATTATGTTTTACGGAAAGCTGAAAATCCCCACACATGAGAAGTAGGAATCAACAAATATCATATTTTTGCACTTGAAAATATCAAAATAACTCATTTATATTTAAAAGCTATGATGATATTGTACGTGTTATCGAGTACTGGGTCGGAAATGAATGAATGTGACCCGAATTCAACTGTATAGATATTAGCAGCAGGCCTCTTTAATAATAAACAAATCTTAGTTATTTTGTTACATTTAGATAATCCCAAGAACATATTTAACGTCATTATTTGTAACTGGAGTCTTGATTGTTGGAGCAATCTGGGGGTCCGGGGGAAGCCTTTTCCCAGCTTAATTTTAGATTCCCCCCCCCCCCCCCCCCCCATTTAATTTTCTGACAAAACAAAACGTCACTATATGGCTCCAGCATCGTGTGTGTATGTGTGTGTTGAAAACCCATGACACACAGGATTTCCTAAATACCCAAACAAGCACTTTGTTAAAGTATTGGTGTATATATATATCATAGCAGTGAGCAGAGCCTGTGAGTATCCGTCACACCCCTATTGCAAAAAAAAAAAAAAAAAAGAGGGAAGAAAGACAATCCAAAAGGCTGCTGTCACATCATCTGTCAAAAAACAACAAAAAAAACAGAGAGAGAGAGCAGACTGCACAAAAGCGTTTCCCTAATTCATTTTGGATGTGAGGTGCTGATAGCGAAAACAATTACTGTAGCTCTGGGAAGTGGTTTCACCAAGTGCTCTGGTGCTACAAGAGCACAAATAACAGCGAAACCGACTCAGATTGCCACTTCAGATTAAAGTGTACCAATGAAAACATCCTGGGGTGAAGAGGGCAGGCCAATCAACCTGAGTGGACACTGCGCTGTGATGACTAACAGCTTTACAGTCAATAGAAGGAGAAATTCAAGCCTCCATTAGAAGCAGTGGTGAAAGCAAAAAGACTTTAGGTCACGTGAACGCAGAGTATCAACATAAAGAAAAAAAAAAAAAAGGAGCAGAAAAACGGAAGGATACTAGTACGGAGAATAAAAGGCACAAACACTCGCTAAACTACCTTCAGCTTTGCCACTCTGCACCACTTCCCATCACAGCTTAGTATTAAAGCTGCACCGGCACGCGATTAAATTATCATGTGTGTTGGGGCTCCTGCAAGATCATCGAGTGCTGTGATACTGTAATAAAGAACCAAAAAGAAACAGGATGAAGAGGGAGAAGGGAGACATGCAAAGAAGTGGAAGAGCTTCTGTACTGTAGTGTGAGGAGGAAAAATAGGCCAAGGCTAATCCCCAACTTTACAGCTCAGCATATGATTAGAGGCTGCTGTTGTAATTGTGTAACCAAGTAAAATGCCATTAAGTCTTTAAAAAAATAATAGTATTTTCCACCTTTCTTAATTTATGTATGTCACAATACTAAAGTGTTAAGTTTACATCTGTTAAGTTAATTTCTGAAAATATCCTTTAAAGATTTTGCGATTGACTATTAATGACTGTGGTGAACAAATACAGCAAACCGATAAAGCCTTTTAGCTCAAATCTAATTGAAATGTACTTGTTATATTGCACTCCATGTAAAAAAGAATAATACAAAGTCAAATTAAGAAAGTAATAAAAAACTTTGCTCACTGCAGAACTTGAGAATGAGAAATGACTAATACAAAATAGCCAATTATAATAACAGTCAAACTTCTTGACTCGCAATTTAAGCTGTTATGAACCATGATTGGACTTTTATAACAATGCAGCCTGCGTATGGTTCTGTAGACGAAAGAATGCACGGTGATTTGTGTGTAGATTTCTTTTCAGATGTCAAAGAGAAAATCTGAGTGCTTTTCAACATCAAGTGAGTGGACTCAGACTGAGTGAAGGGCGAAGGGTTTCTTGTTCAAGTGTTTGAATTGTTGAACTATTAGTAATCAATTTATTCATTTGAAGTATGGGAAGTTACCTGCTGCCAAAAAATATAACAAACATTTTCAATGGAAAGCGGAGAAGGATATAATCTGAGATGAGGATTAAAGCTTAAATAAAATAAATTAAATAAATGAGCATGTCAGTCTGTGATGTGACAAAATGTATGTATTTCATACTTAAATCATGTGTGTGTGTGTGTGTGTGTGTGTGTGTGTGTGTGTGTGTGTGTGTGTGTGTGTGTGTGTGTGTGTGTGTGTGTGTGTGTGTGTATATACTGCATGTATCTGTGTATAAATAAATGGGTATTTGAATGAGTGAACATATTTCTATTTATGTGTGCTGTATAGCCACCTAGGAAATATAATGGATTATATTAATGATGTAGACAGTGTTATACAGTGTGTAGAGTGTACATATATCAATAATAGTTCCAAGGTTAAACTTCAAGAGCTAAAAAATAGTCGGGATTAAAAAAAAATAAAGTGTTGCCTTTTTCAAGCAGGATGCACTAGAATTTGCTTGATTACTTTCTTTTTTGTTGGCATTGTTATGCATCTCAAAATAAGCATTTATGGGAATATGTGTGTGTCTGTTTTATCTGGCTGCAAAGTTCTATTCCTGCAGGATTATCCAGGGTCTCATTTCTGGATATTTTTCAATGCCGTGCTACAACAGTTCTCACGGCGTAAGACGTAAAGGCTGAATCGATGTGCAGAGAGAGAACCATCTATCTGTGTCTGTGAGGAGAGCGCTACACCGTCATCAAACCAGTTTTTCTAATTCCGGGTATTAGCCGTATTGAGTCACTGTGGTTTAGCACTTTCACTCCCACGGTGTTTGATTCCTGGCTTCTTGGTACTCCGGCTTCCTCTCACAATCGAAGCTTTAATGTGTGCCCATAACGTTAGCTGGGATAAATAAAGCAGGTGTTGAGACTAGATGGAAGTTCTGCCTCCTCTGGTAATGAAATTTTCAAACTAACCTGTAAAGTTCAATTTAATGACTGCATGAGCAAACAGGAACGGGCACAGCTGAGGCATATTGTATACATTATTCAGGGTTTTTTTTTTCTGTTATTGCTACAGTTATGTGCAGCAACCAGGGTAAGATTTTCCACATTGCCTGTGCTGGAAGAGTCCAACTAAGAATATGTGGTCATTCCAGACGCTGGAGTCGTGAAATGAGCGACACAGATGCGTGAACTTAACTGTACGGCGATGAATGCAACAATTCCTCAACTCGAGTTGCTTTCCGTGTACTTTCTACCTGCTAATCCTGCCTGTTTGTCCATTTGGAGGCTGTAAGTGCAGACATCACTCATCCGACGGCACCAGACTCCCTCTCAAAGATTTTGGGAGAGCTGCTCAGCATGTCTGTGTACAGCTTATTGCTTTGTAAAGATGTCAAGGTGATTTATTCTGTTTAATGAAGAAGAGTAGCCTATAGGCAGTAGTGCTGCAGCATTTTAAATTTCCCTCAGTCAGCTAACCCCCTGTGTGCTCCCCACACCCACACACACACCTGCATGAATGTACCTCCCTGAGACAAAATAATAATAATTATTCAACATGTCACTCAGTTCATTCATGGACCCTGATTGGCAATCATGTGGCTTCTCCGACTGTGTCCTTCACTCATATTCACTCACAAGAAATCACAATCACACTTCTGCTGCAAATTAGCATCAATCCTCTTAATTGTTATGATTTTATTTTGGTTTTTATGCATCTGATGGGATTATTTTTTCTCTGCACTACTTTTCATTTGATGCAACAAAAAAAAAAAAAAAAAAAAAAAAAGATACGAGCCTGTCTCCTGCGTTGATCTGCGGCCAAGCTGGGAGGTTGCTCTTGTTAGATAAAAAAGAAAAAGCGTACTACCGGCTCTTACATTTGGCAGGTGCTTCAGTAATGTTGTGCATGCTCAGTTGGGCTTAATCCAGACTTGTGATGTAATCTTTGGAAGGTTTGCTTTTTTTTTTTAAATTTTTATTTATTTTAAATGGAAAGACTTTTTGCACTTTGTAATCATGCAGCAGATACAAGTCACAGAGTGTGAGCAGCCTCTTCACATCTTATCAAGCTGTGCTCGCTGTTCCCAGGAAGAGGAAGGAGAAGAAAAAAAAACAACAACAGCAGGCCGTGCGGAGACTTCAGATGAACGACTCGCTGCTCAATAGTTCTACACAGTTTAGTGAGAGGTGGACGACAGGAAGTAAATATTTCACACTCTATCGATACGATGCCTCCGTCCATGGTCCCATAATCTCACCTATAACCAGGGTACGATTTGCAGGGAGGGATAAAGGGATCTACTCCTGAAATATTTCTCTATCTGCCTCTCACCGACCCGACAAAACAGGCTGCAGGGCTGACAACTTTAACACGGACTGACAGACTGTTGACGCAAAGGGACAAATTTATAAAAGTATTCAAGCATTAAACGCGCATAATACAGTTGCACTCATCGTTACATTCACATTATGTTCAGTTTTAATCATGGTATCTTTAAAAAAAAATAATAATAATAACAATTCCGTGTGAATTGATGCATGTTGCGGACCTCTCAGACCATCCCCCAACATGCCCAAACCATAACCAAGTCTTAACTCAGTTTATACAGGCTCCATTTCACCAACAAACAGCTACAAATGATGTTGACACTTGCAGATAGACGCATCAGCAGTTTTGCATGTGAAGAAAATTGCTTGCAGAGGTGAAAAAGTCAAATTTACCGTTGAACTCCGAACGACCCTGCAGCTGTTTTACCCCGCAGACCTGAGCTTTAACACTCAATTATTAGGACTGAAAAGGTCTGAAATGTGCCTTCTGATACAATTTGGAAACTAGAAACTAACAAGAGGGAGGCGAATGTGGGCAATGATAAGATCTCTCTCTCTCTTTCTCTCTCTTGTTTGGTTTCAAGTACAGAGTCTGCTTTTTGCGTTCATTTGCAGGAGGTGCAGTGAATTCTGCCAGACAGAGAAGGACAGGCTGAGTTCAGACAAGCTAGACGGGAGATGAAAAGCAAGGGCAGCTTTCTTGAGGTCAGACGGGGACAATAAAAGAGAGAGAGATTGAACCACCCCGCTTCTCTTTATCATGAAGAACAGAGATTAAAATAAGTGTTCTGGTGGCTGAACTCACTGGAGTGTGTTCCATGCAAACAGCATCCCTGGATTAAAACAGTCTGGGACCACTGTTGCGTTGCCGAGCTTTACTTCCTGCCTGATCCAAGCTGTCTGCAAGATCATTAGATTAAAGAAATATGTATGAAGCTTATTTGCTCGAGGCGTCACATACGGCAGGTATGAGGAAGACATGTTGGGGTTACATTTTACCATTCTGTAGATCAAATTTACAGACAACTTCCCGACAGATGTAAGTTTTCTCAGGCAACAGGAACGAGGAACGTACACACACACACACACACACACACACACACACCATCACAATTTGTATCCTACTGCTGGAACTGTGCTGCTGTCTGCGTTGAGATCCCTGACAAGCTCTCATAATACACTCTGTTCCACCATCTGCACTGTGGAAGGTGCACTTATGTTGTCGGATGAAGTGCACTGCAACGTGTCACTTCTTACTCCGTACAAGAGAAAGATGGAGAGAATGCTACAAGACAGCAGTTCTATTAGTTCTCCCTGTTACGAGTTCAGAAGCGTGATGTTTCTGAGAGCACAAGATCCTCCGTCGGGGAAGACTCAACCCCGTCCAGTTTGAATAGAGAGACAGTCTGAACATTTCTTTACTAACTTTAGTTATCCGTGCAGAATGTCAGAACAGCCACGTTTGGGTGGGAAGAATTAATGTCAATCACATTGTCAGAATCGAAACTTTGCTCGATGGTGAAATGAACAACATATTCCGATGTCTTCTGGGGTCACACGGTGGGGTAGTGGTTAGTATGTTCTAGATTGTCTCGAACAATGGTTCCTGAACTTTTCACAGTAACCAACTGAAAATGAAATTAATTGAAAATGTCAAATGTCATCAAATATATTTAGAGTATTGAAGCTTCCACTACTGTTTGTTCAGCTTGGACATAGTGGTGGTATTTGGAGAGCTCAGAATTTTCTCAAAGAATATTTATCTGTCTTCTATCTACCGCTAGAGGAACCTAGACTGCCAACAAATTTAAGAATTGAAGGGTGGATGGGTGGATTGGTCGGTCGGTCGGTCGGTCGGTCGTTTGTAATGAATGTCACAAGTGAGCTGTTTGCAGATACTTACTCTACCTTTCACATTCATAGTAAACAGCCCCTAACTAGCCCCCAACAAATACCATTTATTGTCAATGTATCAGCAGATCACAACAATCTACTTTGTTTCCAAAAATACAGAATACTCCATATTTAACCAGAATGTACTACTTAACTTAGAGTGAATTGTACTCTATGTGTGAGAGTTGGCCGCACTGTTTCACTTGGATTTTAAAAGACATTTATTGGATGCTTTTTAGTCCAGCCTGCAGGTAAAGTCACTATAATCACTGTGCTGGGGGAGATCAATTTTATCCTTTGCTTCAGTGGACGTATATCTTTAGCAGATGAGGAGAGAAGTGGACTAGAGGCAGTATGTATCCACCATTCCCTCCAGTTTAAAGCCCCCCCGGGTATTTTGGTTCAATCATTCCACCTGAGTACAGCAATGCCATGATCGCCATGATTCAAATAAATAAATTGAAATGAGATGTCAGGAGGTCGGATTTGTGTTGATATTTAGTGGTTGTAATAATAATTGTGGAAGTTATGTGGAAAAGCAGGCTCCCTGAACTAAGTTTGTGCTTGAAAGATAATTTTTTCGATCGTCCCACGATGCCACATTTGTGAAGACCATGCATTTGTGGGATGAGCAGAAAAATACATGGATCGCAACCCATTAAAAATGTACCTTACTCTCTCCGCCAAAGCCAAACAGCTTAATCTGCTGAGTTGTCAAATATTGAAGTCTTAAACAGTTTACCAAACAGAGTCAGAGAACAAATGCATTTCCCGTACCAAAGTGGCACCAACCAAAGGGGAAATAAACGGGCTTTCTGACTTTCAAATACCCTCTTGGACTTACTATAGTAAGATATATACATGCCTTGAGATCGCTGGAGGAATGGCAACACAGAGGGCAAAATTTAAAAACAAGACTAAAGGGGATGGAAGCTTCTTTTTTTTTTTTTTACCCCTGCCCATAACGCATCTGGCACTCCAAACAGATATACTTCCATTTTATCAAACGTATCAGTCCATCCCACTCCGAGACGTACTTGACAGGCGGGTATCACCCCAGGACCCCATGCATTTTTTATGACTCCAGTCAGCCGCCTTCCTCCAAGCCATGTTTGATGTGGATGCCCAGCAATGTTCTAGTCTAGGCTGGTACGGCTGGACTTGTTATAGTGCTAACATCGCTAATGCTAACACAGGAGAGTGGAAACAGAATTGGAGTCGTGAAGAAAACCTTGATTAAAGATGTGTTTATTATCAGAACGGGCTTGTTTAGTCAGGATCCCCACAGCCGCTGGGAGAAGATTTTGTGAACACAGCCAAAAACAGTTAATACACAATAAGTGGAAGTGTTGATTTTGAAAGTGAATGTCATCTAATTTTTATTGCCTAAAATTGCCCAATCATTTACTCTCTGGATTTTGCCAAATTGACAAATTCTAGCCGTAAATTTATCCTTGTCACATTTTACCTTTTTTTTTTTGTTTGTTTTTTAAACTCCAGTTCCAAAACTGTTTCAGCAAATATAAATATTAGTTTGACCCTGCATTTACATCTTACATGCCATACTACGATTTTCCCTCAAAGATTACATTGAAGAAGAAATTGATCAATCAGAATGAAACTGTAAAACACTTCAGATGAGATTGCAAAACAATGTGCTTCACACATTAAAATTGAAAAAGAAAAAAAACAACCTATAATAAACCCCCCACTCAATCAAAGTACAAAAAGCACATACACACATTCTCACACACACAGAGTGGAAACCAACTTAAAGTGGGAATTGCGGGAGGAGCAAATAAACATATCAAAACCTATAAAGCTGATAATACCAGACATTTAAGGCCCCGTTTACACGACAACATTGTCAAGTGAAAATGCTTTTGTTGTGTTTTGTGTTTCCATTACAGAAAATGCAACTTTTTGAAAACGGCTCCAAAGGTGGAACTTTTTGAAAACATTCCAGCTCTGTGTAAATGGGGGAAATCACAACTTTTCTTTAAAATGCCACTACTGTGCATGCGGCACCACGGCTGTAGTAAAGAGTTGTTCTGCGAGGAGATGGACAATAACAACAGTGGCGGCCTCCAGAGTGTCATGACTCCCAGTATTCTCGTGGGACTTGGTAGGTTGAGAGTCACCTGTAGCAGCAATCCAACATGGCCATCTGTCCATACGAATGCCCGTGGGCTCACCGTTGTTAGTGTTTACAGCATCTTGTTCTCTGCAGGCATGTGTGTGGTTTCATAGGAAAAAGCAAACAACGGCACTTACTCGTGGCCATTCATGAAAAATACATAATTTTTGTGGAAACGGACTTCGTTTTGAAAAAGCTGCCGTGTTTCCTAAAACATACAGCAGATAAAATGTCTGAGAACAAAGATAAAAGTCAAGGACTAAAATGACAGATCATTAAATGTAATTGTCATTCATTAAAATACTACAAGAAAACAGTACAAACTAGAAAAAACTATTCTAAATGTATGAATGAAAGCTAAAAATTAAAAAGATATTTAAAAAAATATAATTATTTCTTTGAAAAGCACAATAATTAAGAGTACAGAAAGAATTGAAGTTAAAAGAAGGTTACACAAAATAATTTAGAATATAATCAAAACATTAAATCAAAGTTTTATTAAAAAGTAAGGTCCTGAATTCATCTTTAAAAATGTGCACATTTCCAGCTGCCCTGAGGACCAGAACAATAATATATAAAAAAAAAAGCAGCTTTAAACACTTGGAATAACTAAAGACCTCCACCTTAGGACCTGAGGGGTCTGCAAGGCTCATAAGTTAAAAGCACACCTGATAAATAACTTGGACAGAAACCATTTGAGGCTTTAAAAACCACTGAGAGAATCTTTAGATAATAGTCTTGCTCCAAGCAGAAGATAAACATTAGCTGTTCTGATGAATCTTCCCACTGAATTTAGTGCTAATTTATTCAGTTTACTCTAAACTGCATATGTGACCCTCGTATTTGATCTGGATAAAATGTCAAGAGATCACTTCCAAAACAAAACTCACTGCTCCGATTGCTTTGTGCAAAACTTTGCTTTCACATTCCTCTATTTGTCTGTTGTTGTTTTTTGTTTAAATATGAATAACAAGCGGGTTGACCCGTTTCACTCACAAAGCAAAAACCCGTGACCTGCAAATGTCAGTGGAGCGGAGCAACCGATGCAATATAATTTCAGTGATTGCAAGCTATCAACTTGCAGCTTGCTCGCCTGATGATTTTTATTTAATTCTAATTACAGCAACAACAAACGTAAAATGAGATTTGCACGGGGCAGATGCGCTGCTGGTTCGAATTGCTGAAGACAAATGTTCACCTTCCATTCTGGTGTTTTCGATGTGGATTTAAAGCCACGAGGAAAAACTCCCCATTGTGGAACCTCCGGGATGGAGGTGCTCACCCCCCCCCCCCCCCCCTCCACACACAGTTTCCCAAAGAAAATCTGATCATTAGTGGTGGATGTCTTCAAGGTGCGAGTCCACATTTCTCACCTTGACATCACAGCTCCGAGGTCCCGCTGGTGGAGGATTACATTCATGGCAGAGTGGCTCGCCACTGTATTCCAGCCCAGTGCCCCCGGAGCAAACAAGGGGGTCAATTGGTCCAATTTGAGGCGTGGTATTCAAAACAGTGTCCCGCGGTGGGATGGAAGAGCCACCTCATTATCAAAATATTCATTTCACACGTGCCGGGGACGAAGAGTCCTTCAAATGTGGGGCCATGTGCAAGGCAGCAGCCGAGTAACTGTGGAAATCTGACGCCATTTTCTGCTAATTGTCCCTTGTGGGAGTGTATAAAGAGAATAATGGCTCCAGCGTGCTTTGTGGGCTTCAGACAGTGTTATTAGCTACAAGCTTTCTATCAGTAAACAGAGCATCTCCATGCTGTGAAGTGCTCTAATCAAAGAAAATGGAAACACAGTGATCCACAAAAACAAAGGCATTTCAGATAAGGCGGTCCAGTGACTATGCGAGGCTTTCTATAATTTAGGAGCTTCGCATTTTGTGGCAGCGGATCTTCACACAGAGAAATCTTGATAACTGAAATCACTGACACTGTGCACCTGAACATAGCAACATGACGAAGGTGTTCGACGTATTGTAAAAGGTGCTCAGGTGAGAGTTTTGTTGCATGTTTGGGAAATTTCCTCTCTCGCTGTTTTAAAGTGGGGAAGAATGATCTGGGGAGAGAAAAATTGTCAAACGTAATTCCTGGAGGGGACTCTTAACTTGCTGCAAAAATACATCTGCATTAAAAATGTATAATAAGCAAAACCCTTAATGCAACTGTGTGTATCATCTGTTATTCTGAGGTGTTTGACAGAAAGAGTATTTTGAATAATGAATAGGTAAACTTGGAGATCTTTTCTTTTTCTATTACTAAATGCTTTCAAATGCCTCTTTTTATCTGTATTTGTCGCACAGTTTCGTTAACAATGGCTGGGTGCATTTTTATTAGGACTGGTTGTGATCGCCTCCTCTGGAACAAGAAGCCTGATCTCGGTTTTTGGAGTTGTGGAGAGAAAATTATAAAAGATCTAGAGCTCAGAAAGCTTCAAAGACCAAGAGTTCAGCTTTGCACATGCGAATGTTGTTTCTGCAGCAGGGAATTCGATCATTTTGACCATTACAGGGATTTTATCCTCATTCCCAGAGCGCCAACCAGTGACAGAACAGAAAGATGTCTTGGAATTATATTTATATTTTGATAAATTACTATAATTAGATCATATCTACAGTTTGAATTAGATTTGAAGGTGGTTTAAAGGATTTTTGTTCTTGTCATAATGTATGAAACCAATGATTAATCATCTTTTTTTTCATTTTAAATTGGATTTCTAATTGCCCATTAGAGCTCTGCATGTGGATGTTCAGTTGTCATGTTCTTAAAAGATGGTGTAATGTTTTGATTTATATGAATTTCCTGAATGGTTCAATGTTGCTTTACAATTCGCAATGTTGTGTTCAATGGGCAGAATTGAGTTTTTTTTTTAATCCACGATACTCAATTTCTGGTCTCCAATTTTCAGCTCCTGGCCGTCCAAAAACTGCTAATGCCTGAATGCATTTCTGTCACCTCTTGTCAGTGGCATCTGTCCTGTAACCTGGATAAGAAATCTTTCGATAAGCATCACTAACAACACACTTTTAGGTTTGTCTGTAACTGCTTGTAGTTTGATTGAGCTGACAACGAGACCTCATAGTATTTTCATCTCCTTTGAATTACGCTTGTTCGGGCGTGTTAGGCTGTGCTTTGAATTTATGCCAATCAGGAATTTCTTTGTTTATTCATCTTGGGATACGTGATGCCGGTCTTGTAAAAGCTATTGGATCCTCCAGTGTCTCAGAAACAGTGTCTACATTTGTAGGTTCTGAATTGGGACATGAGAGGAAATCATGATAAATAGTTTGCTTCTTCTGAAGTTGATAATGTTCAGCTGTGAGCATATACACGTTTCCGGCTTTGCATCATAAAGTTGGTTCTTATATGCTGAAATATACGAGTTCAATTGCTCTACTTAGGCCCCAATTAGAAGACGTTTGAAGTCTTTTGCATTTTCGTTTCAGAAAGGTTTTACGTTTACACGGCAACGTTTTTGAAAACGATTTGTGTTTACACGGAAACAGCAGAAATGCTGAAAACGATGGAGTAAGCATGCCAGACCACGGGAGGACACTGTTGTAAGTTTTTTAAATGAAACCACACACACATGCGTACAGAAAACCACACAATATAAACACGGGGGGTCATGACGCTCTGGAGGCCGCTATTGTTGTTATTATCCATCTACTGAACTATTTACTACAGCTGTGGTGCGCATGCACAGTGATGGCATTTCAAAAAAGTTTCTCCAGAGACGGACTCAAAGTGTTTTTGAAAATGTCCACCTTGGGAGTCGTTTTCCAAACATTCTGTTTCCATTCATTCATTTAATTTATTTTCCACAATTTCACAAATACGACTAATGGTTTTGACTCGTGCATGAACTATGTGAAACTATGAAAAAATGGACACCCAAAAAAATGCTCGGAGCTTATCGTGCTGGGGTCCAACACACCACCACCACCACCCAGTGCATCTTTTTCTTTTTGTTTTCAGTGGTTCCGGCCACCGTTGAGTAAACGGACACCCACAGCACAAGGAAAGTTTTCCATTTACACTTGAAATCGTCGTGTGAACAGGACCTTTAATTCATAACTTCAGCATTTGGTTTCACGTGGGAGTCAACCACTGGTCAACAAAGTTAAGAGGCGAACAGACCTGCTTACCCTTTCTATATTTTGTCTTTTGATTGCCACTATTCCATTCACTTTTTTTTTACTTTATCCATGTTAATGAAACAAAGATCTGGAGCCAAGCCCTGCTGACATCACTGCAAGGCAGCGTACACCCTGTACAGATCGCCATCTGTCACCTGAAGAACAGAAACCTCCAGCCAATATTGAGATGTAATATGCAATGGGAGAACATGCAAACTCCACAGGACTCAAGTCCATAATCTAACTTTCGATAATCTCTCTGCAGGAATTCTGTTTTAAATATTAATTTTCCTCACTGAAACGACCTAATTTTTCCAGACTTTTGTTGTTGTTGTTGTTGTTGTTCATGCCACTTTACATATCAAATTTTATTGGAAAATACCACATGAGAACACTAGATGTCACTGTATGGCAACAGAATGCTGCTACAGTACTACTTCATCTCCAATGAGAAGCTCCACAGCAGAATTTAAACAAAAGAAATTGCATAATATGCAGCAGAGAATGGGAACAGAGCAGCAGAAAGAGTTCTGAGGGACTGAAGAAAAGACAGAATCGTGGGACAAAAACAGAACACAGGAATAAATTCACAGATGGTTCTGGTACAACAGCCGGACAAGGTTTACCGGCAGTGCAGTTAAAATCTGGTCATTACATTTTTGCAATTCATACAAAACACAGCCTCTTCTAACGACAGCGTGACCAGTTTGGAGCTGGTTAAACCGTGCAGATGAGAGTAATAAAGGCCAACAATGGCCATAGAACTGAGCAGAAAACATGTGAATTTCTCGACTTTTTGTCTTTTGGACAAACTTCCCCAAATAATAGATAAATGAATCCCTGAACCCTTTGGGGGATAACAAGAAATATACTGAGTGACAACAACCGCTGTTCATAAGTGCGGCTCTGCTTTCTGCCCTGATGGAAACCACAGGATGACTAAGACCTACTGCAGAGTTTCTCTTGTTGATTTAATATGCTTCGCTTGGAAGCCTCACCACTGTCTTGGCTGTACGTGGTAAGACCATCCGCTGTCACACCTACGCATCCCCCGTGTGACACACACACCAACATTTCTCAGAACATCTCTTGTTTGTGTCCTCGTGTGTGTCTGTGTGTATATAACTGCTAAAAAATAAATAAATAAATAAATAAATAAAAGTTAGAAAGACTCAGATGCTGCACACTGCGGTTAGTGATAATCTCTCGTTCTCCATTACAGCGAGTCTCACTCTGACAGGTCTGGTGCATTCAGGAGGCCACTGAAGACTTTAAGGTGGTTGTAGACGCCGGGGCATATGGGTCCATTGATCATACAGGGAAACCCGGAGCTGACGAGATAATTGCTTCAGAGCCTTTCATTACCATACCTCCTTCAGTCGTTGTAAAGGTCATAACCCTTCTTGTCAGCCTCTTTCTGCCACCGTGTTGATCAATTCCAATCATCAGACAGGGCTTATCGATTCTCAGAAAACGGGCGATCATAAATCTTTTTTTAATTTCTTAGAAATAAAGGCGGAAAAGCCTTGAGTTTCTTTAAAAGATGGAGCGGGGTTTTATGGAGGTATTACCAAGCAGCTGGCAGCCCCTCCCACAGACAGAGATGATCTAGTTTACATAAAAATGGTCACTTTGGGTTTTAGTGAACACATATTACAAACCGCATTCTGGGTCGGTGTATATAATAAATTACTGTAAGCCCTTTGTCCCTTGAGATGCATTTTCCGATACTGGGTCCCAGATACAGTGAAGCCATTCCTCTTCCTCCACAGCCACTCGCTTCTCTTTCCTTTATCTGCCCCTGAAGATGCTCTTGGCTGTTGATGAAAGCCCTGGCCACTGTCTTTATAAACTGTTCAGCCTCGGCTGAAGGCACAGGCAGTCCCTCGCCATATTTATGTTTGTTGTTGTTGTTTTTTTTTCCCCTATTCCATATGCCTGATCTAAAGGGTGAGCTCTAAAGGCTGAAAGATGGACCAGTGCAGAAGGTCGGGTCTTCAAAGGTGTTGTTTGTTTTCTTTGGCATGACGCTCGTATTTCCCCCTCCCCATGTGTACGCAGGCTGACCCAACTTGTGCCTGCTCAATAATTCTTTATTTGCTTTCCCACCTAAAGTACCATAATGATGTATGGTTGTCTCTCATAAGACATCAATAATTAATTTTCTTTTGGTTTACTTTGAATTACTATTTCCATGCAGTGCAGCGAGCACGGGCTCTGCCAGCACCAGCTGTATCTACAGAAAAGAGCAACTTTACATCCTCTTAGGATGTATCACAAGCTCCTCTGTGTCTCCCCTCTTTCGAGATAAGCCTCTTTCCCTCATCATTTTCTGAATTCATCACACTCTCCTACTTAACATGGGGAACTTTGTCTACAACAAGGGATTTACAAAAAAAGGTCTTACAAAGTGGGTTTTTGTTAAATAAAAACTTTGCTTACGACTGCGGTGGAATATTTAATGAGCAGAAAGAAATCATGAGCGAAAGTGCACTCCCCTTCTGTTTGAATAAAATTTAGATGTAAATTAGATGTCTTGGGGTATTGCCAGTGATTTTATGTTTGATTTGCTTTGTAATAAATTCATTCAATACACATTTGAGTGCAATATCAGGCTAATCATGCAGTGTGAAAAGTTTGAGCCGCCCTCCCTCGTCTCCTCAGCTCGCACATTATCATGTTTCGTCTCACGCTGATTAGTCATTTTTGAATTAAAGTTGAAGTGGGATCTACAGTCATCAATAGTAAAAAGCATCACCTGCTAGTCCGACGCTCGTGATTGGAAACATGTAGGATGTTTCAGTATGAGGTCTGTAATTGTTTCAACTGTTATAATTGTGATTTTTTTTTACTGAAGCTTATTTTAAATATCACTGTTACATTACCTCATACTCTAAAAATATGTTTTATCAAATTAAGTCACAGTTTTCTCCTGCTATTTTGTCTGCGTTGTGGCTCTGATGTCTTACAAAAGAGAATTACAACCTTTAAAAACCACAATCCTACAGGAGAAGATTTAATGTCACTTTAATGCCGTTATTACCAGTGTCAGAACCTGCTGCTTCTTCTTTTGTAGCTGGATTGGTGAGACATGAGGGAGGGAGGACTCATGATACCACCATCTGGCAAAAAGATGTATTACAAGGGTAGACAACTACAGGCATTCACTTTCAAACATGCTAATTGAAGATTAAAAAGAAATTGAACACTGATCTTCATACTGACTGATCCTACACATTTTAAAAGTTTGATTTTGTTATTTTGTTGCGTGTTTGTCTTCATCTTCTTTGTGTGATGTACTTACAGTGGCATATTTTTGAGAGGCGTCATAGAAATAAAGTTAAGTTGAAGCTAACAATACGCCCTCACTGCACTATAATCACACATCAACGACATCATAATTCCTGGTTCTTCGCATTCCTCTAATAATTTTTGGTTGTGTTTTTAAAGTTTGGAGAGAAAAAAAATGGCACAGAGTACTTAATATTTAAGTCAAGAAAGTTATTGAGCCCGTGTGACTGCTGGAGGAAATATACCAGTGCTTCTGGGTATTCTCCTTCCCAAAAATGTTGAAAGTAGTCTCTGCTTCATAAAATCACATCACAACAAGAAAGTCTTTGATGCTTATGGAGCACACAGGCAGGTTGGTTTTATTGCAGTGATGCTACCACAGGCATGTCTGCAGATGTACATCAGACAGGAGGTGAAGTTTATTGAACGGTAAAAGATCCAGACTGTTTCCGAGATGAAAAAAAACCTGTGATATGGACTTTGCAGGTGACTGTGTTGTCATAGAAGATGTTGCCACAAAAACAAAACATACAATAGAAGCCTTATGGTTATGTAACCTGCCTTACAGCTGACATGCAGATGGCTCTTTTGTATAATGTGAGCACCTTGCAAAGGTTTCCCCACAGGACCTTACATGCTGCTGTGCATCAACCTTCCAAACCTTCCCGCTTTGATCTGTGCGCTAAACACCAAAAACGGCCAATTACAAAATAAACACGGAGCATTAATGTAAAATCTTTTTTTCCCCCTCCAACACCTCGCTATCATCAGTGATTATAACAATGGGAGGAGAAAATGTCCCATAATCCTCTCTTGGATTAAAAAAGAAGCATTTATAATGCAGATCCTCTTCCAACATTATTAGAATTTTATGAGCACTGTCAATACGATTCATCATTGTGTTACTATAACCACTGCATTCCCACGGAACCAAGCTTTTGCAGAATTTCCTCCTTTTAATATTAACATTAAACATTACATTATTCACGATGTCCTTATTATTCTATTTAGCTTCAGCAGCTGAAACTGAGAGTTAGCTGAGATTGATGTGAAGATATAAAAAGAGATTTGCATTTAAACTGCAGTATTATACAATCTCTCAAGATTATTCCAAAGTTTTGAACACTTTGTGCCTGTAGTGAATTTTAAAATCCCACAAAATGCACCTCTGTTCATCATAGTAACATATTTAGAAGAAAAGAAAAAAAGGATCTTATGTTTTAAAGTAGCTGGGAAACAAGTTTCCACCTTGGCCGCCATTCAGTACACATTTATGAATATGCAAATAGTTTAATGTCTTTTCCCTCTATGCTTGCCTGCAGTTTTCCTGAGAGACGCATATGAGTCCAAAGTAATGTTGGTGTACTTTAAGTGTGGTGCTTTACATTGTTAGGAACACAACAGTTATGAACAACATAAACCTTCAGCCAGAAAATAGCGTGGTATGCATTTCTTTTCATCATTAACAGAATGAGCTTTCTCTATAATCAACAACAAAAACAACTCAGAAGAAAACAACTTACAATGACACTTCATATTAAATAAATACATTTTTACAAATGTGTGTCAATTGCGAAACAAAAATAAGATTTGAAAATCCGAATGTTTGACTCACCAGAAGCTGCCTCACAGATTCATGAACTATATATCGCCATTGTTAAGATATCCTGATCCATTATTTATCAAGCAAACCACATCCATACGAGCCTTTTCCTTTTTGAAAAATATGATAAACTAATACATTTCCAAGGTGAAGTGATTCACGTGCATAAATTACATTGTAAATATAAATATTTCGATGCAAAAATCTATTAGTTTGGTAGTATGGTGTGAATATTTGTAATCTAATTTTGGACCTGTTTATATGTTTTGTTGTATCCTGGGTGTCCGTTCACATGACAACGATGGTTTCTGCCACTGAAAACGGCTCCTAGGGTGGAACTTTTAGAAAACGCTCCAACTCCGTCTTCAAGGAAAGAGGGGAAAATGCAAAGTTTCTGCAGCTGCGCACCACGGCTGTAAATAGTTCTAATGCACATGGACGAGGAGGTGGACAATAACAACAATGTTTGCCACCAGAGTGCCATGACCTAAAGTCCAATTCTCCTGGACTTGGTAGTTTTATAGTTGACAGTCACTGTAATAACAATCCAACTTCGTCGTCTGTCCATACGAATGCATATGTACTCGCCATAGTTAATACTTATAGTGTATTGTTCTCTGTCCGCATGTGTGTGTGGTTCCATTTCAGACAGCATCCACTAGTGGCCCAACATGTTAACTACATCATTTTCTGCATTTCTGCCATTTTCGTGGACATGGGCATCGTTTCCAAAATGTTGCTGTGTAAACGCAAAACTTTTCTGAAATGAAACATGAGATTAATGCGTTTTCACTTGAAACACTATGTAAATGGGGCCTTAACTACTTGATACGAAATACTTTTTATTATTCATGAGTAACTGGGAGGGGGGAAATTCCCAGAAATGCACCAAAAGGCAGTTTAACTGGGAGTTTAACACTCGGAAGTGGGAGGTTTGGGAGATCTCCCGAAACAAGGAGTTTTACAAATGTTTTGCAAGCATTCTGTTGTAATTTATGCTTTCAAATATAAACAACGACACCCCTTCTCACCATTCCAATTTAATAGACCTGCTTTTTATGAAGATAGAACCTCATGTTGATATGTTAATAGCGTAAAACAAACTGTACAGTTAAAGAGCAGCCATGTCGTGTGTAAACCATTGAAGCTCTTGAGCTTCATTTCATCCTCCTTTTGGTTGATGTATGGTGATAATGAGCTTGTTTGTCTCTTTTCCGGACTCTGAGAGCAACAACAAAGTCACTCTGCTTGATACAAACATGTTAGTTTGTTACTGCCATGGGAACGCTCTAAATTGGGAAAATGCGACCAAGCGAATTTGTCACAATCCCCCTTCCGAGACACATTGGTTAACAATAGAAGCTTAAGAAGGGAAAAGTGGACATATTCATTTTGATTTGGAGCATCTCGTCAGAATATCTTATTTATCCCCCAAAAATGTCCTTCTTATTGGACACTAAAGTGTGCTTGCATGAAAATAAGCCCAGTTTTAAAAGGTGAATGTCAGAACCATTTTTTTCCCGAAATAAAAACTAAATCCTAATAAAAAAAAATCACACTGTTGTTAATGATTTCTCTCATAATTCTATTGTGCTTCTTGTGCTTGAATAAAAGCCGAGTCTGCAGGAGACACTGATGATGGCTGTTCATATGAATATAGATCTACCTACATTCATTTAATATACAGAAAAAAAAAACATCACGAAGGGGTTAACCTCAAGAGTACTGACTGTATCATGGAGCAGTCCTTTGTGAAATACACAGCGCAGATACACCACAGGGAACTGAAGTCGTGATCCAATAACTGAACCATGTAATCTCCAGAGAGCCATTTTTGAGAGCAAATACAAACTTATAGTCTGTCCTCAGCATTTTAATAGGCTACGGCACATTTCTGGGACAGACGGTACTCACCTCCTCCCATGAGGTTGATATGTATACATCAGGGGGACCGCTGTGCATGGGTTGCATTTAAATATGTTGTTAGGCTTCAACTCAGCCATCTAATCAAGGACTGATTTAAGGCCAAAACGCTGAGAAAATGCAATGAGCTTCAATTAGTGAGGTGATGGAACAGAAAGGCAGCAGTCACCCGAGTGCCAAGAAACGGGATTGGGAATCATTGCCGTAGAGCGACGCGATTGGCCATGAGCACCTCTCGTCCTCGGAGCAGCTACACGTCTTGTGTGGAAAATGCCAGAGTCCCATCTGGGATTATTTTCAGCTAAGTGGTCTGAATTCAGATTGCTGCTGAGCATTTCAGGGGATTCCATTTTTGCAGCATGAATCTAAGTGGTAGTCATGGTCTCATTACACATTTAAATATCACCTCTGCAAAATATTCCCAACCATCGCAGCAGAAGGGAAAACGTGGATTTCTTGCTGGAAAAGTCAGCAGTGAAATGTGATTTCCTTTACCTATGATAGTGATTTATGAATGGAAATAAACTTAGATTATAAAGCACATTAACCCGTTATCCAGCCTTTCGGACAGAAGAGGCTGCAATGCAAAGCTTGACCTCCATTGGGAGCAAAACTTGGCTTTATAATCTGTAGACAGAGCAAGAGAAGGGATCGGACTACGAAGCTTTGGACTGGAAGACGATCAGTTCTACCAACTGAGGTCCTGTTTACATGCCAATTTTTCTAATGAAAGCAGAAAACTTTCTGTGCGTTTTGGGGGAGCGTTTACACGACATCGGTGCTCGGAGCCACTGAAAACATTTTACATGAAAAAGGTTGTTGAGTGAATGGGACCGAACACAATAATTTCTTTTTTTTGTTAAACTTGTAACGGAGCTATGGAGAATTGCATTCGAGTGAGCTGTATAAACAAAACAATCCCAGGTTTTTTTTCCCAGACATAGAGCATTATTTAACAACAAATACTTACAATTTTCAAAAAATGACAACCTGAGCAGTGCCTGGAAAGGTGTATTGGTCTGGCTGAGAGTACTTACACTCACGTTGTTCTCGGAGTCATTGAAACGGCCCTTTCATGTCATTTCAGCATTATTGTTACAAATGACCTTGTCAGGGAGCCAGAGGAAAACACGTACGGTAGAAAGTACACAGGCTGATGAATGAACCAACAATGTTTTCCACTGACTGCGGGACTGACAGAGATTTGTTTCGCCTGATTTCTAAGTGATGACCCCAGCATTTCCTCGACAAACCATAACTCCTTCTGAAGCATTATGCAGCATTTGAATGCACCGATGGTCTCAAACACGGCAAACGTGCACATTTCCGACAATAAAAACCCTCACCACACAGTCCTGTCGTTAAGCGAGAACTATTATAAAATTGTTTACTCGGTTGTATTCGGCAGTATAGAGTCTGACCTCTACGGTTGTCCCTGTCAGAATCCACACAGCTCAAGATCAAACCGGCCGGGCTGCAGCACAAAGCCCAGCGAACACATACTGCTGAGATGGAGCGCATGCCATTATGAGGGGACAAGCCTACAGAAAAAGAAATAAAAAAATATCACTGCGACTGCATTTGATCACTGAGGAAACAGAACAGGAAGAGGCTGAAGTGGCGGAGTCACACAATGAGTAGTGTGGCACCGGATGACAGAGGAGCCGATGGCTTCAATGAAGAGCTGACAGCTTCAATGAACTGCTTGGCATTAAATGGTGAAAGTAATTAGGGCTAATTAGAATCAGCTGATGGCGAGTTGATGTGACATGCATAAATTGCTTACCGCTCGAAACTTGGAGACGGTTTCCTTCGGAAAGATATGCGTTTGTCCACATTTAACGCATCATTCACCTGATACGGTGCAACGTGATGGAACGGATTGTTGGTTTACTTAAGGTGCTGGTTAGGCCGCCACTAGAGGGCGCCTCGCCCGGTGGTAATTGCATGTGACACAACGTAACACACAGCTCTGTCTTCATGAAAGTCGAAGCATCAAGTCCACAAATCATCTCGCTTTTTGTTTACCGGCGGTGACAATCCCTGCACCTGCGGCTCAGACCGGCCACCGGGCCCTCACACGCCTCGACTGCCAGACGGCGAGCCAGCTTCTTTGAATATACGATGAAGAATGTGGAAGGAAAACGCACCCCAGAGACTCATTTTTACCCAAGTACAAAATGTCAAAGAGGTCACACTCATTAGGAGGGAAGAAGAGACGGAGGCAAAACAAAAAAGCGAAAGGTTGGATGGAGCAATGAGGCTGCCCGAAGAACGTGACATTCAGATGTGTGTGTTCACACTTTGGAGATGTCGAGAGCAGCCTTTCGGACAGCGGCACCATTTCGGGCACGAGTGTCTGGCTCAGAAGTGGTTCTTGAACTCAGGATTGAAAACACTGGCGGTCTTCAAGGGTCCATGTGACGACAGAGATTTACATTGAAAACGTGTGCAGGCTAATTTGTTTTTCCTTTACATCAAACGGAAACTGTCAAATCTGTTTTTCGACTAGTTTTTCCGACTCCTTCGGCATATAGTTTGTTTGTTTGTTTTCTCCACAGCTTTATGCAACAAGCAGGGACTAATTAAGGAAAAGCAGCCAAGACGTACACGTACCTCAGTTGTCGGTTTTTCCACGGTTTAGAATTATTAGCTGGAGGACATGATTACACTGGCTAAAGGAATTATAGAATGTGAGCTAACTGAAGTAACTGTGGAAATGGTGAATTGTGCTTGATTTTTAAATATTTTTTTTTTACCACTACTGAGAATTGGAAAAAGAGAAAGTGAAACAGATGTAAAATGTCATGCTTTCAGCCGAGGGTAGAGTCGGCCATGCTGCGCCGTAAAACACATAAAACAAAGAAAGAATAAAGAAGTTGCACAGCGGGGGGGTTGCTGGTGGTATGGACCACCGTGTTGGAGACTTTTAGCTGATTAGTTCTCTCACTAGATGTAAAACTTTTTTTAAAAAGGATCCTAATTTGACTCCCAAACTCTATTCCTGGCTCACAGGCTTCTTGGCAGAACCGGTCATCACCTCTCTCTCGTTCTGTCTTTCTCTCTCTCTTCCTCTCTCACCCACAGGAGCTCACAGCAAATCAAGTTTATTACAGCCTCTAATTACAATTACAGTCTCATAGGGCTTCACAATGGAACAATAAATGGTAATGATAAATGAATGTGGCACCACCCCAACCTTAGACCCTCCGCGAGAACAGGGAGAAACCTTTCAATGCTTTAAAAGAAACTTAATTAGGGCGAAGATGCCAAAAGCCTTGGGATGGACCTCACAGAGAGGAATCCCCTCCCACCTCCGGGAGAGCCATGATCAACATGGTGAAAGGTAATCCTAAATGAAGAACGAAAAAGTGACTCATTAAAGACAAATATTGGGAAGTGCAACTTTAGGACCTGTTTTCATTGCTAGATTTATTGGGCACATGTTGCGCTGGACTGAGCTTTTACTCAATAAAAAAAAATATTGCAAACTGTTATGTGGAATATTTCAAGTAATAAGGCACAATGTAGATATCAAAAGTTTCAAAGTATCGCAATCAACTAATTGTCTTTTCCACTGATTGAATGTAAACATGACCGGCTGAAGGTTGGGACTTTGCGTGAGCTCTTCTGCTGGATGAGGTTGTTGTGTTCCAATTTAAGGGAACATACGTTGGAAAACTTGACAGAAGCCTACAGGAAAATAAGTATTAGCAAATAAAATATCAGATCGTATTCAGACCCTGTTTACATGATGATATTTTCAAGTAAAAACAAAAAACTTTACTTGTGTTTTGGGTGTCCGTTTACATGACAACAGTGCTCGGAGCCACTGAAAATGCAACTTTTTGAAAATGGCTCCCAAGGGAGCTCTTTTCGAAAATGCTTCAACTCCGTCTCTGTGTAGAGGAAAACGCCACTTTTCTGTCTCATGACTCCTAGTCCATTAATCTCCTGGGATTTGGTAGTTTTATAGTTGACAGTCACCGTAATAACAATTCATCTTCATCATCTGTCCACACGAATGCACTCCCCATCGTTAATGCTTTAGTGTATTTTTCTCTGCTCGTGTCTGTGGTTTCATTACAAAAACAAACAACGTCACCCACGAGGGGCCCTACATGAAAACTACATTGTTTTCAGCCTTTCTGCCATTTCAGTGTAAATGGACCTCATTTTCAAAACATTGCTGTAGAAACATGAAACTTTGTTGAAACGAAAATGCTATATTGACGTGTCTAACTTGATGTTAAATCACAATTAGAAGCCAGTGTGGAAGATCTGTATGTTCTGTGTCAATGAAATCATTAGAAAACAAACTTATAAGCATGATAAAACAGCTAAACACTGCTTATACTAACTTGCACGCAGCCATATTAAACCCTTGGAGTTCTTGAAGTTCAGGTTACAACTTCTGCTTCAAAACTTTTAAAACAGCCCAGAATTCGGAGTTTCAAGGACATTTAAAATCTAACAGGATTCGGCTTCAAATGTTCCTCAACTCATGTTCTCCGTTTACAGCTCTAGTATCCAGTGGAAGTTTTTTTTGTAACTGTGTTTTATAGCAGTATTGTACATTCTGTGTGCGTGTTTGAGGTTTGAAGTAAACTGATGACTGTGATTCAATCCCGATCGAAGACGGCAGGATGCGTCATTTCCAGTCCGCGTTCTACAGGCTTGTCTACAATAACGTGGATATTTTGTGAAATGAACAATCCCCAGCAATGTTTATGGTGCGTGTCAGCACTAAAACAGCGTCTTTGGTCGTTAAGCAGATTGTTTTCCCGCCTAACCTTTAAAAGAGCAGATCTGTTAGGTGGAGCCATCTAAGTGTGACAGGTGACACTTTAATTAGAGTGTGACTTTTAATAGAAACGCACCTGTTGGATATACTACAAACTGCTTTCTTTACATTTGGTCGCCATACACAACTCAAACTTTGCTGAATGACATTAACAAGCATGTACATGGACCTATGCACTCATTATTTCTTCTAGAGCATCTGCAGCCAAAAGTCCAATGGAAAGCACGTTGATGTTAGTAAAGCACGACCAACACTATCTCATGGTGAACCAACAGAACAGATTGATTTCCAGACATTTAGAGAGAGGAAGTGACATGCACATCTACTTAGTTTGGTTCATGAAAAGACAGATTGTTTTGCCAACATGTCAGTTAAAAATGCATGTGAACTTTCATCTCCTCGGCCCAAGCTTTTGGCCCAGAGTCGAGTGTCTAATCCATTCATCCACCCCATCTTCCGCCTCTAAATAGGAACATTCCTGCTGCTTTTACCTGACATACTACATTTCACGGCTCTTGTTTTCCCCAGGTATAATTACCAAAGGCATCAGAGGCTGCAATAAATATGCACACAGACAGTTTTTTTGTTTTTTTTTTCCAGGTAGAAAAATCTCAGCATTTTGAGCACGAGTACGATCTGACTGCCAGACACGGCGTGCTCCATGGAATGAGGACAAACAACAGAGCAGGGTAAATGTCTATGTTTGTTTGAACACGGTCTCTTCCGTGTTTCTGTGTTCGCTGAAAGGTCAGCTCCAGGCACTTTGATCTTAAGGCAGATGGGCTGACATGTTCTGTCAGCTTTGTCTGAGGTGACAGAAACGAATTCCACTGTGTGATTCTTAAAAGTCATCCATAGATTGTGAGAAAAGCTGCGTGGTGGTGTAGCGTTTAACACTCTCGCCTCACACGGAGTGTTCTTCCTATGGTTCCCCTCTGGAGTCCTAAGACATGTATTTGACATTAACTGGTGGTTAGAAATGCCCCATAGGTGTGAATTTGATTTGTTTGATTTGTTCTTATTTTGTATTATAATGGATTGATGATTTGTGCAGGATGTATCCTGTCTTCACTTATGGAGGGCCGGGATCGACTACAGCCATGCAACACTAATTTCGTGTGTAGATGGTGGACGGATGGATTGTAAGGGAACAGCAACAACCTGTATTCTTTTATCATTTTTCTCCTGCTCAGTTTTGCTTTCTTGAGAAGTATTACGGCATCATCCCAAGGATGCATGTTTCACCTGAAATTTCAGTATGTTGACGGTATAATGAACTTAGATCATAAGTATTTTTTGTTACGTGTTTCTTTTTTCTATTCTCTCGGGCTGGCCAGTTAAATCAAGAATTTGCTGCCCCACTGCAATGCAGTGTGTGTGTGTGTGTGTGTGTGTGTGTGTGTGTGTGTGTGTGTGTGTGTGTGTGTGTGTGTGTGTGTGTGTGTGTGTGTGTGTGTGTGTGTGTGTGTGTGTGTGTGTGTGTGTGTGTTTGTGTGTATGTGTGTTACATAATGTGCAATAAATTGCTCAAAAGTGCCTGAAAGGTTTATTTATCAAAGACGAAGTTTTTGAGAGAACAAGACATAATTCAGGCATTTGCCACAGGAATTCTCTGCACAGCTCTGTCGCTTGCGATCATTCTGCAAAACTGAAAGAAGCATTTTGGATTTCCATGCTTGTCTAGATGGTTGTCTTTTAGCCCAGAAATACATGGAAATGGCATGTGTGCTATTAAGACATTTGGAAGAGAATCGGGAGCATTTACCAGGATGGAATTAGAGCCCCAAAGATGTTCTCGTCAGGAAGCGAGCGCATCAATTTTTGAACGCCTGCAGCTGTAATTTGTCATTGAAATGTAAGCCGAAACCTGATTGGCAGGTCACTCTCATCTGTCTGTTCTTGACAGTTGTGATATATTTAATCTGCTACAGAAAACAGAAGCGGGTCGTACCGTTTGCTTCTCGCACAAACACACCTGGGAGTTGGCAGGGTGCGAGCGCAGTCTTGTACTATTTGCTGGCGCATGAGCAAGGGTTAGAGGTGACATTATACGCCTTGCGCAAGGGCACCTTGTGCACTTTCTGAGACAAGGCTGAGGTGTCTCATTATTCTCATCCACAGCCCATATATATATATATATATATATATATATATATATATATATATATATATATATTACTTTACTTTATTTATACATTTTTTTCCCCAAAGCTCCTCCTCCTCCCATTAGACCATGCCACCCCAAGGTCACAGAGTGTGGATGATCTGCTCTCATTTCCTACTACTGCAATGACTCAGATGAGATTGCTATATCACTGTCAGCAGCAGCTTTTAGGCTTGGCGTCTCTGTCGGTCGTGCTTGGACCTTGGGCACCTGCGTCAGTGCGCAGACCTCCGGAGCCCGCTGGATAAGTGGGCCCACTCACTGCTGTTCCTCTCGCCTGGGAGGCTGTTGTGCAATAACGCACGGGTAGGGTAGGGTAGGGGGTGTTGGAGGGGGAGGAGGTACGTGTGGGGGGGGGTAGAGAAAGAGTCCCTTCCAGCTGTCGGGAGCATCACTGACAAGCCGGTCGGTTGAGAGTGAGCCCTCCTGCACAGCCTCCACCGCACGTCCATGCGGGCATTAATCTGCGTGACAGATCACCGCCTGTAACGCAGCCCTCGGGTTCAGGGTTTGCCCCTCCTGCCCGGCGCCAATCTGAGATGGGTAGAAGGAGGGGGGCGGGAAGGTTAGTTTGAAGAGGGCAGAGCTGTGCGAGAGGACGCCGATTTCCCCCCCCCCCCTATTATTTCACCGCTGGAAAGAAAGAAAGAAAAAGAAAGAAAAGAAAAATAAATAACAACAAGAAGAAGGTCCAAACCCAGCGGAGAATAACAGCTGAGAGAGGACTCACATCAGAACAGCATTAACTTCAAGGAAACCCAGGCGGGAGAGAGAAGAAACAGCGGGAACACAACCCCTTATTGCTGCTGGTGAGAATTAATTTTTTTTTATTATCATTTATCTTTTTTAAATGCTGCTGTCTTTACCTGTGGTGCGTCTCAGTTGGTTTCGCACGCGTCGCCGCCAGGACAATAACCGGAGCCGCTTCTAAATGTGCTCAGTGGCAATGTTTCATTCACATGCAACAACTGCTGTTTGTGTGTGTACCGCAGTATAATTGATGGCTTAACAGGTCTTTCTCTCCCCGCTCCTCTGGAGTGATGCTGGCCAGAGGATGCGGCGGCGGCGGCGGCGGCTGGATGCGTATTGCGCTCAAGACTCCGCCTGGGAATTAAGTGTTGTGTTGGGCAGTGTGAGCAACAAATGTACCCCCCAAAAAAGCCTTCTTCTTTCTTTTTAATGTTTTGTGTGAACGCAGTTGTGACAATGGCCCTGTTAACCGCTGGAGTCGACTTCTCAGGACAGCGGAGGCGCACCACAATGCGACACTGAGCGAGCTGGAGGGATAATTGTGACTTTTCCTTAATGCGCGCGCGACGTCTTCCTTAATGATAATACATCACCCGCGCCTAGTGCTTTGACCACCCCGCGTGCCCAAATAATAAATGAAATAAAATGATCCACGTCAGACACGAGCTACCGCAACCTGTGACAAGACTGTTGATCCGAGGCTAAGTTAACCTTGGACATTCAGAGAGAGAGAGAGAATGAAACGCGTCAAAGCTGCGGGGGTCTGAACGCTGTCTGCGTTTCTCCACTCAATGACACCACCAGTAAACAAAAAAAGGCTGTTCAGCGCTGTTCCTGATAACCTTCCCCCGAACTGATAAGTTTGACGGACATGAAGGCTCTGCGTGTGTGTGTGTGTGTGTGTGTGTGTGTGTGTGTGTGTGTGTGTGTGTGTGTGTGTGTGTGTGTGTGTGTGTGTGTGTGTGTGTGTGTGTGTACAAGATAAACATTTCAACTCATTTGTTTCTGTAAATTATTTAAACTCAATATAGCTGTGCGGTTTTTCTGCACCATATAATGAGCAGGCATAAGTCTGTCTCATTAAAGAGAAAGGGGGAGAAATAGCTCTCTCTCTCGCTCTCTCTCTCCCTCTCTCTCTCTCTCTCTCATTCATGGGGTGTCAGTGGACACACATGCTGAGCCATGTCCGGCTGTTAAGACATCCCCATAACATCAGATACAAACAGCTTCAATTATGCAAATCTAAAAAAAAAAACATGTCCTTCCCCAATGCAGGAGTACATGCAACTCCCCCTGGAAAATCATGTGGAATTGGGTCAACACACATTCACAAACAAAGAAGACATCACACTCACACAGAATTTACATTGTGCCCGCGGGAAACGAATGGTTTCCATCCAGCGGCGATGCTGGACGGTGTGTCCTCCTCGTGCCGGGCACTAGCTGCTCTTAAAAAAAAAGGATTATTTGTCATGCCTCTGTGTCTGTGTGTGTGTGTGTGTGTGTGTGTGTGTGTGTGTGTGTGTGTGTGTGTGTGTGTGTGTGTGTGTGTGTGTGTGTGTATGAGGTGGTAATTAGCCGTTTCCCTGGTAAACACACATCTGGTGGTGAGTATTTAAATAGCGGAATTGGGGGGTGGGTTTTAAAAGGCAGGTTTGGCATGCACACAGTTCACATCGGGGAGAGTTATGATATTGCCTGAATATTCTCGCTTCATCTTTTTATGCTCTGCAGCCAGCCAAAGTCAGGGGGCGCGCTCTGGCTTTAATTAGTGGACATCATCCAGGCCCAGGTTACAAGATGTCACTCATGCTGAAGACGACTCCTCTCCACTCGGCTCTGTCTTCTGCATGCCTGAGATGCCTCTTTTATTTCTTCGTTTTTTTTTTTTACTAAAAGGCTTCCCTTCCTTTTGCCCATCACACATAGATGTTTTCACCACACCTCTCATTTGATGTAATGCACAGTCGTCTGTAGCTCCTCGCAGCCTGCACGCCACCGGCCTCATAATGCGATGACTCCCCAGCCTCACGAGTGTGACCACAAGTAAATGACTTTTCTCAGCCAGTTTCTTCATCTTTGGAGACATACGGTACACAGAGCTCAAACACCCCACCCCCTCCCGTTTTCCCACAGTAAATGGCTGCTCGTTGGAGGGGAAGCAAACTCCAGATTTATTGTCCAGCAGGGGAATGTGTCAGGGAGGGCAGATTTTGTTATCCGAGAGCTACAGATGGATGTGCCGCGCTCTCGCGACTTGGTGAACCTGCTCCATCTGAGGCGAAGTGATTAGAGAATCTGTTTGTGATTGCTCCTCTTTGCGTCCTGCATGCGAGTGCAGTCAAACAAAACATGTAGCAAAGACAAGAGGCAGATTGTTGCAGGGATTTGCATTATTCTTCCTCGAGGCACTGCGAGGCATGATGCAGTAAAATGCAAAGTATCTCCAGTGATTACAAAATAAATTAGAGTAATGTCTCCCATTGTGTTAAGGAAGAGCACTCTTTGTTTTTTTGTTGTTGTCGTCTCTCCGTTTTTTTATTTCCGTCCATAAATTAATGTAAAAAAAAGTTTTTTATCCACAACATGTTTCAGAAAGGACTGGTAAATAACAGGCTCATCCTCCACTCCCTTACAGTTTGAACACACAGTCAGAGCACTCGGTCTCACAGAGAGGCTCGTTTCTGAGATGTCAATACGAGCTGAGATCCACCACGCCGGTCAATCCGCCATAGAACTGAGGCACAAAGGCAACTGTGCGATGATGATAATGATAACAGCTGACAACAAGTAATCACAAGAGCCGTCTTCATACAGTATATTTGAGCCTCTGCTGTGATCGTGTCAGTCATGACCAATGAGCTCTGAGGGGAAATTTACAGCATGGCTCCGCGGAGTGAAGGATGATGAGAAGGGGAACAAAGCAGGACAAGGAGAAGGCCACGCTGGGTTAATACAGATGGAGAGAAAAGCACACGCACTTGCTTTCCTCATCCGGCACAACCGAGCATAAGTTGTTGGATAAAGTGAAGAAATTGAATATTTTAAGGTTGGGGAGTGCTCTTGCAGTACTTAAGAGTTTTTTTGTCATATTGGCTGCTTCCAAGAATTTTACTTGGCTCATTCGTTCTCTGTCGTGGTGTGCTCCCATCATTTTCCCATTTACGTGCTGGAGAGGAGTGAGATTAATCACTGAAGCTGCACTCACATAGGGAAAATGTAACCTCCAGATAGATGATAATTTCTCTGATTGTCACTGATCTCATTTCTGGGCAAATTCTCTGCTCCGTCTGTAATTTGTTACAGGAAGAAAAACCCACAAACAGATGAATTGTAGTGCTGTAGTTTTGGCAGGGACGAAGGAATCCGGAACGATCTCATGTGAATGCACACCCCGGCCATTTAGGGAATAAAAGTGCTTGGCAGAACTACATAAAACACTTTCAACAAGTACATTATGAACCGAACAAATCATCTTCTATTGTTTGATGAAAGACTGTTGGAGCCGCTGCTACAGTTGCACAACTCCCTCATTCAAATTATTCTGGTTCGATCATCAGAGATCACATTTGTTACTTGAGAACATATTTTTGTGCTCAGCTGGAGATCCCATATTGAATGCAGCTTCTTTTTTATGGAAGTAGAGCATCTTTCCACTGAAAACATGACAAAGGCACTTTTAATTTGTGCAACATTTTTTGCAAGATTCAGCACACTTGCCTCTAAATGAAGTCATTGACGTTCATTGTCTTATAGCAGCGGTAAACAGGAGTCATTGTGACCAGCTTTTCTTTCTTGTTCTGATTTTTAAAGGAGTATAGATAGAGGTTACCATTTGTTTTAACCCATTAGGAACTGCAACAGTCCTGCTCACCACATTTCAGTTATCTTAAAAACTTTAACTTATGAAACCTATCATTACAAAAAAATAAAAAATATATATATATATATATATATATATATATATATATATATATATAACAGAAACAGAAAAGGTGAAACAAACATTGCTCTCATGCAAACGTGGCCTTTATAGGACCAGAACAACAAATGTTTGCAGGTAAAACCTGTTGCAATCGTAAAAGGAGGTGAATTTCTGGTGTTCTGGTTGATGCTCTTCTTGATTCAACCTTTACAATTTTTATCTGATGTCACATATGTGATGCGCCTATTTTAACACAAGGTGTGAACTTTTCTTGAACCTTAAGATGTATTTTTGTTGCTTTAAAGCAAACTGCATCTCAAAGGTCACAATGTGCTGTAGTACCGTTTGTATTATTGACCAATGTCCTTCGGAGTGGTTTGGACGTGAAGATGAGTTGGAACTAAAAATACTACTGTTTTGTAGGAAATGCATGAAGAGATCTATTTTTTATATTTTTGATTCAAATTTAAGGTTGGTGGAACGGCGGAGTAGTGGTGAGCTCAGCCATCTCACAGGAAGTATGTTCCTTGGTTTGACCCTTTCTGTGTGGAGTTTGCATGTTCCCCCTTTGACTGCTGGAGATTGTTTCTGGTACTACTGTTTCTTCCATCCTCATTGGAGTAACTGGCTCTGAATTTCTAATTGGAATTATTCTATGCATCAATAATTTTCCGATCTGGACCTGCACGTCATATGAAATTTGATCAAATGGGAGCTCCTCGTCTTTGGAGTCACTTTGTAAATCTTTGCTTTGATGTGCCACTCTAACTGCTCATACTTTGATTAGAGCGCTTTATTTCTTGGAAGTGCGATCCCCGTGCAGCTTGAGGTTGAGGACGATCAAATGTCACCTTGCGCTTGCTCATTTTCACCTACTCTCCCAAACCATATATGTCTTCGGCGCTCCCTGTAACCTTTAAGACTGACAGTCAAAATCTCCCAAATGTCAGAATCCTTTAGGAGCCTGAAGCTTCATACGAGCTCCACGTGTCCCGGAGAAACAGAGTATCTGGTCCTGAGAAACTCCTAAAATGTCAGAGATTATTATACACATGTGAGAAAGATAAATGCTTTATTTGAAAGTGAACAACCTTCAAGAAATTTTGTTCCTCTGGTAGAAAAGTATTATTCATTTGATCACCTGGCAGCGAAGAAAAACTTAAAGCATTAAACGTTGGACTTCTGATGGAAGCTGGTGGAGACAAAAAGACATTTTAGTTCTTTTAAAGATGTTGAGTGGCCACATTCTGTTCCCGATTCAGATAAGATTAGAAGCATTGCTTGAAGGTTATTGGCAAAGACAGTGTACGCACTTTATGCGAATCAGGGTGCATGACACAAATCGCGTTCAAGTGTGATGTGCGCGGAGGGAGTGGTGGCGCGCTTACAGCGTGCTGAGGCTGCTGGCACACCAGAGCAGGCAATTAAACCTCTACATGGCTGCGTAGCCTCCTGTGGACACGTTCTTGTTTTTTTGCGCATGTATGTGGGAAATTTAACTCAAGACGAGCTTTACTGAAACACATCTAATTGTGTTTGATCACCTCTGTCACAGATGTGCTATAATTGCGTCTCTGCGTTAAGATGCTTCAGGTGCTTCAGTGAGGAAAAATTGAGAAAACAAAAACCAACAAAAAAGCCAACATCTTCTACGCTGTTGTTGCCCTGGTAACCTGGTGTTTTTGTTAAAGACTGTGGTGATTATTGGGAACCAAAGGTCCTGAAGGAGAGAAGCTTTAATTGTCTTTTTTTTTTTTTCCCTTCTTTTTCTTCAATTGCACCTTAGTAAATTGTGCATGTCACCGAGTCCTGAGGGTGCCACCGTCCTCAGCGCTGAGCATCTTCACTGCATCAAGAGAGAAATTGTGTGATATGTCAAGATATAAGCGCCTAATACGAGGGGTGCACAGGTTTGTTGTCGTTTCCCCAACATTCTGGCGATCCCAGAGCAATATTAAAATGATGAAAAGGGGGGGATTCTGCTTGGCGCATTTGTCTGCGCTGGCAGTGGAGCAGTGTGAATCATTTGAAACATATTTCTGACTGGGCGGACATCTGCGAAGCAAAAACAACCGAGCGTCGTGACAGCAAGGGCAAAATTTGACAGCGCTCGCTCATCTGCATAGTGCCTCTTAGGTTCAAGTGTTGGAGTGATTTGAGGAGCTTTACGTTATCTTTCTCGAAAATGTGTGTGTGTGTGTGCAAATGACCCACACACATTTTATCTGACCTTTCGTTACCACGGGGAGTCGAACTGGCTTGAAGATAATGCTTAGGCCTAACCTGTAAGGTTAAATACTGTGGGAGGCAGTAATATGGAACACTAAAGTTAAGTCGATTACTGTTCAAACGCTGTGTGTGAGGGTATCAACAGTAGGCTGCCATTAGTTTATGACCACAGTCTTAAAGAACACGTATGCCAAGGATTTGTTTAGAGCATGTAATGACTTTCATGGCCACTACAGGTTCTCTTTCAAGGCTAAAAGCTTCATTTTTTTTCACATTGTTAATGTATATTTTGACTAAATAATTATCAAATAAATAATTTCGGTGCATCACTACAATATATTTACTGTCAATTATCATAAGGCTCTTCTACTTCTACATACAGTAGAAATGCTTTTGCAGCTTCCCTGGTGTCTCCTCTGCACCAACAGCAGCAGCAGCAGCAGCAGCAGCCGCAGCAGCAGCAGCAGCAGCCGCAGCAGCAGCTTCAGATACCATCTCAAGCTTGCAGGGAGTGTAATGCACAAACAGTGGCTGACTGCTGAACATGTCAGTCAAATCTGGAGCACGGCACGGCCACTTTGAAGTGTTTTCACCGAAAATACACAAATATCAAGGAATCACTTGGACATCTTGTCAAAACAAGGACAGTGAGGTAAACAATATTTATTTGGTCAAAGCATGAAACCTCATGACTAAATCTTATAGCAGGTGTGGAAACAAACATTTAGTACTGAAAATTCCAACAATCTCAACATAAAGCCAATTGTAATGATAACTTCAGCTGTATTAATCCAGCGAAATGTCCGACAAACTTCTAAAGCTGTTGCATTATGCATGTTTTTACAAACTCACCCTCACAGCATTGGCCTCGAGCAAGATTTAGGCAGGTACGACCAGCATTGTTCAGAATTCTTTGACCATGTAAGATCAACTGATGAATCAATGGTGAATCAATGTCATTGTGAACTGCAGTGCAACAAAGTGCAATGAGAGTTTCCTAATTTGATCCATGTTGTAAGATTTCATTCCATCTTCACACACTTAGTTACTGTACCCTGTTTTAAGACATTGCCTTTTGGTTTAGATGCAATTTAATGTAAATTTCTCTGCTCTCATGAGCTTTTTTTCGTGGGCTTATTTCTTTTTTTCGATCACAAGCGAGCAGATTACTCTGGGGATCTTAATGTGTGCCACCTCCGTGCCGTCTCGGCCCACGCTTTATTATACCAGGTACAGCAAAGAGACATTTCTTTCACAGACATTACTGTTGCATGCCATGCTCAAACATGGTGTAGGTGTCATTGTGTCAAGCACAAGGGGGGGATTTTATAGTTTAATTCTACCGTAAACTCTTCCCATCTGAAACAAAAACTTTCGGGGCGTCTGCCACAGGATGTTTGTTAGTCAAGGTTATAATGACTGATGAGCCTAAATAGCCTCAAACAAACAGAGGGCGTCATATAAGGAATGCAAAACCCTGAGATCAGTCAAGCAGCAGGGATGCAAGAAGAATAAATATCAAAGATATTAAGAAGGCCTTAATTGCAATGTCGCCACAGTGGAAGCCGGTTTATAAGCTTTGGGGCTCTGACAGCGACAGCACGGTCACCTTTAATGTTTCACCTTGACACAAACACTGTCAGGAGGCTGCTGTCTCTCGATGCACACAGAGCCAGAAGGAATCCGAAGTTCAGAGACAAGTTGCGGCTAGGTCATCCCAAGACCGGAAAGCATTAGCGACTCTGAAAATCAATGCTACGGCCGGCATCCAGTGAGAAGCTGCTAAAAGAGGGGAGATGTAGTGTCGTCTCCTCGCTTTAGTTAAAAGCGCTGCAGCGGCTTCAATAAAGCAGGCGTGCAGTATTAAAGGAGAGTCAATGTGAGCACTTAAAATGCTATTAAGATTTACTTTAAAGATAAATCTACAGTATGTTATAATGTCAGCTATAAAAGATTCAGAACTAACTGCGAACCAACAAAAAAAAAAATAGCGAGCATGGTTTGTTTGTTCAAGCGTTACTTTTATCAAGATGATGCTACATCACTAACTCTGGTATTTCTACTTGAAAGATCACTATTGAAATCACTTCCACAAAACATAATTTTGAGGCTTTCACCTGTTTGGTATAGAAAGGGGTTTTATTGATATGATATTGCATCCTGCATAATAAATGTACACTTCGGACACGAACTGGCCTTTCAATAAACTAAAACACCTGTCTAAGACCTTTACAGCAGGAACATACAGAGGTCACCGCTGTCAGTACAGTATCAGTTTGTCCCTTTATGTTCTCAGGACTGAAGAAAGCAATTTAAACCAGTATGCATAATTTGTTTCATTATTTGCACAAGTTAATCAAACCACAAAGAGAAGACGGCGATCGTTCTGGAATCAGCAGCGTCGCAGTGCTGTTGTCGCCGAGCAAGACAGCCAGACTTTAACTTTGCCTGGATTCATATCCGTGAACACCACGAGCGGGTGAGGGGACAAGCGTGTCAGGGTTTGACGTCCTCCTCGAACGAGCCTGACTTCATGCCAAGAATGTGAACACAGTCGTCTGAGAGGACGGGGGTGACTTGCAGCGGCAATTCTGTCCTCCGTGTAAAACCTGTCACAGGTTACCCTGGAGAGCATGGCCTTTTCCAGTTCTGCCACATGCATATAATCGGAGGTCTGAGCTGTGCCACCATGAGATGATATGTTTTCTGTCAGCTGAATCATTCTGCTGCATGATTGTGTTGTCCTTACTGATACTCTTCAAGAAACTGTGGGGGTTTTTTTCTCTCTCTTTTGGATCATGCATGCGACCGTACTACACAGTTCAATGAGATACTAATGTGGAAACGCCTTTAGATCAATATTACCACTGATGAGTCATTGCCTGAGATGCTATTAGTCTGTCATATAGGATCAAGCAGCACTCATGCATAACTATGGCCAGTTAAGTCTTACCTTCACTCCTTGATGTTTGAAACATTTAATGAGTAATTAGATATTGTCTTGTATTACGCAGCACAGCATAACACTATTTACAACTTGCACATTTACAAATGAAAAGCTATTATTGTGTTTCAGGGCATTCAGAGTGAAATATATTCTGGTATTTTCAAGTTGGGCCAAATCAGAAGCTCTGCCCCTGGCACAGCCTCGGCTTGTTTTTGTAAGTGGCTTTTGTTAGTGTTTGCAGCTGTGGCTTAGCTGGTGGAGCAGATTGTCCTTCAATCACAAGGTTACTGGTGATGATGTTCCCTTGCACACGGAACATCAAAATGCTCCCGATGGAGGTTGAGCACGTTGTATGGCAGCCATCACCACTGGACCATTGGTGTTCTGACGAGAGCAATACAAACATATTTTGAAAAGATTATTTTCTCCTCTTTGTGTATCTGGGATCAGTGCACAACGATGCAACAAATGGATAAGCAAACTTAGTTTTGTCACTTTTATTTAGCTCTTCGCCCTGCACTGTGTTGGAGTTGCTGAATAATGTGTTGTAGGCTTGTTAAATGCAAATGGACTCAAAACTCTGTTAACTTTCATACTCGGCAGTTCCTACAATGACTGCTTAATCAATTAATTACCAACATGTATAAAGTATTTAGATAGAGCTGCTTCATATGGACTTTTAGATGTTCAAATCAATAAAGCTGCTTGAGTGGTTTTTTTTTTTAATAACATCCTGCAAAACACTGTTGCCAGTTTATGGTGTGTCCCTTGGGCCACTGTCAGTGGGGACTCATCACTGCAGAGCAGAAATGTTCCAAAGGAATTGCTTTTTTTTTCATGTTCTGAACCAGTTAGCCGATCTTGCCAATGTGACCCTTTCTGAAAGTCTGCAAGGTCTTTACACCTGTCTGTTTCGCTGAAATATGACTCGCGACAGGAACCGACTCTACGTGCTGAGCCATTCAAACAAGACCTTGCCATCTTTCTATATTACGAGATAATAAACGTTATTCACACTTCAGTGCAGGGTAATAATATTTGAGCTCGTTGGTGTATATTGATAGTAGAGACAAAAAAAAAAAGTGCTGCTGTTAAAGGTTCCGGAGTCATTTTGCTGGTTTTTCTCACGTATTTTTCTTCGCATTGACATTCTCTGATGGTCCATGTCCTCCTCTGTCTTATCGTGCCTTGATTATTTCTAACCATGCAACTGCACATTCTTTACTCGCTGCTTTTATGTTGCTGATCAGCTTCTGTCTCAAACTGAGGAGTACATGAATGAGACAAATCATTGTGATCAGGAGATTCATTCTTAAACATTTTGTTTGAATTGTGTTAGAATGAAAAAAGCACACTGGGATGGCTAGATCAGAGGATCTTCAAAATTGCAGCTATTGTATGGGGTTTCTGGTCACCAGTGGTCATTATCTATCAAAATTGGTTGGAGGAACGTAAACGTAGAGTGTGAAGGCTGGCCCATTGTTGTACGAGTCAACAGAACAGCTCCTGTATCTCAAACTGTGGCAGAAATCAAGCTGGTGGTGATAGAAAAGCTTCAGAACAGACTGTCCATTACAATTTTCTTTTACACGGGGCTGCATGGCTGCAGATCATTCAGGGGGCCCATGCGGACCCTTTCCCAACAATAGAAGTGCCAACAATGAGTATCAGCACTGGACCATGGCATGATGGATGAAGGTGGCATGGTCTGTTGAATCTCATCACGACAACATGGCATCACGACGCACAATGGCAAGAAAGTGTGCCGGGTAGTGCAATCCTATGGGAAGAGTTGTGCTGGGAAAGCTTGGTCCTGTATTCAACGTGGACGCCACTTTGACACACACCAGCTACCAAAGCATTGTATAAGATCACATACGCCTTTTCATAAAAACAGAACCTCCTTTAGCCAGATATTACAATAACACAACTAGTTCCAGGTTGTTGTTATTTTTGTGCATGCACAGATGCCCCCACCTCGAAACATAAAGGATTGAAAGGATGTGCTTAGATAGATTAGTAGCATTCACAGTGAAAGCATTGTTGCGTACAATACTTAACGTGCTATTTCGTATTGTAGAGTGCTTGGATGACATGGATAATTTGTTTACTTGGATCCCTTTCAAAAATAGTTAAATTTCCAGTAACCATGTAATGGCCTAATAAAAATTCAGAACGAAAGCTTAATTATCACTAAAAAGCGCATTGAAATATGAAGTTCTCCTTCTGTCCTAATATCTTTTACCCCAGTGCTTGCTTCTTTTTGTGATGTCGCTGACTTGAATTTTACCTTCCAGGTGTGCCCACATACACACACTAAACTGAAATGACCTGCCGTTCCCTGTTTAGTGTTGTGTGTCGAGTTCCAGTCACAGATTTTGAGAAGCAAGTTTGCCAGTTTTCAATTATGGATGAGGAAAAGGAGGGGAAAAGCGGGACGGCTTTAGTGAATACAAACTGAATTCAGGCTATTGTTGGGAGTTTTACTGGCCTTGAAGTCTTATCAAAGAAAGTGCGCGACAATGAAATGTTTGTACCCGAGCTACAGACCCATTTAAAAACAGGGATACAGTTCAAGGAAACGGACTAAAATAATAAGTGATTAAAATGGCTATTTGTAAGCTCACTAATGGATTGTTTGTGCTGTAGTCTCGTCAGACTGTGCTCTGTATTGATTGGTCATCACTGTTTTGCAATGTCCGCTTAGTGTGTGATTGTTTTTTTTTGTGTGATAACAAGCTCATTTTCTACAGTTAATTGCTCAAAATGAAAAGGAAAAGATGAAAGCGCCCCGGTGTCACTCTGCAGTCACTCGACAATAAACCTGTTGGAAAAGTACAAAAAGCACTCAGACCTTCTTTTCCCAGCACCTTTAAGGAGCTGGAGTTAATCAATTAGAAGTAATTAAGAATTAAATTCTCCTTCTTTTTATTTCAGTGTGGGAGCGTTCGGTTCTGCTGCCAGACAGAGTTGTGCCTCACACTGCTGTCAGATTGTATAATGTAGATACTCGTGCTTATCTCGGGAGCACTCTTGGTGACATTTATTTCTCCCGAAATCTAGAACTCTGAAACATTCCCATCTTTGAACTGATAGACAAGAACGATAAGAACATTCGCCGCGAGCCGCTCCCGGGGAATTCAAAGCATTCACTACAATGTCAGGACCGTCGGCTGCCGTTTATTTGGAGACCAGACTGTGATCTTACCAGACTGCTTAATATCAGCGGCACAAAAAGAGATGGAAGCCATCTTTCCTTTGAGAGGAAAAAAAAAAGAAACCAAGAGGGGAAAAATATCATTACACTGGAGTCAGTTTTGTACTTCAGTGCTGGAGTAAACATCACCTTTAAGACCCCATGAAATGGAAAAATAGAACAGAAACAATCCACCAGCTTTTATTGTTTATCGTTTGATTTGTGTTCAATTGTCCCAAAAAAAAAGTAGGGTTTTTTTTGGTTTGGGTTTTTTTCCACATCAAATGCCTTCCTTTGCTCTGTCAAACTGTGTCAAATGTCTGGTGACTCATCCTGCACTCGAGGGCATTTCCTAATTCTGCATTACACAACATCGTTTCCATGACCCTTCCCTGCAATTATATTGCATGTGCAGCTTTGCAGATTGTCTCCTGTTCATTAATAGCCGCAGCGGCTTCAGATATCAGCTCAAACCTGAGGTGGGTAATGCAATAGTCAAGCGTGATTGGCTATTGAAACGCTCCCCACTTTACTGAAGTGTTTTCTAAATGAAAAGCTGCATTCAAATAGCTTTTCTACATTTTTCTCACAAGTATTTTAGGGTTTGGTTCTTGAGAGATGCTTGACAGTAGCAAACTTATGAACCTAATTTACTTAAAATGCTTGGTGATGCGAGTTTAACCAGAAGGTCCCTGACCTTGATTTTGGCACCAGAAATTAAAGGGCAGGCCTGAGGCTTTGCCTGCTTTGATGTTGTCTAAATTAGATTTAAAGTTATTGAAAATAATAATGTGGAACAGACCTGAAACATACAAGGTTTTGTATGTTATTTATAGTGGATGTACGCAGGTGCTTGGCTTTACTATAATGTTTTGACAAAACACATTCAGCAGCAATAGTCTCCACAATGAACCAGACATGACATCTGAAATAAAACTATAAATTGTCGCCACAAATTACTATTGTATGGCCACAAATTAATAATTCATGGCTACAAAATACAAATTTATGGCCATGAAAGTTTTATTTCCGATGTCATGTCTGAGGCTCAGTAGTCCCAACCTTAGTCCCAACTCTCCTCAGACATGCTCTCAATGAAATGCTCATAATTTAATCAAAGCAATGAAAAAAATATCTTCAAATGCAAATGTTGTTAAGAATGCACCATACCGAAGTGCTTCTTTGAATCTCCCCGAGCCAGCAGCACAGCCATCTGTTTTTCCTGTTGTTAAATGTGATTTGATCCAGTAAGTTCCCTCAAAGTTACAGCAATCAATTCTCTGTGCATTGAACCTATTCGGAAAAAAGTTCTTCATTCGAGCACAATGGAAGTCGGAGTTGAATTAGCCGAGTCACATGATTTAGGATGGGGACAATTTGTTCCTTATGTGGACATCACACAACGAGACCTAATGGAGTTTAATTCATCGTGTTTTTTTCAAAGTTGCACAATTACCAGCCATCTAATTGACTTTTAATGTATGTTGTATATACAGGTACTTGAACCCACTGATTTCAATGAAATGAACCATCCTACATTTGAATTCAAATTTGATAGAGAAACATAAATCTGATTGCACCACAAGTATGTGCCTCTGGCCTCATTTGCAACTGGAAGCGTGCTTGCCTGAGTGTGTCCAGATTGCAGGAGGACTGGAGCTCATCAGCCCCACACACTCCATTCGTGCTTGAAACTGAGTAGCGTGAACAATGCTTAACGGAATCTCGCTCACCCCAGCTGCAGTCAGTCACACTTGTTGTGCTCGTGTTCATCACTGCCTCTGCCAAACCAGCAAACTCCACAAGAGTGATAACTTGCTGCACCAGCAGTCAAAGTCAAAATGCTTTGATCACCAGAATCACTCTCACCACAGTCTGTCAGTCTGTGTGGCGGCGGCGGCGATGGCGGCGGCGATGGCGGTGGCGATGGCGGCGGCGGCCCGTACACACGTTGCAGAATTATGTTCGTCACAGATCCACATTCACACACGACAGGGACGGTCCAAGTAGCCAGATGTTTGCTGCGATCTTCTATAGGTGCTGCCAGACTTGTGCACACCTTTGCTGCGTTCGGCATCGTTCTCGTCAGAGACATGCTCAGCTCAGCCGCAATCAGTCATGCTCGCTGTAGTGCTGCACAGCCCGAGCAGCTGGCAGGGCACGCTACATGAGACCAAGCAGCCATAGTTGGGACTCACACTTGCCAGAGGCACCCTTGCAGCTGCCATCATTCACACTAAGTGGGATCCTACTGGCCACACAAAAAGCCCCAGTAAACATTGCATCCGTAGGGACTCGCAGCAGGACCCAAAGCAGATCACGGCTCCGTTCAGAGGAACACGCACCTCATCCCACTGAAGGGAAAGCTCATTATGATCCAGACCGGGGAGAGGCAGCTTACACTAACGGTAGAGACCAGAAAGCTGTGACTCTATTTAGGTACACGTGTGTTTGTGTGCATTGTAGCAACATCCATGGCCCGAATTTAAATATATCAGGCTACGTTTGGTTTAATACACAGGTAATGAAACTTGATGTGTGTCTCCAGATTTCTAGGATCTACATTTGCAGCATAAGGCTTTTTTGGGGGGGGGATGCAGCGCATCTGCTCTTGAGATAAGATTAAATATTCCTTGAAAGCTTAATGTGCTCCTGTGAGGAACCCACCATCAGTAATATCCTTCTGTGTCATATGGGAAAATGGGTGGCCAAGTCCAGCCGAGGGCAGAGCAAGGAGCTACACATGTGGCAGAATCAGTTTAAATATGAATTGCTCATTTAAAATTCAGTCAAATGACAGGATTTCTTCAACGCATGAAATTTTAAAACAACATATACCTCCTCCTCAGTGGGTCAAGCTATCAGGGATTTATTATTGTGGAAATCCTTATGAAGGTATTGTTTGTATCATCCAATTTACAAACTCACTTTAGGAACATTTTCTCCCCTTTGATATGAAACCTACGTTGAGCTTCACAATAGCAACAGATAGGCGTGAATATCTTTCCGCGACTAATACAAGCTTGTTGCTTTGGAAACTGCCCTCATTCATCACAAAGCTGCCCCTTAAATGTTCGTATTGTTATATAGTACATCCTTGAATCCTAACAGTACATCCTTGTTTGTCCGGGATACGAAAACAGGAGCACATATTCAAGACAATTTTTGTTTAAGTGGCGAAGACAAGCCTATAGAAGCTCAAGGTGAACCGCGGTATGGATGTTTGATTTATGGTTTAAATTATTCTGTTGGGCCAGTGGAGTGCACGTGCTGAACTCCCTGCTCTTTGTATGGCTATTACCACAGAGTGAAACCTCGCATTCCAATTACCGTTGGGCCATATAGCTGTCACTCATGTTAGTAATGTCCATTGCTTCTACTTGTGCTGTATTGGAAGTGCGCCCCGGAATATTTTGCTTGTTAGCGTGATCAACGGGGGATGATCAAGCCACTCCTGGGACTAAACTCAAAGGACCCACTTGACTCAAAAAATAAGCAGGAAGTTGTACATTAATCAACTTTCCATGTTTAAATGGTTTTATTCCATCTGCAAAAGCCAGGATTTACCTTAAGCTCTAGTGCATACTAATAGGCAATCGACCCGTGACCCTGAAGGAATATCCATCATGTTTAACTTTGATGAATACATAAAAGGTCTCAGATCAGCTCGGCTGTACTGTAGCGGCACTACGGGGACGGGATCAGGGTGGTTGATTGAGAAAACATTTCAATAAATCATTTGCAAAAATATCACTGCTTGATTCATGATAGCTCCCAGTTATCTGGACTCTGATTAAACTTGAAAGACACAGCGAGGGAATCAGTGAGGTTACATTAAACGCGTCACCAAAGGAATTCACACTAGATTGATTAACCGAGTCACCGCCAGCCAAATCTGTCTATATAATCTCAAGTTTTGAATGTTCCGACTGATCCGACTGGAGGAATGTACCCTGCACCAGACATTTGTGTTACCCAACGCTTTTTTTTTTTCTTCTAATATGAATGGGGTTAAAAGAGTGAATCTCTTTTAGATTTACAGACTGAATAGATCAAATTCGGATAATGAAACAACTCGTTTCAGGTGGTGACAAGTAATTCATCCATCTCAGCAGGGGAGGCAAAGTTGATACTGGATATAATAGATGAATCAAGCAGTTGTATTTAAGGGGGAACAGTGGATTTGGTTCACAATCTCAAGTCGCAGTAAGAAGACCTGTGTTCAATTCTGGATTACATGTTCTCCCTCAATAATCCAGAAACGTCTCCTAATCGACGACATATCTGAACCTATATGGAGGTGATTCTCCATCTGTATGTTAGCTTTATGATTTTTTGTATCCTGCGATTCTGCCTATTTGAGCTGGAACAGCCTCCAGCTCCCTGCTACCCTAACTGGTAACAGACATGGAAGATGGATGGCTGGGTTGTAGTGGATGACAGACTGAAATTGTTCTCAAGGGTGGCTTGAGGTTAAAAAAAAATTTAATATTTGCAAGGCATCACCAAAAGTAAAAATTCCTTCCCAAGGAAGACTTCAATCCTCACCAAAAACCGCCATGCAAGCTTATTCAGTACCTGCTTGACCAGTCCCTTCTAAATCAGAAATGTCATTCTCACAGCGGGTCCATTAGAGATGATGGGAGATCACCGGAGTCATTAGCATTTAGTGTCTGTGAATCTGTGCAAAATGTGCTCTTCTGACCTGCTGGGGCTCTTGAGGAAATGTCAAAGGATGTCCAAAGGTCTGTGAGCTTGATCCTGGTGGGACTACTAATGTCTCTACATGATTTCATGTCAGTCCATTCAGCAGTGGCTCGGATACTCCCGTCTGGATTGAAGTGGTAAACGAGCTGACAGACTGACAGACCTTGCAGCCACAGTGGCAGTTAATAAATGGAGAATACCTGACATGTTCATGCACGGACCGTCTTTGTTACAGTCATGATAAAACGTGACACACGGGGGACACTTGATTGATGGACATGACATGGGTTGTTTATATTCCTACGGGACTTCCAGCTCAGGCTCTTTTGCCGGCGCATCTTAAATCTTAAAGCCATGAGACTCAACAGACAAAACTAACTTCGACGGATATTTGCTCTTTGCCCTCCTTTCATTTCTTGTGCCGCTTCACTGATGATTTTGGATGACTGTCTGCCAGCCTTGTGAACACGCTCCTATATTAAAATATTTATGCTGTTGCATTTTTCAGACCCTGGAAAGCTGTGATTTAAGTCAGGGCGGACTAGGTTAATAGACCAACTGTTAAAGTCTGCTGGACATGTAATAAAGTAATAAAGTTTTTTTCTGGGTGCAGCAATGTCACTCATACTGGATTCTGTGGCACTGACCTTGGGTTTCTGGTTTTATATTGCTTAGTAGGGTATTCAAACAATCAGATAGTGAATAAAATTCAATCTTCCAATAATTACTTCACATATTGCCTTTAATAAAAAAAAGAAACCCGGAGGAAGACCTCTGACATGACACGATTTTGCCTATATAGCATATTAAACTGATGTTTCATTAGCTGGGAGTGAGTTTTAGTGCAGTTTGAGGGAGCAGTTGAAAAAAGTATTTTGCATAGTGCTTGAAAACCTCAATGTGCCGTGAATGGCTCAGCTCATTAACAACACTAGACAGTGTGAAAGTTTAAAACGTCGAGTGTCTGTTGCTCCTGGGCTCATCTTAAAATGTCTTGTTAGCACTGCACTTTATTGGACGTGAAACATAAAAACAGACAGGGATACTACGCAGGATGGCTAACTGGATAACGTGATTACTGGTTCATAATTTATTGCTTTCAGCCTTGAAGCCATTTCTTTTTTTCCCCCCCTGGAGCCAACAGATTTGATGGAGGGGTGACTCAGCGTCTAACAGCGGGAAGCTGTGTGCCTGTCGTTGACTTCACGTCTGCCCTCGCCGAATGACCGTACATGTAATTAGTATGTGTATTTTATTTAATCTCTTTAGGTTTTAATGGTCGGACCTGTGTTTCTAAACCCATTAGTTTTACACTTCACAGAACATCCGAAAGCATCACTCCACATGTTCAGAGTACTGTGAAATGCCGCACATTAGCCTGTAATCGCAAAGGTCACAAAGGTTTTCTCTCAACCTATTAAAGGCTAATTGTCTTTCGTTGGTTTTTTTTTACTTGTTTTGATTCGATTTCCACATGGCGTCAGTGCCAAAAGGCTGACCTACAGTGGTCCGCCTTAAAAAAAAACAAAAAACAAACCTTGCTTGAGAAAATTAATCAGGTGAGCAATCAGCGGGTTAATCATAAAACAATTACAGCCATGCAAATAAGCGACGCATGGCGTGATGTGAATAATGCACCAAACACCCAGGGCTGGTTAGTGGGGGGCATCATCGCCTCCAAAGACGACACCCAGATGATCATTTAGGAAAAACCCAACCGGATTTTTAGCAGAACTTGAAGGGATTATCAGTCCACACTTTTCGCTTCATCCTTTTAGCTTCATCATTTTTTCTTCACCGGTTTGTTCATTTTCGCAGCGAGCGATGCATTTTCTAACACAGTATGCATTATCTATCTCATTTCATATATCTTCTCTCCACCCGCGAGGCATCAGGAGTTATATCCATTACTTCCATGCAATGCCACACTAGTTTGTATTCACTCAGCAGGTTTACCGTGCCGACCCGCGTCAACGTCACCAAGAAACAATCGGCTAAATGCGCCTGGCCCCGTTCAGCTTTACTTCTGTTGTGCAGCTTTGATACAGCTGAGGAGTGCCTGTCATGACTGTTTTAAGTCCTTTAATCTTATCCGCTCCACATCTCCCCTTGCATACGAAGGAAATGGAAATCTTTTCTGGCTGAGGAACTCTCTCCGGTTGTACTGTCTGAGTGATAATGAACTGTGAATACAAGCTCGATCGTACCTTCTGCAAAGACGTTTTTAAAGAAGAGGCAGTCAAAATGCACGCTCACAGATGTTATCAGCCTCTGTGCAGAGACGGCTATCAACATACATTCATGGAAGTATGATATGGGAACGAATTAAAACATTTGGAGCAGCTTTAAAATCTTCAACAAAAAGCTGATCCCTGTATTAATGCTACACGGAGAGACGGCTGGTGTGATTAAAGTCTCTCCAGCCTAATAGAAATCCATCATTAGTGGTAGGCCAATACATGAAATTGGGCTGTACTTTAAACTCTTCATTTCTTTTCTCCAATTCTTCCTTCTGGTGCCTGCTGCTTCTGATTGCCAGTTTGGTTGCACCCCCCCCCCCCCCCCCCCCCCCCCTTTCTCTCCCCACTGGGCAGAGACTTTGTTCCAGCTGTAATCATAATCCATTGAGGAGATGCAGGACTCGTCACAGTCTGAACTGAAATATTAATTTCCCCTCCATGTGGGGCCTCTGCTCTGCCGGCCATGTAATGCTATCAGCTTTGAAGGAATCTTGTCTGCTTAAGTCTTACACAAATGGTACATTTGACATCTTTATTCTTGCTTAAAATATTTTCCAGCTTATAGTGCTATGGGGAACTTGTGACTATATTTCAGTCAATATATGTGGGATTTGCGAGTTATTTATGAGGGAGGATGGGCCTTTTCCCTTTCACAAACAAAATGTCATGACGATGTAATTACAGGGGTTAGAACTAACTTTTTTTTTTTAATTAAGACTTTTTAAAGAGCAATGTCAATGTCATCAAAATCATAATTTAAATTGAAGTACAATATCGTAAGAGGATCAGGAATGACGGTTACAGAACTACAGATAAGGAAATGTCTTTAACACAGGGATGTCAAACATGAAGCTCATGAGTCAAAACTGGCCCAAATCTCAATCTGGCAGCCAAACCAAGTAACCAAGTAAATTGCAAAAACATTGCAAAGAAGCCATTTACTTTTTAACAAGGTTTTCTTAAGAACTAATTGTTTGGTTTTGTGAAAACCCCACCAACATATACTCTATGCCATGATAAAGAAAAGCTTTAAGGTTTAAATTAAAATGTTATTATGCCACTATTTTACTCCAGTCCACTCAAAATGATATTGGACTGTATGTGGCCCCTAACTAAAACAAACATATACATACATAAACATATTTATCGCCTACAACAAAATATTTAGATGTAAATTTCTTCAAAAGTCTCACATCTACAAAATTTTGCAAATGTGTGCTGTTGGATTTTGAAACACTTTCAATCTGCCAGCCCATTCCCCCCAACAGATTAGACTCTAATAACAACTGATAAGTCAGATATTTAGTTGTTTTTGTCCTCAATTTGAAAAAATGTCATCTTGCAGAAACAGTGTTTTGACAGTGCAGTGGAATATAAGGTGTTAAGCTCACCTAAGGAGGATTTATTGTACTTTTTTATATATTTTCCCTTTTCATTGTCTAGCCTTGGGGAAACAGAGCCTTGTTTTCTCCCTCTCAGCCCTGCAGCGAGCAGAATCACTGCTCATGATGTTCTTGCTCTTTATTCTATTTGAGGATTATGTTAAAACTGTATTACAAAAGCCTTGAGACAGTTTTTTTTTTTTTCTTCTTCTTCTCTGATCCAGATTTTTATCCCATTCCAACATATGGCATTCACATTATCAACCACAGCATAAAAAGACTTTTATGTATTGCTCACATGCAGGTCTATTTTTGTATTGCCACTTTCTGAAATGCAAATGCAAAGTTGTATAAACTTCGCCATCAAAGCGCAGAACAAAACACGTCAAGAGACGAAGGCCTGCGGTCTGCACCGCTCAGCCGTCGCACTACAAACAGCCTAACAAGGCCTGAGGTAATACATGTGCACAGGTGGTGAGTGCTAGAAAAGGTATTGCTCTCCACCAGGGATCCTTGATGAACTCTGACAGATTTCACCTATGAGGCAGACACCCCATGCCTGGCTTAACAGCTGCTTTCCAGTTTAGTTTTTGCTTCTTTTTTTTATTTTTTTTGTCTTTAGTTTCCTTTTTTTAAATTACGGCTGCTGTGTGTTGCGTGCAGATCTGCAGTAGTTTAGTTCTAATTGTAAAAGTCACACTGATTTGCATGATTATTCTGTTTATCTGATCAAATCTCTTCCTCCCAGCAGCGTAATGAATGTTATTGCAGGCACAATTGCCCAATTACAGCCTCTTTATAATCACGTGTGATTTCAGCATGTGTATATCAAAGGCGGTTTCTCTGTTACACTCTCCTGGGTGGAATAAAAATTGATTCCGACCTGCCGAAGATTAATGAAAAATATATTGTGAATAATGCTATGCTCGGTATGAAATATGGGCTTTCTTTAATAATCTGGGTTATTGTGTCAACACGGTTCAATGAGCTCTGCTGGAATAACACTGGTCATTTCTGTAGTGTATACTTTGCAGATTTGATAAATGGGCATCAAATATTGTAGATTCAGCAGTATCTGCATGCAATTACCCAGCTGTGCTCCATGTGTGCAAACCTGCTCAACGAGGCAAGCGTTATAGATCTTATCCATTTGCAACCTGACAGGTGAGAACTGTTGATGGCTTACAGAAATATTGAATCAGGGTGTGCGCCAAATCGGCTTTATTCAGACACAGAGGGCACAGCTAAAGCCATCTGGCAGCGGCGGGTTCATTCTGCGCCCTGGATTTTTACATGTGAAAGGGAGAATAGAAATGAGTTGAAATAAACTCCACAGGCCCCAGCGGTCTTATCTGAAGTGGCATATTATTAGTGGGTGCGAGCGTGACAGCACCCGCAAGTCGAGTACTTACAGAAGTTTGCACTTCTTGGCTGTTTATCTTATTGTTTTATCACCTCCACAAAAAAAACCTGAAGACCCCCGAGAGCCCATATCTACTGTCACATGCATGTGTAGTCAGCCCATCCAGGCCACAGCTGTGTGTTTTACACTTTGCTTAAAAGTGGGAACCTCTGAGTCCTTCTGAACATCAAATTACAAATGTTCAAGGGTTGTGACAGTGTTCTGCTTTTAACCACTTTGGCCTCATTATGGAAACCAGATTTCCGTTTCTTCCCTCTCCACTGTCATGTAAATTTACGCACACAGCATGAAAAGTCCAAATCTGTCTGGGTTTAAAAAAATATCTCCATCTGGTTTAGATTTTTTTTTTCCCCCATTAATATCTTTATGCTAATAAACGTCCCCAGTGAGTTTTAGGAGGCTGTGCAGTTTTCTGTTACTGTGCATGCAGCAGAGCAACAATAGGGGGAAGATCCACTACAGATTCTGCAAAGTTTAGCTCTATTAAGCACTTTGTCAAATCGCTTGACCTTAAATTCAGTCAGGATTAAATGTGTTTAGCTTCGAATGGAGTGGACCATCAGGGCCACTTGGGCTGTTTAATTCTGCAGTTTTATCGTTTCTTTCGGCTCCTGTAAACAACTTCCTCTGAAGATTAGTCAGCCAAGGCTTGGCACAGCAAGATGGAAAGGACAGAATGAAAAATATCTCTCCTCTGCCCTAAAAAACAGCAACAGAGGGCTTATTGTCATGCGGCGCTGCCTTCATAAAGGACCCATTTTACTCTCATTACATGTCTGTGAGCAACAAACCTAAATCTTGACAAATTATTGCTGGCGTAAGGTAATCGTGAGGTGCCCCAGCAGAAGCGGCGATGCCCGGCAGCCCAGTGCATTGATCATTTGGTATAGAGAGATCCAGCGTGATGATGGCGATAATGCACCTGCCCCAGTCCCAAAGCAGAGAGAAACATTGTCCTCGCTCATTAGAGATACACCTGTGTGTATTGTGTTGTGGATCGTCTGCAGCGACGGTTCCCGGTCTTTGTTTCCAGAGGGCGTCTCTGCCAGAATAATCCCCGACACACCCTCCTCTTTCACAATGTCTCATTATGTGCTGGACTACTTGTTAATTAACAAAATTGTCTATTAGAAAGAAAAAAAAAAGTGACTATCGGAGCTAATTTCAGTTGCCAAGTTTGTGATCTATTTATATCGCATGACGAATGTACGTTTGGGTTACTTACTTGCAATAAACGTCAGTCCGAAGAGTCCCTGCTTGGAGAAACAGGCTGCTGTGAAATGGGCTGCAACACCTAGAAGAAGGTAAAGTCAAAAGAATTATTAGGTTTTAGTTCTGTCCCAATCTGAATAGTTTCACATATTTAGCTTATTTCATAATGAATTTCATGAACATATCCCATCCCTCAGCTACTCTACATGACTCAAACACTTAAACCACAACAGAAAGTTATTACTTACGCACCTAATATAAGCACCTGAATGCATCACCCATGCATCAGCGGCATGAAGTTAACCCGTAAAAATACGTAAATTAGCTGCATTGCTTAATCCTCAGGGCTCAAAGCATGTGAAAAACATAGCGGCTTATAGTCCAGAGATTAAGGTACTTTAGGTCAAAAACTCAACCTACCCAATTTCTTTCATATTTTCAACAACATCTGAGGCTAATTGACCCATTAATCGGTGTGAATCTGAGTGTGTATTATTGTCTGTGTTTATCCTGTGATTGACTGGCTACCGGTCCGGACTGTATCCTAAGTAATACCCAATACTATCTTTATATATATATATATATATATCATATTTACGCTGTTATGCCTCCCTACAAAAATACAAGCCCTACTTTTATCAAATTTGAATCAATTTCAAATTAACATCATCCTGCTCTTCTTAGGGAAACCCGAGCTGCTCGTAACCCAACCAGCTCTCCATGTCTTCATGTCCTTTCCTCCCATTATTTGTAAATAAGACAACAACACACTTAAACACAGCGACCTGATGTAAGTTCTGTTCTCTTCCGCCGCAAGAAGAAGGCATGCCATCTTTTCTCCCGTGAGAGAACCAGAGTGTGCATTGTGTACATTTGCATGCTAATCGCTTTGCACTCAACTGCAAAGTGTTCCAGTGAGCGCCGGAGGCATTTGTGTGAGTGTGCCAGAAGGGTGGCGTCATCTGCAAAAAAAATACATAGAATAAAAAAAAAATACCAGAGCACACGGTGCCGTGTCTTTTTTTGATTTCTCAATCAGGAACGGGCAGAAATGTTGGAAATTTTGAATTAGTATTAACCAGCGAAGTAGTAGTTAATTAGGTTTAATCTTTATACTTATAGAACTGAGACTCGGCAGATTGACTGCTGTCCTCCACACTGTCAACTTTCCCAAGTCTGTTTACATTAGATTTAAGCAACCTGACCGCGAGTTGTTTACTAGCGGATGACGGCAGTAAGACACAAATGTGTTGAGGTTTCTTCAATTCATATGTGGTATAATAATACAACATGCATGATGATCATATTAAACTGAATGTGATGAGATTTGTAATAATTTTTTGGAATCGTGATTTAGATTACAAAGGGATGGAGCCGTGTGCTAATTTTTAACATTTACGAATTATTTGTGTTTATGAGCCATCTGCTGCTCGTGTAGATTTTTGTTTTTTGATCAACTCTGCAGATTTATGACATTCGTTAGCATCAAGTTAGTACTAAACTTACGTTTTGGGTCTCTCAATTTGGAGCAGCTCCAAAAAAAAAAAAATCAATTTCCAGAAGACATCTCTGTAACAGGACAGATCTTATTTTAATCACCTATTATCTGTAGTGTTCAATAAATCACACGGCAGAGTCGTCCAGGCAGAATGTTCACCTCACTTGCATCAAAGGCATTTATAGCTTTTAATTCTGTCAAAAGTGATTACATTACCCAATACATATTCTTTCTTCCTTTGGAAAAAAAAATAAAAAAAAGAACTGACAGCAGAACTGAAAACAAATGTTAGAAGAGCAGGAAATGGAGAGTGCTTTAGGTCTACTGTCACCTCGGGCAAGCTATTTTTAATTTGCCAACAAAGGCACCGGCTCGTTTTTCTCTTTTCTTTCGGAGTCTCAGATTCAAGCGCAATCTGAGCCCCAGAGACCGCCGAGCCCCTCATTTGCATGACAGGTATTGGTAAATCATATACGGTGGCCGGCAGCCAGTCTTTTAATGCCTGTTTGTCTTGTTATTTTTGTTTCCAAAGGATTTGTCGACACTTAGTAAGAGCGCTGTCTGCGACGTCGTCTGGATGATTTTTCACTGCGGCTCTAATTGGAGCTTGTCGAGGAAGCATGAACTGAATCAACAGAACGGAGCCAAGATCTTTCAGGAAATGTGATATATTAGGGGGTTTTTGGATGAGCAAAAACAAAGTTTTACTTGTTTTGTTTATTTAGTTCTTTGAAGCATTTTTCCAACATAGCAGATTTTCCACAGTCTACTGCTATCTGCTCATCTGCCGTTTAAAACCACTGCGAACCCAAAATACTATACAAGAGTACTCGTTTATGACTACACCTCGGGGCTAAAAGGAATGTGTTTTCATGATATTTTTTATTCAGCCTGGACATTCTGAGCCTGACAAAGATTCCACAATGGGAAGGAGTGGAATTGACTTGAATAGACGACAATATATATTTCAAGGAAATTAGCATTGCAATTTCCAGGCAGACATTATATGACAGGGAAATAATCCTCCCGACACCAAAGGGCATCCCGTCGTTTTTATGCAGAACATAAAATCTTTAATGGATAACGATCCAGCACGAACAAAAACTGTTTGGCAAAATGTAGAATTTTTCTTTTTTTTTAATATATATAAAATATACTGTATATCTTGGAACAGCAGCCTGATGCTTTCTGTTTACCAGCATTTGTTAAGCAACACAAGATTGGTGTAATTTGACACAGTCTGGGACTTGGCTTGCCCTCCAGCGTGACATCTGTTGAAAGGGAGATGATGGCTGAAATTATGGAAATAACATTTCAGCTAATTTGCATGAGGCGTATTTGATTCAATTGGCCACATTTGCCATTTTGCTCATTGTGTGGCTACTCAAGTAACCCAGTTTTAGGGGGGGGGGGGGGGGGGGGGATTCATGACAAAAAATGCAAGTACTCTTCAAATCTGATTCAGATATCCTGTTAAGAATCTCTCCTGGCTGGAAAACAGATTCGGATGACATGTTTTATTGCGTCATAATCCGCTCTCCATGCCAAAGGATTCAAAAGCTGAAGTGCTTTATGGTAACAATGGCACAGATTAACTATGACTGTAAATATCCTCATATCATAAGACGTTTGGTATTCAATATGAATACTATTGATTGATTTTACAGGCGGTTTCAACAGATAATTTCTGAAAAGGCAATAAAAATAGATTACTCCCGGTCAATGCAATATAAAACATTGTGAACATTTGCCTGCACACAGCGCCTTGTAAACATTTCTTCATTAGTAAGGAAATAAGTTTTTCGTTCCGAATATCTTGTTATTGCCTGAACAGTGTGGACTCTGGCCTTCAGGCTTCCTGAGCTTGATTTCCTCCATATCAAACCTTTGTTCATTGCGGTTTTATTGAGCATGAAGCAGTCAGAGCTGTTTAATTTGACACACAAGGAGAAGGCGAGCTCGGCACTGATGCTAAACGCCTCAAGCTGTTGCACCCAAGTATCACTCCATTTGCTTAAGTTTGGGGTTGTGGGAAATTGGGGTTAAAAACTGCCATGAAAGCTGCTGCCTATGGGGAATCCGGACATGAAAGTTTGGTAATTCAAACTTACATTGCTGCTGGTGCAACTTTTCTTTTACACTCTCGTTTCTATCTTCTTCCAGAAGGCAGCATGATATGATACAACTGGCCTTCCTGTGTAGTTTGTCTGTATAATTGTCTCTGAGGGGAAGGGGTGGTCTGTTTATGAGATGTTCTGCAACCTTCACCATCTGCTGCAAGTCCTCGAAGGAGGTTGTTTTAGCTTCCTGAGGAAGTCCAGTCCCAGCTGGGAAATCTTCACCTGATGGGAGATGTTTGTAGTGCAGGCGAGTTCAGCTGAGAGGTGGACACCAAGGAATCTGAAGCTCTTTGTCCTCTGTAGTTTTGAGTGTACCTTGAGCTTTTGAAGTTGAGTATTATTTACTTGGTATGTTGTGGTGTTGTTTTCCAGGTTATTCTGAGAACGCTGCTTTTTCAAACTTTCTTCTCTATGGTCTGTTTTATTGTTGTTTCCATCAGTCCTACTATGTGTTACCAGCAAATTTGACTAACTGGTGTGAATGTTTTGGGGGGTTTTCATTCACTTTTCATGAATCTGATATCTCCCCAATATTTGTCCATTACAGGACAAACACAGAGACACAGACATTCACACCTATGAGCAATTAAAAATCACTGAAGGTACCTGAAGAAAACCAGCACACGGAGAAAATGCAAAACTCCCCAAACCTGGGCTCAAAGATACTTCAATAATATGGCAGCATTATAATAAGAAGAAAAGCACATACAAGGAATGTGGTAAACATGTCAACACTTAAGATATAAATTTTCATTTATTGACAATAAAGATTGTTTCTACACGGCAATATATAGTTGCTTTCTCTAGTACGTCAACAAAGTTGACAAACATACGAGTGACCTTTGCATGTTTTTGTTTACGTATATGTTTCTGTAGTCCATCTTTTCTCTTTGTATCATATTGGAAATGACGTTGTGTCAGCTTCACGCTGCGTCGCCATGACAACCACCTGCACCGAGTCGGTACAATTCTGCTCTGGGAACCAACATCCAGAGAAGTAAAGTGAGCGGAGTCAAGCCGAGCTGGCACCCTGCAGTGAAAACACGGCATTAAATGTGAATGATGCCTTCACTTGGGGCTCGGCGATCAATATTAAAAGCCCCCTCATTAAAAATGATTTTGCCCGGGCTCCAGCGCATGATCGTGGGCCCGGGCGATATTCGCGCAGCCTCCTATTTGAAGAGCAACCTGATGTGCACTTTTACATCATTCATTTGTTTGCCCCTCCTGTAATGATCGGGGTTCCACAGTAACACAGATCACTGCTTCCCCAGAGGAAACCGTTTGATCTTGGTGGCAATAAGGGGAGGTTGGACCTCACAAAAGCACAATGGGAGCCTTCCAAGTATGACGCAGCTGCTGCACGCGAGCGTGTGCACCTCACTCATTTGGCTTCCCTTTCTCTCGTTTAGGCTGCATTCATTGCAGGCACACCAGCTTCTGTGCGCATTCATTTATAATGAGAGGTCATTTCATCTCTAAATTGCCAGACTGCAAACGCCATGCAATAATTTTTTAATAATTACAGGGTCCGGGATACAGTCGCTACGCAACATCAGGAGAGTGCAGGTATCAGGAAGAAAGGAAGTTGTTTCTTACATAATGTGTTTGTTCTTGGGTTTAATGAGATATAATGATCTGGCTGTGGTTTGTTCTGCTCTTGTTTCTTGTAAAAACCACCGAGCATTGAAACTTCAGCATGCCAGTTCTCGTTAACACTGAAATTCGCAAAGAGCAAATGAATGTATAACAAACAGACACAGTATCCGTTGGTTTTGGGTATATAAATATATTTTGTTAATAAAATCAAAGTGTTTTTTTTTTTTCTCTTCTTGTTGGGTTAATACCAGATTTGGCTCTTGGCCCAGATTTTTCTTTATAAAGTTTCCATGTTCTCCCTATACAAGAGTGGGTAATCATTAACTTCTACCTACAATCCACAGACGCGGTTGTTAGTTTAACAGACGTTTAGGAGGTGTGTGTGTGTGTGTGTGTGTGTGTGTGTGTGTGTGTGTGTGTGTGTGTGTGTGTGTGTGTGTGTGTGTGTGTGTGTGTGTGTGTGTGTGTGTGTGTGTGTGTGTGTGTGTGTGTGTGTGTGTGTGTGTGTGTGTGTGTTAATTTAACTTTTCGCACAATGTTAGCTGGGGTCAGCTCTGGCCTGTGATTATCTATTATTAGAAAACAATCAGGAGAATCAGGAAAAAGTTAACATTTATAGAATGTTTTTTGTTTGGCACATTTTGTGTTGAAGTTTTTGTTTTGTCTATAATACCTGCGACCAGAATCCACCGCTGCATAATTAAAAATCAAGCCCCACTCAGGGTTCGACTAATTACATCTAATAAAAGGAAACAGTTGATAATATTGGTTGATAAGCAAGAAAATTGAATTGTTATTGTTCTGGTAATTGAATTTCAGCCGATAAGTTGAAGCGTAGCTGTGGATGATTTTTGTCTCCTCCTCCGACAAAGGTCGAGTCGAGCTCCAAACAAGCACTGCATCCACCAACTTCAGCTGTGAAGGAGACAGAACGATCTGTTTCCCAAACACCTGATAAAGCGCAGTACGTTAACCTGCATGAACGCAGCATTAAAGAGGCCGTCGCCCCTCTTCTTCTCCCACAGTCACGACGTACACGGCACATCTTGTACTAATAATGACGGCAAATTGTTTCTCAACAAGCTACAAATTAGAGCTAATGACAGAATGATGCTATATGACTGTCACTTTATTAAATAACGGGCCAGTAACCATTAATTACTCCAAGCACCATGCGATTTTAATGTGATTCCTTTAGTAGCTTGTCAATGCAAAGATAAGATCAAGTTGTTAATCAAGCTATATGGTAAAAAAGGAATAAACAAGGTAATCACAAACACATTTGCAATAAAAGAACACGTGCACTCCGGGACCGACATATCTCCTCTTCTCATCTATAGGATTAATGTTGTCAGTTATTGTATCAATATTAACTACAAATGGATTGGCAGCTTATCCACACACCGCCATGATCATAATCGTTCGTTCGTTGACTTGGTTAGTGGTAACTAGTGTTGTTTTTGGTTTTCAATTTAAGTTTTAGTCTAGTCTTTGCGTCAAGCTGTCATTTCAGGTTTTTTTTTAGTTTTAGTCATATCCATAGTCCTTAGTCTAGTCAAGTTTCAGCCGACTAAAAATCGGAGAAATTTAGTTTTATTTTAGCCAGAATTATCCAACAATGACCAACTAAACTGATGACATTCTAGTCTTGTGTTAGTCAATGAAAATTGTATTTGGCTTCTTTTATAAAACAAATTTTTTTTAAACGAAATAACATAAGATTCTGTCTCGGTCAACAAAAATGAAAACATTCTAGCACAGTTTTTATTTTGTAAACCATGTAAACCACATTGAGTCACATTTTTTTTCCATTAACAATATTGCATAATACATTTAGTCGTAGTCATTGTCACATGTCCAGCATTTACGCTGCGTCTCGTCTTCGTCACCCCAGTGTTCATTGACAAAAGCATCACTCGTGGGAACCTGAGTACTAAACATTGAAGTTAAAATGTGTCTTGCATAAGTAATGAGTTTATTTTTACATCCACAGTCAACTCACATCATGCAAATAAATTAAACCCATAAACATGTCTCCTGGACTTGTTCCTGCCGGTGATTGTAACGATAAGTCAGTGCTTTAACGGAAAAACACACAAATAGCTCATTTGAAAAAGACAGACATGCAATAGATCAAATAGAAATGTATCCCAAGTAGAGGACGATATCAAGTCTCATTTCCCAGCATGATATAAAATATGGCTAATATGTTATACCGTCTCGTTTTGATGGAGGCCACGTCAAGCTGTGCAGAGGAGATCGTGTCGGATAAGGCAGTCATTTTCAAGATAAAACATCTTCTCATCTGCAATTACGGGTCATATTTCACCAGCTGAATTTAACATGTTGTATCTGGTGGCAACAGGCCAGAAGTGACAGAAATCAAGTGATAAATGACACAAAAGCAACGTGATGAATCCGTCAACTATCGTCTGCTTCTAGGGGGAACAGCTCAGGTTTAAACGGAACAAAACCTGAGAATTACAGCTGCACTGGGATGAAAGTCATCTGAATCATACAATATTTTTACCCACCCCTGATGAAGGAATATTGATGACGCTACAAAATTATAATCAGATGATTTGATAATAAAAAAAAGACTAAACTCTGAGAAGGCCAAAGTTTAAGGTACCTAGCGTCCTCTAGTGGCCTTAATAAATATGACTGAGGCATGTAGAGTCTGTGTGAAGGGACTGGTGTTCATTATTATGAGCAACTCAGGCATTTACATGGCAACACTTTGAGGAAAACTATGTAGTTAGCATACATGGCCACTAGTGGGTGCTATAGGTTTTCTTTCATAATGAAACCAACACATGTACAATACACTAAACATTAACAATGGTGAGAACACAGAATTATATGGACAGATAACGAAGTTGGACTATTACGGAGACTCAACTATAATACGCATTCACAAAGTTCCACCCTGGAAGCTGTTTTCAACACATTGCGTCCGCGACTCCGAGCATCGTTTTGTTGCATGAACTTATAGAGCTCCCGTGTATGACGGATTCGCATGACACTTTTAATTTCTTGTAAAACTGATAGTCATTTTCACGTCTGAGCCTAATCGTGTCATTATCTGTTCGTCGTTGGCATGATGGGAACCTTTCCTGTAGGCTACAATGATTTCACATTGCTTATTTCGGATTCACTCATTACACCTACATGACTCATCGGGTCTTTGCGGCTCCTCGTTTGACTGTAATGGAGCAAATATGAGGTTCAGGATTGCTGCCCACTGCTCTCCTAAATAACCAGCTGACCACCTTCCCTCAAGGAAAGAGGCCCATTTCATCTCTTTTTTTTTTTGAGGAGGGCCCACATAAACTTGACAGTTTAGGTTTTTTTTTCCACTCCACACTGATTCTTTCAACATTGTGAGGACATAAACCACCTCTTGATTTATGCCACTTAATAAAATAACCTACAATATGATGTGCTGTGCTGTATGGGCCATAAAAATGTCAGTTTAAGACCAAACAAATGCCATCAATCACATAAATCAAATGTATAAACCACAGAGGAGCAGCCCCGGTTGGGTAGAGTGATTGAGACTTTAAAACGAAGATTAGAAATAAAAAATAAATAAGCGATAAAGATTTTGGGATTCTGTGTTGAGGTACTTTGAGTGACACTCTCGCTCTCTGCCTCCTCTGTCTTTCTCCTGCAGGCGTGCGCTGTTAAACTGATATGGCTGCTTCACTTTGGAAGCTTAACTCACCGGACCAGGGCTTGTGGATCCTCCTCCTGCTGCTCAACCTCCTTCCTCAAGCCAGGTACGCTCTCAAATACACAATCGCACCGCCAAATATCTATTTACTGTGATTCCTCTTTCCTGCCCCCCTCCCCCCGGGTCACTCCATTCTGTGTTTTGTGTAATAACTGCATTAATCAGACCCACTGCAATCAAACCAACACCAGGAGAAAAAGGGTTTATCTGCATCGTAAGCAGAGAAGACGGTTTTGTTGTTTTGCGTGATGAGCTTAGCTGCGACTGTCAATTCGATAAAAAGTCCATGGGGGTGCAGCAAACTGGAGAAAACCTTGTGGCAACAACAACTGTAATAAATGTAATAAAACATAATAGTTTGTCAATGATGTCATAAAGTAGTAAAATATTTTTTTAATATCACGATTCAGAGAAAGACACTTTATTACATTGCTTTAGCAAACACATTTTGAGGTTCATTGAGGTTCTGGGGAATTGAACCACCTTCACGCCGAGCCACAGCTGCTGTCCCATCCACTAAACCTGCAAGAACCGCTCCAAGAAATGCTGCCCTATTTATGTATTATTACATTATGTTCTGTAGTCATTACATTTTAATACCTGTATATTTAAAAAAAGTACTTTTTAAATTCAACTTCAAACATGTAATAATGTTTTACATTATTGGCAAAACAGTTGAATGAAAATGGATCGAATATCTTATTACACTATTGGCAAGTTACTGTTATATGTAAATAGAGCTCAGTCATATTGTGCTTTTCCAGTGAAAACAATGTTACACACACACACACACACACACACACACACACACACACACACACACACACACAACAAAGGCCAAAAGTATTGTTTGTTACAAACCTTCAATGTAATGATCGATCAGACAAAAACTATTTGTATTTTTTCCTGTTTTCTTGTCATCGCTGTACTTTTTGCTCTCAAGGACTACCTGGACAGAAGTGTGTGTGACTTTCACATTTTCTGGATGCCTGAAATAGAACACATGCCAGTTTGTCTTCCATTAGGTGAGGGGGGGGGGGGGGGGGGGGGGGGGGGGGTAGAAAAAAAAAAACCCCACCTAGGATATTCAAAGTGGAGCCATCCTCCTCCCGCCTGAATGTAGCTCTCCTCTGCAGCGGTCTGGATTTCACTGAATTCATTTGCATTGTGCGGCACACACCACAGCCACGATTGTCCATTCACAGCATTTCTCCTCTCCTGCATCCTGTGCACATTTTTCATTCTGTGTGGCGGAGTCAGCAAAAAATAAAAAAAAAAGAGCAAAAACTCCTGCATGTCTCCGAGTCATTATAATCACACTCCTTGTAATTGCACTGGTTGCCATGTTAGCATTGTTGATATAGATAGGAAGGTATGGCAGGGAGACGCAGCGGTGTGTAAATCACTTTAAGGTTTTTGCACGCTGGGAGAAAGGCTCGCCGAACCTGGGAGAAATCAGGCCGGGGAAGGAAATCAGGACACTGTGACGGGATTAGCCCAGTTTGCTTTGTCATTGTGCCACTTGGCTCTCCGTGCTTATTAGGCGCACACAGCGCTTGTAATTACATATATTAAATAAAAATGTGTGGCCAGGAGAGGGAACTGGCCAACGCTGGGGAGAGATATTTAACAAGAATGTGTGGCTCCAACTTAGTCTGACTCTCCATTAAACCACATGCACTCGGTTTATAGAAAGCCTCTATCAATGGATTTAGAATTACTCCAATTTACTGCTGCACTAAGGCTACCAGAAATAATTTGTTTGAATTATTTTCAGACTTTTAACTTTTTCTTAAATCTTTCCATACAGTATGCAGCTGAAGGGGGGGGGGGGGGGGGGGGGGGGGGGTGGGTGTTGGGTGCCAACACAGAGTAAAGTCACCAGTCCATCACAGAGACACTATCGACCTAAAACACATGCTTTTGGACCGAGGGAGGAAAACCAGAATGCTCAGAGAGAACTCACACTCACAAATACCAACTCTGCAGGGGAAGTTCTCCTGAACCCGGAATCGAACCGAGATGATCGACCTGTACAGTACTGCACAGAGTTATCGTTGTCATGATATCAACAATTGCAGTATACAGTTGAATCTCAAAAGAAGTCAGAAGCAACAACGTGGAGCAGCGGCGTGCGGTCGAGAGAAGTGAAAGACTCTGCATGGATCAAAGTGCGGAGCATCGCGGGTGCGTACCATTACCTGTAAGTGTCTACTGCTAATTTAATCTAAGTATTTTAAGTTGCTTTGTAATTTAAGGCAGTTAGTTTTCAGATCATCTTTCTAAAAGCAAATCCTGTAGCTAAGTCTTTCTCTTGTGTAACGCCTCAAGCTGGACTGTTGTGAAGTGAAGGAACATAAGCCTGAATCAATCCTGCTATGTTACATGGGTTTTTGATAAGCTGCTGTATTTGTCAAGTTTTTGTATTTCTCAGCATATTTAACCTGCCAATGGTGTTTTAAATTGTAATTCTTGTACACAGAATAACAAATCAAGTTGCCACCTGTAAAATAAACCAAAGCAGTTGTATTACATGTATCATGTACAGAGACAGGATCAACTATTTGTTTTTGATAAAAAAATGTTTTGTTAATATAAAATACAACAGGCAGAACAGGTGGTCTCTTTTGTTCCCAGAGTAAGATCAAATTGGAAAAATAACAATAGCAGTCTGTTTACTGTGTTAGTAATAATATCTGTATTATATTATATGTTGTTTGACACGACTGCAATTATTTGCAGACCAAACTGTGATATCCAAAGAAATCCATGTGTGACTAAATTGAGCTCCGTGCCGATAGTGGTGCTGATAGACGGATCTCCGTTTGTCTTCTGACAGAATACAGAATACACATGCACACTGCTTCAGCCCCCAAGCGGCTAGATCAATACAAAACACTGAAAGTAGCGCAAGTTTTCTCACTGTTTTCATAGTTCATTGCAACTTCTGCCTCTGACAACATCCGTGTCTCCCTTTCCATCATCCCGAGGCTCATTTTGCAAAGTACAACAGTGATTCAATAAAGAAAAGGGATCTTATGCACATTAATAGAATTAGGTCGACATAATAAGTGCGATGATTGAACCTTTTGGGGCAGCTCTGCTTTCAAATATTTGGTCGCTGGAGTGAAGAGGCTCTGTTCTGTGCAGATGTTATGATATACTGTATGAAATGTTGTTTTTGTTGTGTGATTACTGCAGGAGACAAACAAGTGGAGGCTGCTCATCGAGGGCACGGCTCCGGTCCCAGATTCAGCCGCCTCCTGCCAGATTGTCTAATTGCCTCGTCTGTGCGGTTCATCAGTCTCTGTGGTTATTACTGAACTTCAGGTGGAAGCAGAAGTTCTGTTCAGAGATATTGCTCACACTTTAAACTGTGCATCACACTTTTTTTCCAAGTTTCCTTGAAAATGTATCCCCCTGCAAAGACACGATGGAATCAATATAAACATAATTTCATTGAATATTTCGAGGGCGTTCGCCTCAAGCCTTTACAGTGACACATGTTCATATTTGTAGAGCTGTGCAGTGATCAATTATGAAAATGAGAATATGAATAAAAATATGCAAATGAATAAAAAATGATGGGCGGAGTATTTTAGCTGTGGCGCTTTCTAAGCTTTATGACTAGAACTTTGCCAGTTGATGGAACATTTTTAGCTCAAGAATATGAATTCAGTTAAAAATATATACATTTTTAAATAAATTCATTATTTCTACCCTCCCATTAGTTCTCTTTGTCGTGATTTTTTTTTGGGGGGGGTTCCATGTTAGAGTTACTATTGCTGCTACTACAAATGCAGTAAATATTTACTGCTGTGCTTAATTTTCTTGCTATGTTACTGTGAAAATGTTTTAACCCACATTTCAACCGCAACTGTTTCCATGAATTTTACATCCACTTTTTTGGAGTGTATTCTCAAAACTCAGTGTGTTGTTCATCAGTGTATTAATTTTTAGAGAACTGATGAGAATTTATAGTCCGACCTTGGTTCATACATTCAGTGTGAGAGAGGAAACGAAGGCCAGAGCTGAAATTCCTTCCATCAATATTCAGGATGGAAATAAATACCAGGGGGAAGTTGTCAGTTTTGATGAGAGCAGCGGCTTATTATTGAATGCTGATTGAGTGTTGACATATTCAGGGACACTGATCAATGAAAATTCCTTCACATGAACCTCAAACAAAGATGTTTACAAGCCAAGTCCGTCATCAGCACTCTCTGTTCAGCACATTTTGTTTGGTTTAACCACAGATGAAGCTTCACATCGGTTCGTCTGAGGAGAGACGGAGGTTTTGATGAGTCGCCTCTTGAGAAATCCAAACCTGAACTAAAAATGGAATTTCTCTTGAAAATTTGCATCTGAAAGTAAAACTGTGTATGAAGTGTCCATCAAAGTTTAAGGAATAATCCTTCCGACCGTCAGCATCCCAGAATATCTGCGTATCAGCAGAGCCGTTTCTCTCCGAGAGCTGCCACCTCCCTGATGCCCACTGATGTTATCGGCAGCTTCCAAATCGGCTTTGCTACAGTTGAGGCAAGGAGACTTTCCTTATGGATTAAGGTATAACAGACAAATCCTTTATATAAGGGTCTGTCATTCTGCGCATCACCAAAGTTCCTCGTTTTCCTCGCCGAGTGAAGAACGAGGCATGATTAAGCCATTATTCCCAGGGATCCATGTATTACATATGAATGAGAGGGCTACAAGCTCCATCCATCCTTCTGACTGGCTTCCACCTGCGCCTCTCCCCCTGATACAGTCAACACTCTTAACAGGCGTGGACACTCCGGCTGTCTTGTTGTCCGTTTTGTTTGTGATCTGTTGCCAACCGCCTGGATAACATGGCACATAATCAATAGCTATAAGCACAGGAGTGCAACATGTACACTTTGCCTATGGATTGGCCCTGAAGTTGCACGGGCTCGTGCATGAATTATTCACAGCGTGGCAGTGAGGGGCATCACTTTGAGATGTGACCCGGTCAACAGATAACATTCTGTTTCGGTAGTGTTGTCAAGGTTAATGTGTCACGGGTCTGTACAAGGGTAATGTATTCGAGCCACTACACCGATTGAATGACCATGCAAACAGTCTAGTCACAAAAGAAAGGAAACTAAACATTCAGAGCACGTAAATATTGGAAAATCAGAACGGAGCTGTCCAGAATGGCCAATTACACACAGTGAATTGATGAAAATATCGCCTTTTTCATTTGGGTTATTTAGGTGTTTTCTCATCTGAGGTTTACAAACACAAATAATGTCAAGACCGGTTAAGTGTCTTCATCATTTTTATGTTTTTACAGAATAAAACATTATTGGTAATGGTAGTGGGGATCCATAATCCATAATCAAAAAGTATTAGTTAATGGTTTTTATTTAGAAAAGTCAAAGATGTCTTTATGTGTAGTCCACAACTGTTGTACCTGTTACATTTCTATTTCAATAATATCTAATTAATCATTTTGATGTGTCTCCGTCACTCCTCTTCATCTTTTTTTAATGTTTTATTTTGCCCAAAATAAAATAAAATAAATAATAAAAAAAATTTCCCTGCCACATCACCTGCTAATGCTGCTCGGTGCCCCTCGAGGAAGCCCACCCCACACTTTAAAAACAACCCACTAAATGCATCCTAAAAAGTGCGGTGTTAAAGCTGAGTTTGTCGATAGCAGCGTAGTGAACCCTTCTCTCATATCTCACCTTCCAAGTCTTTAAGATTCACAAATCTGCAAAATGTATATAAATATAAGAACTAGTTGTTTGGAGGACAACCCATTCTTTATAGCAATATGAAAGGCTCAATCAAAATCCGATCAATCAAGGTTTGATATTTAAAATGCAAATATATTTTAAATTCTGGAATGAACAACTGTATATATCTGATTTTGCTTAATTGCAAAGAAAATCAAGTCACGCCATTACTGTTCTTATGTTGACTCAAAAACAATCCAAGACATTCAATATAGTGTCTCAATCACATTTGACGAGACCCACATATCCAAACATCAAGTCGTGGTTACAGAAATGGATTCAACCTTGGGCTCAGACAAAATAGTGATTTATATAAAATGACTCTTGTGACTGATGTTTTTCCTGACGTACTAACTGCAGCACATCAAATTAAATGACGCTGGATGGTAATGATGACCACAACCTGGAAAAAACTAGTTTCATTTAAAAAGAAAAAGAAAAAGAAAAAAACACCCAATTTTTTTCCTTTTAGTTTCTTCTCTTCTTTCAGTGCTGTTAAGTCCTTTAAAATTGTATTGGCCCGTTTTCTGATTACCTCGAGTTCTTGTCAATAATCTATTTAGAAAAGTATCTGCAACGTCAAGTGACAGACTTAGAAAAGCTTGATTTCCTAAAGTGCAGAGTGGCTGTGAACAGCTCCAGAAATCGTGCTTGGAGCAGCAATAGTGTGATGCTGCTACGACCATGATTTCCAATCCTTCCAACTTCCCGAATTCTTTTAATTTTCATTGACCCGTGCTGTAATTACCACAGAGCTTCAGTCAATTTCCTGTTGATAGACTGAGGATCTGGCCAGTGATCTTCAAAGCAACCAATTAGCGGACTTCCCCGGCAGCCGGGAATCAAATTGAAACAGGAACGGATTTCCCACAAGGCTTCGGCGCAGCGCAACGCTGACCGCCGACTTCTGAAAAGACGCAAATGTTAAACTAATGTTTGTTACCCCTCAAGACATTAACACTCCATGAAATGTTAGATTAAATTGTTTTTGTTGTTCTCGTGTAACACGAGTTGTATCTAAGGGAGGCCTACTTATTTTATTTTTTTTTTATATTTTTTTTTAGGGGGGAGGCTGACTCATTTCCACAAAGCGCTGTATGCGAAACAATCATTTTCAGAACATCCCATATTCCTTGCCACCAGCAAAACACCCGCCCACGACTTCGTCTGAAGTTGAATCTGAGTCGGTGAAGCCGTGGATGAACGAGCCGTTCAATACAGTTTAAAATCTTTAAACTTAACGACGCCTTTGAAAATAGCATGCAGACCCACTCAAAGCGGCGCCAGCAGAAGGTTTGTAAAAGCTTTTCATGGATTGTGTCGTTATACAATCAAGTAGACACAAAGTCCCCCCCTCCCACTCCCCCTTCCTTTCTGATTTGTAGGGTCTTAAAATGTGGTTATTTCATTAAGTTATATGCAGCTTTTTACAGCGCTGTGTTATTGTCTGCAAATAAACACTGGCTTGTGATTAGTTATTTAAATCTTCACTAAGTACGCACCTCACACTTCATTTCTTCAGCAGAAAAACTCAAAGCAGGGTCTTTTTTAATTGAACATCGAGGCTCAAAGTGATTTACTTTGTTGTCCCGTTTTTTAAAAAATTGCACCCACTTGGAGATTTAAACAAACGCCAACGCGTCAGATGACTTTATCGTGCATCTTTTTGAGGAACAAGACAATTAAATCATTCCTGCAGGATGAATGGTTTTGATTCTCCCGCATGTTTTTTTTTTTTTCCCCCAAGACTCACAAGTCGTCTGTTTCACAGAATCAAGATGAACCCGATTTCTGTGCATTTGAAATGCAATCACCACCGGATACGCTGACAGTTGTTTCATCTGACAATATTTATCAGCTCGCTCAGCCTCTATCCTTTAATGCCTAGATTGCTCGGCAGATTGTAGATCAAGAACTTCCACTATCAGTCATGTTAAACTGGCAATAAGAGACTGAGAAGCTGTTAAATGTTGGTGGAGTCGTAATCACGACTTGACCTTTCTCCTCCCGCTGTTCAGTTTGTGGCTGCTGATCTGAAGTGTGATTGCGGCTCACGTGGAACTTCTTTAAACTGGTAGAAGTGTGACGCACCGGTTGGATGAAAAGGAGCATGAGCGTAGAGTTCATGGAGCTTTAAGAATGTAAACAGGTGAAATAAATAAATAGAATTAGAGTACAGGGAAAGTTCATATTTCCTTTCATTTAAATAGCATGGTTTAAACCTTCATATACGTTACATATGAAGATGTAGACGTATTTATTTCACATTAATTGAAGTATTAAAAGGATATTGTGCTTATTTTAAGTCCAGTTTTATTTCCCTCAGTTTTCACTGTCATTATTACCTTTAATACTTATTATTGTCTCTCCAATATACTGTTGTATTTGTCCTGAATTGTTCTGAATTACATGAATGGTGCTAAACAAAGTTTGATTGGTACTGTGAGCATGAGAAGTTTGATTCGGAGCATGTGACCTGGAATAAAACCGAGATATAATTCAGAGGGGTCGGAGCCGTCCGGCTTTTACAAAATTAAATGAGGTCTTAAGGATTTTTATGGAGGTTAAACATCCCAACGAGGTCTGAACTCAAGGCTGGAGCCTTGGTTTAAATGGCCACTGACATTTTTCAATTTGATGATGTTGTGCACTGCAAACGGTGAACAAGCGGCGTCGGCCTTGTGAGGCTCGGGCTGATTTAAAGACCCCATGAAATGATGTCGGAGTGGAATTTGACTTTCATATATTTACAATTTTCTGGTGCCAATCATGGTGTAGAGAGACTATCTCTGCCTCCAGCCCGAGCTCGAGGAACTTTCTGTGTGGATTTTATATGTTATATATGTTTGGTTATTGGTGCAGAGGAGACCACTATAAGATGCGTTGCAATCGGATGCCAAAACAAACAAAAAAATGGTCACGAGATGAATCGTCAGACATTTATCTTCCATTTTATAGAATCTTATGTGGAAAACTCTTCATTAATTATTTTTGGATAATTCAGCACAGATTAAAAGACAAATCCACATTCAGCCCATTGTTACAAGATAAAACAATCTCTTTTCATTTCATGAGAGCTTTAAAACTTCTTCTGAAACCATAAAATCACCAGCCTCATTCAGTTTGTGACATAAAGATCAGCACTGAGGGGTTTCATCACAATGCAACCATATAATTTACTTTAAATCTAAAAAAAAAATACTGCTTCACTGTTCAGTACCTCATTACCTAAGATACATAATTATGCAGCAGGTTGGGTGTTCACTTAGAAAACAGGGAGAAAAGACAATTACTGTTCACCTTCTGTTTAATTGATCCAGCAGCAAGAGGAGAGAATGAGGGCGTTTAATTGTATATTGAAAATAACTGGGAGCATTAAAGATACTGTGCCATCTTTCTAGTAAAGCCTAATAGCAACGCATTAATCCGACGGCTAAAGACCATATGCATGCTGGTATATCTTGGATCTTTGTATCTAATAAAGTCACAAATAGTAACGCGTCGATCGCTGCAAATTCAAAATCACACTTCAGTTTTACAAACATATGTTCAGTCGGCTACATTTCTTCATTTCATATCATCATAATTAAGAAGTCCAGCAGGAACGGATTTATTTTCCCTCCTTTTGTACGGCTGAACTTGGCACCTGAACTCATCGTTCATCGAGGAAAACCGTATCAGACTTAAAACCTTGAAGATTTTCTTTTTCTCTCTAATGTTGGGCGCAGTCCTGTAATTAGCCACGGGTGACTATGTCTCCTCTATAGATTGCTTTTCAAATGAATTACAGCTCCATAAGACGGCAAGATTAACGCTTGGCTATGTGCATGACAGTCTCAACATCTATAATGGGAAACTCTGCTAATTGGCATGTTGAGGCTGTGCGGGCAGAAGCGATTGTTCCTCGCTAATAAAGAAAGAGAGAGAGAGAGAGAGAGAGAGAGAGAGAGAGAGAGACAGTACAAACTCCTGGCTTATGAGCACCAGCAGTGCAGCTGCTTGCTTGCTCTTCTTCCACAGGTGTACCTGTCGCTTCGCCACATGAGGCGGTGTAGCAGGTGCAGGTGCGATGAGAACCGCCGGGTTGTTATATGGGTGCCTCTCTCTTGGATGTAGCAAGGCAGCGATTACAATGTGCCTGGAAGCTCTCGACAGCATCCCAGGCGTGGAATATGTCGGTTTGCCCTGGTTTACAGCCCACTTGGCCCTTTCCTCGATGTTCCTGGCTGATTAATCCAGTTTCTTTATGATCTGACATTATGTTTCTGTCACACTCATTCAGAAAACCATGCACTCCTTTAGTTTGGATTTGATGGAGAACTGGAAATAGAAAAAATGTCTTGAGACAAAATGGCATCAAAGCTGAAGAGGTGTGAAGTGAACCACAAATCACATATTATTCTGTCTGTACACTTAGAATTTTCTTTCGGGGGTTTTGTTGCTTGTTTCAACTCCTATAGATGATAAGAGATGTAACAACACTGAGACAAGTCACATTTGTCTTATTAGGAATTGATCACGGTCAGAGCATCATTTGCACACAGTTCTGTTACTTTAAACTCACAGTAGTGAGTTAGTATGAAAAGATTTAAACAGCAATTATTGATAATCAAGATGTACAAGTTAAATGTTGTAGTTGCTCTTGATTTTTGCGTATGCACATGATTCTTTCCTGAAAAAAAAAAGTTTCAAAATGCACCAACAATATGTTTCCTTATGCCAGTGAACAAGTTGAATGTTATTAATCCTTTTCACCTTATTAGCTATTATTATCAATGGCAATAATAAAATAATAATAAAGTCTTCTTACACAAGTATCTGTGCTTCTACCTTTGTAAATGGTTTGATGTTGTGACCAGCTTCAGGTCAGCAATAAAAAACTTTGGTGAAATAAGTTGAAATTGAAGCGAAATCCAATATTTGCGCTGAATTGCCAGCACATGTTGACATGATGACATTTACACTCAATTAGTATGCACATGCATCTAAACAGATGGAAACTAATGTCTGCATGGCATTTTCACGTTCGCTCGACACGTCTGATTTCTGAGTCATTTTAATTTTAGAGACAGAAGGGCTGGAAGGAATCCAAACGTCGGTGAGAGACGTTATCTCTGAAATCTATTCCAGCAGTTTAATACCTGCCTGTTCTTTAGCTAGAGTAGTAAGTGCGCAGACTTAAACCAGACAAAGAAGTTCACGATTTTCAGCAACTTTAAATACGTCTAATAGTGATAAACAGTTACTTAAAGTCGTTAAAATATTAACAGATTAACGGTTACAGTTTTGTCGTTCTTGTAATTACTTTAATTCTGGATGAGAAATCATAATCAAAGAGTAACAGGAGGATATTTATAGACAACACTGGAAGTTGGAAATATGAAATGCTGTTAGCTATATTGCAGGTTTGTCAATTGTAGGCAACATAAAGACTAAATGTCAAAATAAAACATTCAATCATTCATATGCAGACGAAGTAAATTTCTTAATGGAGGCGCCATACATAAAGATTACTGCTTATCAACAGATTCCAAAATCCTTCCTGATAACGTGTTAAAATATGTGTTTTGTGTTTTCACATGAAAACGTTGTGTAATCAGGGCTTTAATCTTGAATACACCGAGTTGATCTTTTATTTGAACATCCATTATATGAAACCTCCTCCTCCATCTGGTCCGTGTACTGCAGATGTTTGGCTTTGAGCCTGGAAGGTCGTCTGAGTGTCCTTCATGTTGCAGTGTGTTTGGCTGCTGTGTGCCACACGGGTCACCACCAAGCTCTCGCAGCCGAGAGCTGCTCTGTCGAGAGCTGTGAAAATGCTTAATGGAAACTGGTAAATGTTTACTATGCACATTTACCTTCTTATTTATACACTTGCATGAATTTATTCTAATACAGCACACCATACCTGTGAGTGATATGCACTAGTTCGGCTGAGTGAATAACATTTACATCTCTTTAGAGGTTGGAAATGGAGTCATTTCTGCTGGAGTCAGCCAAAAAAAAAAAAGGAGGGAGAGCAAGAAATCAAGTTGAAAGGAGATAGTGAGGAGAGCGAACACGTGTTACTCGGATGGAAAATGATGAAAGGATAACACAGCTGTCAGGGATGAGACGAGGAGGACTTTTAATGTTTTCAACCTCTTGTTCCACTGCAGAACAACCACAGTGCCATGCACCACCCGAACAGATGGGAATACATATGTTGGTCATAAAATCAGCAAAATACAATGTGCCCTCCTTTACCTGTGGCTTTGGGCTCACTAAATCACAATTTGGATTTTCTCTTTGTGGGGGAGGGGGAGGATAATTACTTAAGGTAATATATAAAGAAATATGCCTGTTTCTTTGATGGGAATTGTATGAAATATAGTGTGTCAGCTTCATAAGATTTATACATAGACCTGTTGGGATAGGCTTTTTTTCTGTGAGCTCTGTTCATCCCTGATTCCTCCACCTATGATAACTACGTGCCGATGATTTGTGATGAGATTTGACATTTAAAAAAACCGAGAATACCAACCTGAAAACTGTCATCGCTGAGTGTCTGATGGTGAATTATTTACAGCGAGAAAATGTCTAGTGTGGTGGTTTCCAAGCAGTGGTGCGTTCCAGGGTATACCACGTATACCCATTTATTTTTCAGGCATCATTGCGTACACCCGCCTCCAAATCCCCCCCCCCCCCCCCCCCCACCCCCCCGATGCACCACTCACCAGTATCTACAAGCCAGATTACCCTTTTTTCCCAGAGGATGATGAAGCCATGATCCGTCCTAGTCTGCCTCTGATTAGCTGGTGTTCGCTGCATTCATGTATTTGTTTGGTTGATGTCTATGTTTACCTTGCAGCATGAGGGCCGATGAGCCAATCAGAGGCAGGGTAGGCTGCATCATGATGTGGCAAATATTGCTAACCGATTAATCATAATGAATTCATGTGTCAATGAGCAAATAGCATGGATGGATTGTCACTAAATGGAGTAGTCTTACATGGGTACCTGCTAACCCCAGCCCAGGCCCCCTCTACGATCTTTTATTCCAGGCCTTGAGATTCACACACTGATCTGTCGGCCATGTACAGTACATCATGAAAAATCACCACATCTCTCTTCAGACTCAGGTCTGACGGCACTCGTGCAGCACTACGACGCATGTTTACAGTAACAAATGATATCTACGTCGGTGCTGATGGCGCTTTTGTAATCCCGGTGGATATCAGCGCTGCATGTCACACCACGGGCAACGGCTTTCTTCTAAGCACGCCCCAGAAAGTCTGTTGATGTCACAAACGTTGATATCACACCTTTCAGATCGTATCTTTACGTTAGATAATTTCCCCCAGCTGTAAGCGCTGTGATGCCCTATCCGGCGCATTTGTTTTGTCTCTCCACAGAGAATATACGTTTCGCCTTGCAATATGACCTTTATCATCACTTACATAATTTTTCAAAATGCATTTGCAGCTCCAACTGAAATGTGAAGCGACACCCCTGCAGCAGCACCTTGCTGTGGGATCTCCACATGTAGCCCGGTCTGCATTATCAAATCTGATCACACTGAATTGTTATGACATTAATACTGAACCAAACCGACCAAGCTCTCATTATTTTTGAAATACGATTTGTCAAGATTTTCCTTTCTCAAGTGAAGTCATTTCGAAGGAGGGGTCAGCTGCTGTTTGCATTCCAAAACAGACACCAGAAAGACGTCTCGCTGCCCTTGTTCTGACCTGGGCTGTCATGGCAGTGAATTAAAGCAAGTTAAAGATCAAGGACAACAAGAGAGGCAAAAACGGTTAAATTCGAAGATCAAGTAAGGCAGAAGCTTTTACAGCGATGGACTGGGGAATTGAGCCTGTGTGTGGGTTGAGCTCGCTGGATGCGTGCATGGAATAGAGAGTGGAGAACAATGAGGCAGTGTTTTGTTTCACCGACAACCGAAATACGCACCGAGACATGCTGTACATTTAAAAACAACTTGACATTTTCGTGGATTCACCCTCCATCACAGGCTAATACTTGTGTGATTTCTCAGCGGGCGACAAAGAATGTTGCGCACGCACGCATTTCTGCAACTCCACTAAGCAGAACATCTCTGCAGAGCCGAAATTACAAAGTTCTTCTGGCATTTATTGAGCCAACTTCCACAAACAGTCACGGATAGGATATTTTCCCCCCTCAAACATCATCAAGTACAAGAAACAGAACAGCAGTGTTCGGCTATCTGTTTGGTAACACCAGCTGGAAATTAACATTTTCCAATTGATTTTATTTTCCTGTGCTTGTTCTACTGCCTGAACAGATTGTGCCACAGTCTCCCAACTTTTAGCATCCAATGGTGATCAATGGGCCACGAAGGCCCCAAATTGGCCTCCACCCCTCGTTTTATCTGCGAGTGTTAAACAGATGCCGGGGAGGAACTCCTAGCCATGGCTGTCATTATTGCTGAACATCTATTGAAAGACCTTTTCTCCCAAATGGAATGTCTGTTCAACATGATGGAATGAGATTGATGGATGGACCCAGAGATGAATTAACACTGTAAGAAGTAACTGGTCAGACCAGCGTTAAGAAAACTATGAAATGTTGACTGAAAGCTTCTGTTTAAACCTTGAACACCAAACCAACAGGCTGTAACCTCATGAGAAAGGGCGTCTACATCTTTTCCAGATAAATTGTGGCGTTATTTGTTGTTCGGACTGCAGCATAGTCCAACAACATCCAAACAAACCAATCGGAGAATATATGAAGCAGAATACCTTCTCCTAGGAAGAGAAGATTGGTTGGATGCAATGCCAATGCCATCTGGTATAGCTTTTTCTTACTTTTTATTTGGTTTGAGACAATAGAGTGTTGTGTCAAACAGGAATACTCTTGTCTTGTCTCTTTGTTTGCCTCTGACCAACAGAACTGCTCTCTAAGGACCAATTCTGACACTATATTTTCCCATCCAGTTCCCATGCTGCTTAGATTATTATTGTACTGTTGTCGATTTGTGCCCCAAAAGCCTCAGTATGAAGTTCTATATCACACTCAGGTGGAAATTTTGAGAAACCACAAAGCAAATGTTCATTACTTGACCCAGAATAGCTGCAGCAGAGTTTTCAGAGAACAAAATAGCTACACTACATTAAGGTCATTTCTCACTAAAATAGAAAAAAGAAAACATGAACAGTCCCAAATGCACTTCAAGAAAGCCCCGCAGCCATTGAAGTTTCCTCATTTCATCTAACTTTTTCACTGCAATGCAAATTTTAAATACCATTTTATTAACATATTCACAGTTACAGTGCTAACGGTATGGTTCATCTTATTATACGAACCCTCTTACGTCTGAGGATTTGTTGATTATCATTAAACATGACGTACAGGTGCCATAAATCGCATGATTCTGTCTTTTGAGAGCAATACATACAATACATGTACATGAGGTTCATTTTTTGACTCAGTATTATATTCTGGACTAAAAAAGTGGTCAGTCTGATCATCTCTTGAGCCTTACTGCTACTAGCACAGAGAAACAAACAAACCAAAAAAGAAAATTTGTAGTTTAGATATATTAGATTCACTTTGTGATGTTTTCACATCTTATTGCAGCTCTGGCTTCTATCATTTCAGAAATAAATAAATAAATAAAAACAAAAAGCGGATGAGAAATTTTGTCTTCCTTTTTGCAGATGAAGCATTTGCCCCTGCAGTCAAAAAAAGCTCCAGTATGTTAACAGTTATTACCCTGTGCCCCCGCCCCCGCCCCCACACACTCCCATTCCAGCTCTTTTCCCCAAGTATATTATCTGCTCAAAACAGACAAGTTGAAGATGGAATAAAGAAGCAAACAAAGACAAATCAGTCACATTGTGAATGCCGTGAATGATACATGGCATCCATTGGTAAGAGACAATATGCTGCACAATGCCCTGCTGCATAACATTATCAATATATTGTTGGTAGACTCTGAGAGAATGTGAGTGGGAGGATCTGGAGGGGAAGATTACTTATGTTGTAAAGGTTACCTCATGCATGAATTCAAGCTTCAAAATTCACCATTTGTTAATCAGTGGTGTGCTAATTAGACATCCCCTCCCCCACGATCTTCCCTTCCTTGTAGGGTTTAGATGACAAGGATGTTGGAGTCGAGCATTTGCTGCCATATAGGTAAATGAATGAATAAACCTCTGCCACCCACGACTGCCGTTGAAGAAAAATCATCACCCTTGAAAATATTTTCACAACGCTCAGTGCCGCCTTGCTAATCCCCTCGATTTGGTCTCAGTGGCCCCTGACGCCGAGCAGCAGGAGTTTGGTGGGTGTCTCATCAGAGCACTTTAGCGGTGGATGGATATCACGATTCTTATCACTCATCCGGTGGCTCTCGAACCGCCCGGGAAGGGCTGGCGCCCACTTAAGATAGAGAGAGGGTAACGGGATGAGGATGCCAAGGCACTTTCAGACGTACCCACTCTGAATTCCGAGCGCATAAACAGTCACAGTCAAATGTTTAGGAGATTATAAGTTTGTTGGGGAAAAGAGTTTATCATGGCAAACCTTTGGGCCTTCCTCTTTTTATATTCTTTTATCACTATTCAACAGCTTCCTGAGTGAGTGCAGTTCAGCTCTGCATGTCTATAATGACAACATTTTCTAAATAAAAGTGTAAGAGTGTGATTCAGCATTACTTGAAATGTCTTTTTTATATAATTACATCAAGTCTACTCTAAATATTGAAGTTACTTTTTTAAGCTCGATCACCCACTGTGACTGATTTGAGCCCAACTGAGCATCATAACGTTGCTATGAGGTCAAAGGAACCGCTTCCACTTCCAGGTGAACACAACACATTAATGGAGATGATCCCATAATGACTAGAGGTGAACAAAATATCACTATAACAATTGATGATAATCGCATTTATCATTTGATTTATCAATATAGTTGAATGTAATATGGTAATGACTTGTTTGTGAGGTGCCGTCCTTGTTAAAAGACTGAACTTCCTGTCCGATTTGCTTCTTCTCTAGAAGAATTAGCAGGAGAATAATGTCAACACTGACCGAGCAGCCAAAGTGAGAAATACTTCTTCACTCATGCATTGAATGAGACATTTTTCACAACAGTTATAAAGCCATGCTTTTAGTTTGTTTAACTTTATTTAGGTCAATGCTAATCAGATTCTTGTACCTCCTGTATAACACCTCATCCTCACTGGTGACTCATGCGGCACTAATGGATGTGACTTAAAAGTGGGACCAATAAAGTCAGCGCAACATTTTAAAACAACCTCACCCTTCTGACCGTTCTATCTAATAAAACTTTCTAAGCCCATTAACTTACACTGGAGATTCATCCCTCATCGTCTAATGTGTTTCCTGGACGTCCCGTTTTAAATGGAAATGCATCGCATTAAGGAGGCAACGCCGCTTCATGGGAACTTTAGGTTGGTTGCAGTTATACTGTATGTGACAGATGAACACGAAATTTGTAGGCTGGATGACTACTTTTTTATTTTGCTCGCCTTGAAATTGGTGGCCTCGTCTCCCGTAGCCTCTCCTGACAGCTGCTAACGAAATATGGGACCTGTCACATCTTCAGATTCAATTCATTCACGATGTTGAATCACCTCAGAAGTTCACCGTGCAGGGGCCACGAGATGAAATGACGAAACACGACTGATCAGCTACACATTTGCACACTTAAGACTTGAGGGGAAAAACAAGCCATTGTCGAAGCTGAAGGTTTATTTCCTGTCACTCTGCTAACTCAGCTTCATCTCTCACCGCCTCTTGAACGGCTCTCATGACCGCTCACTTCTCCCAAAAAGCCCCGCCGCACACCTCAACACCTCCTGGCAGCCGGCAGGCACCAGCGTACCCTGAGAGACCCGCCGCGACGTCTTTACCTCGGCCAGGCCAGCTATCCTTCACCTGTCAGGCCGGTTCAGTGCACCAACCTTGGATGAGTGCCAGTCCACTCACTCAGTGCATGCCCGTTCCACTAACTCAGCCTGCTGGGGCCCACACACATTTCTCCCCATTAGTCTACAAAGTGCGCCCTGCCTCTTCCTCTCACAGGTCCAGTCACCCACACAGGACGCTACCTCCGCCGTAGAAACGGGCCACTTCATAGTCTGCGACATCCAAAAGCACCGGTGGTGTAAAAGCAGAGGTGTGATTAAAAGGTCTTTCATGCCAGCATCAGACATTCCCCCAAATATTTTCACCATCATCTTGGAGAGGGTGAAGACACGGTCGTCTTCTTCCCAGCTGAACAGCACAGCGAACTCCGGCGCCTTTCAGAAATGGGACTGAGCAATAATTAATTAAAGAGATGACTTTCACAGAACACGGCTAATTAAGAAACTTTATTTTTACTGGGTAGCGTTCCGTTTCACAGCGTATCTTCTTCAGAGGGAGTCGGCTCACCACAGAGTTTGTGCACACAGTAATAAGTAGCTCAACTGCCCATGTACTCCAGGATTTATTATATTCCTGACGTAAAACTTGTGTTTATTGAGGTTAGTGATGCTGTCATCAAATCCGAGTGTGAGGCTGTTGGGTTAAATGTGTCCTCGCTTTTTATTCTAACTATAGAAATGATATTCTTAACAAGTTGGACTATAAAAACTCAATACTCAAGGGACAATTTATTTGAAAGACTAAAAAGAAAGGGTTGTTTATGAACAACGTTTTAGGTATGCCACACTGCTATTCTCTGCATGCCTGCATATGCTGTGTGCAAAGTTGCAGTTTTTAGCAACAATCTATTTTTGATTTGTCTCTCGATCAAACTCTGGCCTCGGGGCATTGCTGCGCACTCTGTTCCATTAACTCTGAGGTGTTGTTGGACATGGCGGCGATTTTGCTGTCATGTGCTGTCAGTTTTGTCGCCACAAAATGTCAGACTTTCGTCAGTTTGTGCGACACTGCGTACTTGCTGCCTGCAAGTAAACACAAAACAAAACACACACACACACACCAAAAAAAAAAAACATATTAGCAAAAGTCAGCACGAGTGTGTTCACTGCCCGCAGCAACTGGCGACCCCACGCCAACGAGCCAATCGGCTGTCACTCGGGCAACAACACAGAGGTGCACCAAAGACAAGTAATGGATAAACACACAACAGATGAAACTACTTTTTTAGTTTTTTAAATGAATGTTAGCAGCCAACTTGGACAATAAATCACTGCAGAGTGTCTTGTAAGAGACCATATAGGGAGCGTATCAGCCAACTACACGTATGACTATAAGCATTCATTAAAATAAAATGCTCTTTTCCTGCTTTACTTCCAGGTTCCTGCAGTCTTTCATTGTAGTATTGTATAACAGGGTCACTGTTAATGGTATTAGTAACACCTGTGCCTCTCCTCGAATGCTAAGTCAAGTATGAACTGACAGGAAAAAAAGCCTGTTGTCAACTCATAGGACCCACACACCCACATGGCTCTTTTCACTAAATGTAATTAAACCTCCTCTCAGGATGAAGCTGAGTAGAACCGAGCTCCATGTCATAGCAAACCATTTTCACGGCTGACGGATCAGATACTTTTGCTGTGATTGATGCAATTTGTACTTGGTATTAAAAAAGAGATGCCACAGATGAGTTTCAGATGCACATGAGACCTAATCACTTTGTCCATCTCGTCTCACACCCGTCTCCTGCTCGGACGGCTCAAAGGAAACCACAAAAGACCCACGAAGAATAGATTAGAGTTTGCTGGCTTTTTGAAGTGCGGGATGAGGCAGAGGCCGAGAGCTGAGGAGAATGTCAATTTATGAATCGATTCCATTTTCAGTTCATACTTCATATCCCCGCTACGTTGCAGAGGGCGGAGCCTATCCCAATTGAGAAAGAGCAAACGGCAGTGCAAAGAAGGAAAAAACATCTGAATGTCTTTGGAAGATGCGAGGAAGTCAAATAATACACCCATATGAACGTGTTAACTCTGGAGCGAATTCCAAGTATGCCAGGCTAAAACCCGGACAATTTATGCTCAGGGAGAACATGCAAACCCCAAACACAAAGGCCCACAAGCCCAACAATACACTAGTGTGGATTTAAGCAGTTTACGCAGCACTGTCCGGAGGACAATCTGAAAACAATAATTGATTCAGGACCGGAGAGGGACGATGGGGTCACCAGGCGCAGTGCAAGTGTTTCTGCCAGTTTCAGAGCCACACCGCTGTGTTTTCTGCCTCGCAGTGCTCATGCTGTTTACATAAGAGAGAGAATACACTTGTGCCCATCTGTGCGCCTATGGGACTCAAAATGAGGTGTGGCCAACAACGTCAGTGCTTCATTGATATCTAGAATAAAGAGATACTGCCAGTGGCATCAACTTCAGGTAAACACTGGTGGAATCTTTTTGTTTTATCTATATGTGGCCTGCCTGTTGCACCGAAAAGGATCTATTCAGCTGTGAATAGATCCAAGCTTCTGTTTGTTCCTTGTGTAAACCAAACAGATCCACACTTTAAAGAACTGGTATTTACTAACAACTTGAAACATGCAAGAATTTGTTAGAATTCAAAGCAGGATTTGTAGGTATTTAAAGATGCAGGTTATTCTGTGAGCAGTCGTGAAGCTCCACAGGTAGCTGATGTCCAATTTTGTGACGAACTTGTATCACCTGGGTATAAGCAACTACAACACCCAAAGTAGGGGTAAGAGCTTCATTGTCTTGATCTACGGTGTCCTCCATGTCAACTGGCAGAGCCAAAGTTCTGAAACAAAAACTCCAAAAAAGATGCATTTTTCAGGCCCTGTTGTGTAAACAAGGCCTACATATAATGTTTCACTCAATTACTGCTACCGTCTGCTGTATTTAGCTATTTATGCCAAATTATGGTTGGAAATCATTTTGTTTTGCTAAAATGGAAATGACCAAATGTTTTATTCTGAAAACTTTACTTCAGAGGAACATACAATGTCATAATCTCTCCAGACATTCTACCCATGAACAGTGTTGGTGACCCACAGAAACAAAGTCAACAGTTTGGTTGGTTGTTTTTTAAGGCTCAAACTTTTTAATAGAGCTTAAGTTCTCAATGCCGGGCACCATTTTAGATGTTTTTCATGATGTGACTGGATCAATTCTCCTGCTGAGAAGCCTTCTCGTCTTTATAGAACTTGCAAAATCTGCCCTCATAAATAATTCACCAAGGAGCAAGTGGGAAGGGAATAGGAGATGTGACGCTGATTGTTTTGATGTCCTGCACATGGCAAAACCTGATAAAGGGACTCTGTCCGTGTCTTTGAAACATAATCCATAACCTTTACACAAACTACCCAACAGATATGTGAAGGCTGTCACCAAAACATCAGTTCGCTGATTGATTCTCGCATTAAAATGTCAATATTTAAATAATAGTTTTTTTTCTTAAACAAACCTGTTTCTTTTTTTTCAAAAGTTATTTGATAATTAGGTCCTATTTCCTGCTTAGGAAACGTGTGAGGTTGAGATGTGTTTACATGACAGCTAATCATTAACACAGACATGTTTGGAGCGACATAAAATATAAAAGATGATCGTCTAAGTGTGTTTTCATACTCCAACCACATAAGTTTGGAGTTGTCCTCACACATGAAGCTTTTGTACAAAGTATGGGTACGGTACCGGCTATGACTTCACTTGGTAACGGCTTGGTAAGGAGATCAGTGGTATCGTACGTCACTATTATCCAATGTTACACTTTAGGTTGTTTGGCCAATAATATCACTGTCCTCAAAGTATTTTGGAAGCTTGATACACATTGTGTTTCGGACTGCAGCACATCTTAACACCAGGGTTTGAGTTAAGGCATTGTCGCAATAAAAAAAAAACAAAAAAAAAATTGTGAATCCCATGTGAACCATGCCAGGACCCCGGTACAGCAGTAGGTACACATTTGCGTAAATGCCTGTTGTAAAAAAAAAAGTCTATAGGAGCCATAAAAAGTGCAAGCTGTCCCATACAAACAGGCACAACAAAACTGAGCTGTAATTTTCACCTCCCTGTCTTTTTGCGATCAGGAGGGAAAACGTAGGATAAAACTCTGATCCCGTAGCAAAAGATAGAACCTTTGTGGTTTTCCTTGTGAGAACGAATGCACGGCCTTTACTGCTTAACAGTATTCCAGCGTGTTCTCATACAGCATTGGTAAATATCACTAATCCCGGTGATCAAATACCCACAATTCACTTTAAACCGTCAAACTTCAACTTCTGAGCTGCCTCATAGAAAAATACAACTCGACAGCCTGGCAGTGATTAATAATGAACATTATTTATACCCGATCCCATGACTAATGATGAATATTTAATAAAAAGGTAGCTATGTCAGAGATTCGATCATACGAGACAGTGACAGTGGTGTGCTGTGGGAAATCAGAGCTGTGCGTCTTCACATATTCAGTATTTATCTTGCACAAGTCCTCCTTTAGGCGACGATCTCGAAAACATCCAACGCTCCAGTAGCAAAAAGACTTTTGGGTGTGTTCGTTCTGATGTATGTGTCGATGTTGAGGCGGTGTGACTAATGGAGGCGATGGAGAGGACAAAGGATTTAAAACTAACAGCTGGCATAATACTAATAAAAGAATTTAAAAAAAAACTTGCGTGTTTAAACCAAAATGGTGTCAAATTCAGAGCGAATGTCCCACTTCTTTGTTCTCATCTGTGAGTTTTAGCAGCTGGCTCCTACTGCAAGAGGTGTGTGTGTGTGTGTGTGTGTGTGTGTGTGTGTGTGTGTGTGTGTGTGTGTGTGTGTGTGTGTGTGTGTGTGTGTGTGTGTGTGTGTGTGTGTGTGTGTGTGTGTGTGTGTGTGTGTGTGTGTGTGTGTGTGTGTGTGTGTGTGTGTGTGTGTGTGTGTGTGTGTGTGTGTGTGTGTTTCAGTAGAACACACAGATGCGACACACTACTCAAGTACTTTGTTTTAACTGAAGTGTGTATTTTAGTGGGAAGCAGACATTGCTAGATTGGTTTCTTGGTGACTAAAGATTTCTCATTAATTTTTGAGTTTCCACTGGCACAGTCGTAGAGGCCACAGAGCCCTTTTCTCTTTTTTTTTTGGTGTTTGATATATGATTCAAGTTAACTGAATATTACCTATTGTGGCTAAAAGCTTTTTGTATCTGCCGTTTTGTTTTGGTGCAGCTCATCCTCTTCAAACACACGGGGCCTGTCAATGTTTTGATATGGTGTTTGAATGGAAATCCAGAAATATCCAGAATACTTCTTTCAAATATTCATGAGTACATTCTTGCACTGTCACAATTCAACGTTTTCTGAAGCCAGTGCTTAATTATACAGTTAGGAACCTATTTGACAACCAGAATATATCAAACTGTGCCCTACTCAGTGAGGCGCAAGTCGTGAGCTTGGTGTTAAAAAGGCTCGGTCCCACTGGAGTGCCCTTTGGAGTCACTCAGTCTGATATCTGCCATCATGTGTCTAATCACTGGACTCTCTCCTTAAAGTTGGAACTCTTATGGTTTTAGCTATGGCTGGCTTTGGAAAGCCACAGAGCAACTACTGTGTGCCGCCAAACAACAATCTAAAGTATCATTCAAACTCAATCTAAATCTAAATCTTCATTAGTGTCAAATGAATGTTGAAGTTTTATTTATCAATTGAATGTGCTGCTTTTCTGTTCCTATAAAACACTGTTATGTCTATGATGACTTATCATGAACTTGACTTTAGTCTCAAAGGCAGGAGGAAGTTTTTTTTTTGATATTTCACTGTATTTTGCACCACAAGGTTTCATTCAAATTGGCTTTATGTTGAGATTGGAGTAATTCTCAACAGTAATTGTTTGGTTTTATGAAAATTATAGACATTTTCATCTTGTATACTCTGGGCTACAATAAAGAAGAACTTTAAAGTTTAAATTCAAAGGTTATTATGGACCTATTTTACCAGTCCAATCTACCAACATGAAATTGGACTGTATGTGGCCCCTGAACTAAAATGTGTTTGACACCGCGGGTTTAGAAGTCTAGATATAATTTAAGATTAGGTACTGGAGATGTCCATCAAGTCTGGTATATGCCTCCTGCATGTTAAAATTTTTTGGAATACTACATAACTATACTGAGATCAAATACCAATCACACATAAAGACTACATTCCTTACAAATGTGTTGTTTAATTTAGCATTTCTTGTTACTTCTACATAATAAAACTCCACCGATGTCACTTCTATACCTGCGGTCTTTAGACAAAGCTTGTATGGAGCTGAAGCCAATCCCAGGTGACACTTGTGGGGGGAAAAAAGATAAAGACTGGACAAGTCACAGTCTGCTGTGAACGGTGATAAAGAAATTACTAACCGAGTCTCAGCTCAGTCAATGACACAAACATACACAGTGCAATGTGAGATAACATGCAAGCTTCATTTCCTGTGAATTTCTCATGCGTGTATTGTTTTGTGTGTGTGTGATGTCAATTTAACTGAGAGTGACTGCAACGATTGGTACGGTGCTGCAGTGATCACTCTCTGTTACGTGGGTTTGCAGTGGAGCAGTGGTTAGGACCCATGGCCCACATGTTTAAGTCCCAGCTTTACATGTTCCCCCTGTGCATGTGTGAGTTTTCTACAACTCCTGTAGTCTCATAGTCCTAAATTGGGCATGAATGTAGAAGTCTGTGACTGTGTTTGCCCTATCGTCACCCGGGATTTGCTGAAACCTCCCACAAAGTTGGATAAATCAACGGAGAAGACGGATGAATATGTGTTTGAGGTCTGTCTTTGCTCCAGCCCTGTGAAGAGCTGGTGCAGCATGAAGAACTTTTATTTTAATGACAGCTGGGGTAGAATCCAGCCTTTCCACCCTGACTTGGATAAAGCAGGTAACAAGAGGAGATGTGGAGAAAAAAAAAAATCTAAATTAATGCTTGGATAAAGTGGGTATAAAGCAGAAGTGAGCAAGTAATTTTGTCTTGGAGTGCAATGAAGAGCTGAACCTTAAGTTCTGTTCAATATACTCAACATATTAGTGCTGAGACTCCATTAAGAAATCGATCTTCATATTGAGGGACTTGATCACCAATAAAAATCAGTTAATCGTATTTTAATCGCATCTTAATGTTTGAATGACTGTTTAGCATTGAGGTGATACTATGAACAATTACTTACTACAGTCGTGATGCACATGCGCAGTAGTAGCATTTTCAAAAAGTTGCTTTTTCCACCGTGTATACTAAGACTGAGTCGAAGCACTTTCAAAAAGTTGCATTTTCAGAGATTCCCAGCACCGTTGTAGTGTAAACGAACACCCAAAATGCAACAAAACTTTTACGTTTTCACTTGAAAACATTGTGTAACCGGAGCCGAGGAAAGAGTAAATGTGTGTGCTTTTAACACTTGTTTTTTTTTTCTATAATTATTTATTTTACTTTATCCCATTCAAGTCCCAACTCTTGAATATATTTCTTATATCACATAGCATTATTCGGCTAACATTCAATTTTTTTGTGTTTTTGGTTTTTTTTGTCAGATAAATCATACATAGTAATCGTTCAATACAGCGAAAGGCGAACACATGCAGCACACTGGAACTTAAAAATAAAAAGTAAAGCAATTGTTTTGCAAGCATCATATATAATCAATCAATCGATTGAACTTTATTCATATGGCATTTTTCATACATTCTGTAGCACAGAGTGCTTTATAGACATTGAAAACAAATCACAAAAATACACAACTCATGATCGTTTTAAGCAGAAGGTGTCAGAATCGTTACCACAGGGTAAGAGTTTTTGCGTTTTGATCTTTCGATGTCGGCTCTTCCTATCATTGTGAAGCAGAATTCACCAAGCGTTGGATCGTTCACCCACTAATAAGGAACGTGAGCTGGGTTTAGAAGGTCGTGAGACAGGTTAGTTTTACCCCACTAATGATGTGTTGTTGCAATAGTAATCCTTCCATTAAATTTCTGTCTCATAATCTTCACTAACCAAAGGTCCATATTCTGTCTGCCGGTCTGGTATGGAGGCTGAATAAATGGAAACTGTGCTGACCTTAAAGAACATCAAAATGGGTTTTTGATTTCGCCAAAAACCGTGGAAAACTAATTTCCTTTTCCCCCAAATACTCCCTCTGCATTCATTGGTATCACAAGTAGCCATCTAGATAAACAATACAGTTTTTTGTTTTTTTTGTGCAATAAAAATAATAGTCTCGATAGCGGTAATGCTTCACTGAGTACTTCATAAAGTATTACTGGCCGAGTTTATGCTTTTCATCTTCGCTACAAAAAAACATCTTTATCTTTGTTTTCTTTCAGCTTCACAAATCTTTATGTCCTGTTTGTTGTACACCACAGAGGCTATTACGGCACAGAGGCAGTCGTCGCAGGAAACATGAGGGAGCCCTGATGCTTAATTGATATTTATTTATTGCCCACATACAGTATGCCCTCATAATAGCCACTTAGCCAGACTGAAGTCATTTGCCCACATGCTTCAAAATGATGGTGCTTTTTCCTACTTAGAGCATGCAGGAACATCACTCTGAACTCCCAAACACCCCATGCTGATAATAATTACAATTTTATGCATTTGACGTTGTGACCTTCACCCGGCAAAGTGTTTTAATGGATTCGGCTGCAGCCCAGGTGGACTCTTATCTCGAGCTGTTATTACTGGAGACATTAAGTCGGAGAAAGCCCCTCTAATAGCAGAGACAGATTTGCTGTTGAGAGTGTCAGATTCCCTTTTGATCAACATCCAGCGAGGAAAAACTCGGGTTTCTCCCGAAGCCCTAAATTCCTTAAAGCTCCATCCGGAGTGTGCAGCGCGAAGCCTGCGCCGCCGATAGTGCAGCGGGATGCGGCGCGATGGCTGACAGGGATTACTCACATATTATAGGTCAGCTCCTCGGGGGATTTTAGTTTAATTAAAGACGGTACTCATTAACTCATCAGTGTTCCACCTACAGTATAGTGGCCTTTTCATCTCACCACAATATTGTTCTGTAGGGGATTGTGGGCCATGTAAATTAATAAGCAGCGGGTGATAGCATGCGAGGAATTTTTCCAACAAAACGCTGCACAGGACTTCCTTTTCTTGGCATAAAGCGTTACCAAGACTTCAACTTATTTCTGTAAATATGGAGAACCTTGCTTGTGCAAATGGCAACACAAAACAAATACAGCCAAACGATATTATTCAAATATTGATCGAGGCCTGAGGCCGATTGCTGACGTACGAGTTTCTCAGTGAGAGAAATATCAAACATGCACTGTAGATGAAACCAGACCAGAAGGAACGGTGAAGATTTACCGGGTCGCCTCTAAAAGTTAAGCACAGGAAAGATTTTAATTACAAAAATTGACCGCTCTCACACAACAAGCCTTGACAAACTCACACTTGTCATTTTTGTTTAAAAGACAGACTAATATGTGTTTTAAGATATTATTGAGTTGCAGAATCAGTAAAAAACCTAACTATTCTTATGTGCTTCTATTTTGAAATATCTGATCTAGTCTTTATATATAGCCTGCTATTGTTGGAATAGTTCTATCATTTCAATTAATCTTCATTAAAGTTATGTATATACATATAGAATTAGTCTATTCTAAAAATGTGTTTTAATCTAAAATACTAATATTTTCTAGCATCAACTGGTTTTTGTCATAGTTTCATCTGAGGAATCCTCTAACAAAATACTGCGCCAGATTTCTTTATTACGACATAAATCATTACCACAACTTATTCTTGTAAATATAGAGATCCCAGCTTGTGCAAAGAGTGAAACAAAACAAACCCCACCAAAAGATATTATTCAAATATTGATTGAAGCCCGAGGCTGGTCGCTGACATTCGCGTTTTTCAGAGAGAGAAATACCAAACATGCACTCTGGAAATGTAATGAATCAAAAGATCATATTCTGAGGAGACTTGATAAATATAATCAGAGTTACAATCTTGATTACAAAAAGAAAAAAAGAGAATCCTATTTAATTATTGGAAACTAGTAAATAAAAAAAGAAAACGGGATTAAAAACACAAACTTGTAAATACCGGCTTTGCAGTTGCTTATAGAAACAAACAGCACAGAAGCAGTTCAGTCTCAGCGGTCCACTTACACAACATACCAACGTTTCTTTTACATTTGATGTATTTTCTATTTTCTGACTCCACCTCGCTCCTCCTGTTTCTCCCTGCAGGGCAGTAGTTGGACACAGAGAGCCGTTGCCCGATGATAGTAAAGACAATATCACCATTTTCACCCGAATCCTCGACAGGCTGCTGGATGGATACGACAACAGACTACGTCCCGGGCTGGGAGGTAAGCGGCGGTATATGTTGTAGATATAACCACAAACACCGACACAGTGAAAGATTTCAGCTTCAGGTCAGAGATACATACAGATGAAGCTAAAGAATGTGGATGAGGTATATCAGAGTATCATAGATAACAGCATGGTGATACTACATAATACATGTTTATGTCCCTTTAGCTTTTATAAAGATTGCATCAGAAAGCCTTGTTTATCTTTGGATTGCATGAACCTGCTTTTTTATAAGGCTGAAGTGAAGAAGGAAACCACTTAAAATACGATGTAACTGTACTACACAGATCTACTCTTAATTGCTATTTGGTTGAGAGCTTGACATGGTTCCCGATTTGGTAGATTAGGCTTGTATTTTCTTTTGGTTACTTTCGGTGGGCGTATTGATTCAGTTTGCTTATCAGCTGCATTGCTGACCTGTAGCTTATATCGGCACTTTCAAACGTTTGGTAGATTCCTACGCGAGTCTCAGGCAGCAAGCAGCATAACGACAGGTTGACTCGTCTTTGAATATCGAGAAATTAGGAGTGTGCCTCTTTTGTTTTCATACTTTTTTCCAACAAACAATTATATATGAGCCTCTTCTTTTTTGGTTGTGCGTAACACAGTTGTAGCTGTTATGGACCTAAGCATGACGACACACTACAAGGAAAGGAACCATTAAAGAACAATTATGAGATGTTTTCACAGATCAATCTACAATGCATACCTCATATAGATATCGGAGCATTTCTGTTTTCTATTACGATAAATAAAAAGATAATGTCGCAACGTAAACTCTTCACTGTCCACTCTTAATTTGCCACCATCCAGTGTAAAAAGCAGGCCAGTAAAAGGTTTTCAACCTGATGCACATTCACACATTATTCACAACAACGTTGCTATGCAATGTCCTCGCCAGTCATCAGAAGCAACCTGGTGTTCGGGGTCCTGCATAAAACCACTTCCACAAATGCACATGCGGTGGCGGACGCTGGACTTGTGATCAACCTGCTCAACCAGCTGCAGCAAAGCTTAAACAAAAGCTGAAAGTTGCAAATCATAGGGAACTGGACTAATGGAACTTTCTGTTTATTAGGCCTTAGATTACGGAAAGCTTCGTATTTCGAGGTGATCATTAACTAAAAGAGAAAAGGAGTTAATATATACAGGCTCAATGTGTGATGAAGCTGGAGGAAGATGTTTCCAAAAGGGTGAGGCGTCAATGATGTGGATCTTTTCTCAGTATATCCTGTATTTTGGATTTTGTGAGAATAAATCATGATTCAAAAAAGGAAGTACATGGAGTTCAAAACAAATGAACGAAATGAAATAAGCACTAGTACCAAGCTATAAGTGTAATATCTCTAAAAGGTGGTCAGATTTTTTTAATTTCTATAAATCCACACACCCATAAAAGATATGTTCTGAAAATGAATCAAACTTGAATGAGTATTACTTCTTGTCGTAAATATTAGTCCCCAGATGGCTAAATATTTATTTATATTTTTATTGGCTGTGTTTTTTTTTCGTAAGGCTCATCCACGAAATGAAATCAGTTTAATCCACGGCTGTGCACAGTGAGGCATGATAGCTTGTACAGATGATGGACCGACACCGAGATCATAATGACGTCAGGTCACTTTGTCGCTGCACTGTTGTGGAAATGTGGCTTCCCTTGGGTGAAAGTCTTTGTTCAATCATGCCCAAATGGCAAATAAGCACATATGTCAGTGGAAATCCCTCTAATTGTTGCCATTTCCTCCAAATATTCGCGCCCACCCCCCAGGAAAAAAATGCTGCATAACAGCAAGCCCACATGCTCAAACAGGCTTTGCCATTTCTCAGCCAGCCAGCTGGAAGTGGCCATTTCTGCTCTGATGCATGCCGCTGAAGCCACGAGCGTCCTCGCCGGGCTGAACACCCACCAGGCCGATAACTGGGTCTGTGTGGCAGAAACCAGGAGGAGAAGCAACACGCAGGTCGTTAGTGTTGTAATCCCCCCCCCCCACCACCCACCCATCCACCCCTGCAAGGGCATGCACCAGTCAGGTCTTCCAGCTACCAAATTCTGTATGCGGTGACTCCGAGCTCCAGGTTCTGGACCTATTTTCTTTCGGCTAAAGCAAACTATAACAGAGCCAAAACAACAGGGACAGCAGAAATTGTTCTAATTGGCTGAAATAACACTCTATTCATCAGCCACTCCAGGGATTTTGTTTCAGGGGCTGAGTATATGGTAACACTGTGTTGATATTCAGCTGAATTTATTTATGTGAAATGAGCTCCGAGGCAGGTTTAGCGTCGTCTTACATCTGCAAACAAGCTTGACTTTCCCAGATTTGTGACGCAGGTGGTTACATGACATACTCTCGTCTTTTTTTTTAAATTCTTGATATATAGTCATTAGTTAATGATTTTAAACGTAGATTAGCATGGATTTGTCAGATTGATGGTCACTCTGAAGCAGGTCAAACATAAGGCCCATGGGCCAAAACCAGCCTGGAGGAGACCCCAAGTCGGCCTGCTAAACCACCAAGCAACTAGTTAAGGCTGTTTTAAGTGGCAGCGCAAGGAACAACCTGAATTTTACAGTAAATCCTCTAGTTTAGCTCCATAGAAGTCGAAATCTGTGCCTTTTCCAAGTGTGAGAGGACCGTAGGATGTGTATACATGATATATTGAGGTTTAATGGTGGACCTACTTATATTTTTTTCATCATAAGATAATATTGTTAACTGTTAGGATCCATAGGCAAAACCGATTAGTTTGAAATATCTGGCAAGTCTTTTTATGTATACTGGAACGATCATAGCTGGTTTTGCCTTGAAGCTTACTTTATAAACTGAATTAATTTTCCATGTCCACTATTATAGTCCAAGACATTGTTCAATAAACATCAGAATACATTAGGTTTTAAGCATACAGGTAGGTTTATCTGTTCATGAAAGCAGATGAGCCAAAAGACCAAAAATGACCAATATAGTGTAGCCCGCCTGCTGCATCAGAATCCAGAGCGTCCACCTTTGCTGGAACAAGGCTACCAATCTTCTTCCTGTTGGACGATCGCTCGCCACACTGCTCCTTTTGAGAAACGGTCATGTGGGACCCTCTCAGACACGCAGACTGGATAGAAAGTGAAAAATGCCATTTCATTTTATTTCCAGCAGCATCTATTAGCTCTGCCCCATGCTCTGGTGCATTGTTGTAAACAGAAACGGGGCAGCTCATTCTGTTCCCCTGCCTAGGTCTGCCATGCAAACTGCTGACTCTGTGTTGTGATAATCGTGTATTTGTGAGCGCTATTTGCGTCGCCGGAATGATTAATGTGGAAGTGGATCCCCTCTCTCAGGGGGGCCTTTTGCCAAAGGATTAGAGACTTCACCTGTGGGTGGTTTCTTAGATCTGGGACACAGTTAGAGTCGAGGATCTATTCACTTTTGGAGAAAAGCCTCATCACTCTCTGGTTGTTGCTCCACTGGGAGCAGCTATTTGTCTCGCCGCTGGCCCAAGAGACTGCTTTACACATTCGCCCCAGAGGAAGCTGATTCAGCTCACACTGAAGAGGGCAAAATCTGATCTGTCACGACTTTCATATCATGCCCCACTTAATGCTTTGTTCTAATCGTTTGTGAAGTGTTTGGAAACAGTCCTTCCATGTCACGTCATTAATACCATCATTTAATGTGTTGACTAGCTCCGTGTGTAATGATCAATCTGATTGTTGCTCCAGCTTCTGGAAACATCTATAAATCATGATGACAGAGCAAAAGCAATTACAGAGTTTGCATTGTAACGTAATGTGCAATGATACATGTAATTAGAATAAAAAATACATCGGGGCCCGGCAATATGCGCAGCCTCGTGAGAATCATGCCAGACCCACACAACAATAGACGCCATCGTGTCTAATGTGATTAGAGCGCGGGCGGAAAAAAATTGTGTTAAGGCACCAACGTGTGCCCATTATTTGGATAAAATATACACGCACAGCCCCATGTGTTAATGCTGAACTGTTGTATTTTATTCCTGAGCCAGTCATCCCTCAGGGATTGTTAAATGTTTTTGGGGCAGGCTAACTCAAATTATTTTGGGTCAAAGGGGATGTCCTCTCTCCAAAGATACAAACTTGGGCTTGGCCCAGAGCAGATTTTACGCTGTGGTGGACAAAAGTAGCTTGAGCCAAACAAATGGTAGTTTTACTGACAGAAAAACTATCAAGAAGCATCTGTGAAGTCTCTCGCAGCAACATTTTGCTTCTGAATGGAGGCTGAAAAAAAAAAAAAGCCTCCTGGGACATATCCTGGGGAGCGCAGTAACTAGTGCTGTCCAACGCTGCTCGCTACATTTTAGGAAATGTCGAATACTGTTAGTCCGGCTTTACGTTCCTAAACCTGCAGTCTCTGGCACGACAACAAGGACATGGATTTGACAAAATGATGCACAAAGACGGCTTGAAGCCACCTATTAAGCTGCCGGGAAGGCCACGGATTCTTCACAGGCAGCGCGCGCGTCGTCCTTGGTTCTTCCCCAGTTTGAAGTGTTTCGCTAACCCTTGATTACTGCGGAGGTTTTTATTTGTGAAGCAGCTTAGTTGAAAGCCAACAGGCAGACTTCCTCGTCATGCACACAAACAAGCAGCTTAACAAAGGCTATCGTCTCCTTACTTGCACTGCAATGTCTCCTGCTCATTGTTGTCTCTTTTCCTCAGAGAGTGTGACAGAAGTGAGGACAAACATCTACGTGACAAGTTTCGGGCCAGTGTCGGACACAGATATGGTGAGTAACACTCATCAGATCCAAGCAGCCTTTCATCGCTTCGCAGTGTTGCTGTGAGGCCATTTAAATCGGGGGGTATCTCTGCAGAATTGCACGTAATTTATGTTAAACTTTTTCTTGTGTGATGATGCAACAACATTCACCCTCCAGCCGTTGGCATAATTTTACATGTAATTAGGCCTGGAGCATTATGAAAACAAACTAAAACAGTGGAATAACCCACCGAGTAACTAACCAAAAGTAAACCTTTCTTCTCATGTTTTTACACTGTTGGAGGCACCAGACCGACACTGCAAAGCTAAAAACAATATTCCTGTTGTGCTCAAAGAAAACCACTTTATGCACGAGGCGCTCCACCTGTCCACCTGATCTTGCTCCTGCACAGTCCCTTATACATGATTTTGACACTGGCGGGCCTTGTAATTTATTTTTTATTACGATTTCTTCTGTGCTACATTAATGCATCCAAGCACCAAAGCTGCACTAGAGTAACCCAGACTTTCTGTAATGTGCTGTGTGTCAGCGTCTGGGCCAGACATTGTCGAAAGAGATGCAACATTATGATGTTGTCTGTCATCGAGTACCAAAATCTAGGTCGGGCAGTTTGAGCTCAGGACAAGATGGAATTTTAAAAAGGAAACTATGACTAATGTGACTCGCCGCCGATGGCCATGCAGGTGAGCCATGCCTCATATTTTAGTTGCCCAAACATTCAAAAAATTAGAATAAAATGGGGAAAATACAAAATTTATGTCCTGACATTATATCATACCTCGTCATTTGGATTGAGTCACTCTCACTCAACACGCTCTCTTTTCATCAGTACTATTTTTGGTTAATTTCCTTCACAAGCCCTGGATGACCTCCTTTAAACAGCAGCTGCCGGAGACGCTTTGTGCTTCATCTTGGGACCTTATGCGGCATTTGACATATTTGATCATGCAGCTCTAATTGACCGCTGTGAGCTCTGGGTGGTTTCCTCCTCTCTCAGCACAGAGACGGCTCGACAGCTTGTGTGACGTGGCAAAGATTAGTTGCGTTTGGAAAAACTTTGGAGTGCTCGGGTCTCAATGGAGAGCTGCTTCACCCAGAGCGATGGCGCTGCTCTTAGCTTCTCAGGAGCGGCTCAAGGTTACAGCTGTCAGACTCCGACTCCACGTGATTCATTGAGAGATCTCTGGAGGATCTCATATGCTTGTGTGAGGTCAGTTATAGTGGAGAGCAAACCAACCAGCCAAGTAAACCAACAGTACAAGGCATTTTTGAAGCTACAGAACCGTTGCAGGCATCCCACGAAAGTTAGCCGTAGTTTTAAATTATTAAGAAAATATATCTTGCATATTGATGACATTTAAATTCACGGGCTTGGAGAAGATTCGTCATTCACTGCGGGCACAGCTCTGGGTGATGTGTGGTCGACTGAGAATATTTCCACAGTCCCAAGTTGCAGAATTCAATCTGTGTTTATGCTTTCTGCTGGCTGTGATTCATATGTTTTTGAAGTGAAGCTTCACTGAAGCCCAACTCTGCATATTTAAACTAGTGGCGGCACTGGATTGAAAAGTGATCATCAAACTAATTAGGGGCTTGGTAATTAATCCCAATTAATGACATTTTAAATGTCTCTATGTGATACATGATGCAACATGTTTTAATTCAAACTGATTTTGGTAGATGAGTGAATCATTTCATAGATTTATACAAATGCATACATCAAATGCATATTTTTAAAACACATTTGTCGAGATTAGAGTTAAAAAAAGAACATATCGTACAATTCTTAACATCCATGCAGAAAGGCCGGTGAAGTTGGCCACAGGAGATCCTTCCTTCATCAGATTCTATAACCACTCTTGTAAATAGTGTTTGTTGTAGTTTTCTGCCAATTCTTTTCTTTCCATGTAGATATCAATTGCTCATTTTAACATTCTATTTCTTCTATGTGCTCTATTCTGTGTGGAGCAAGGCTGCAAAAGTAATTCCACATACTGAATGTTGAGTATTAGAGGGCATCAAACAGTTGAATTGCTTTGGTGGCATGGAAATTCTTGTTGTGTATTTTGCACACAGGCGTGCTCTTACCCAACCCTGTATTTAACTGTTTCCATCCAACAGACTAAAAAAAGTAATCTTTCTTAAGAGTATTCTCAGGTGCACTAAATTCCATGTTGACGTTTAGAACTAAAGCAAATGCACTTTATTTCCAAAAAGATTTCTTCTTTCAGTAATTACTGAATTTACTTTAATACGTCAATGTTACAGAATTTTAAACAGTATGCTGATAAAGTACAAAATCAGAGGAATAATATTAGAAGTATTATTCATCACAATTAATTTCAGTAAAGTTATTATGCAATTTTTTGATGCGATAACAGTAAGGAGCTACTTTCTAGTTGAACGTATGTAAAAACAACATTTATGTCTTTAGTGCTCTGCTTGGCCCCGTTTACAATACATTTCAAGTCAAAGTGTAGAATTTGTGCATTTTTGTTTTTCGAAAAGTTTCGCGTTTAACATTTTTAAAACTGTTTACACATAAACACTGAAAAATAATATGTAGATAGCATACCAGGCCACAAGTTGGCGCTGTTGGTTGTTTTTGGAATGAAGCCACACACATACAAGCAGAGAAGGAGAACATTGCATGAGCAGTGGTGAGTACACAGTCAGACGACAAAGCTGGATCGTTATTACAGTGACTCTCATCTGTAAAACTACCAAGTCCTCAAAGAGTGAGCAGCAAATATAGCACTCTGGAGTTCACCATTGTCATCAAATGAGCAGAACTATTTACTACAGCTGTGCTGCGCATGCACAGTAACAGCATTATTTTTTTTGTTTAAGTTGCATTTTCTGTCACTCCAAGCAACACTGTCGTATAAAAAGACGCCCAAACCGCAACGAAAGTTTTTCGTTTTCACTTTTCTTTGTTAAAAGGGAAAACCCTATAACCTTACATCATCACCGCTATTCACGAGCTACATTTGGTTAACGTGTTTCCGTTACGGTGAACAGCTCAGGGTGTAGTTACTAGCAATTGTGTCTGCAGCGGATCTCCGTTATTACTCTTCTCCTGCACAGAAGGCTCAAATGATTGAAGTAGTCAAAGGTCTTCAGTGGATAGTGTTTATCCACCAGCATTTTCCTACTTGTTATCTCTTTCTGCTTCAGCCGGCAGGCTGTGGTCATCAGGAGACCCGGGAGGGAAGTTAGCCTGGGATACCAGCTCTGAAGCCAGGTCCCCTCAGTCGACAAAACTCTCAACTTGCTTTGAGACACAAGGAACTGTTTACTGTTTATTTGCAAGAACAAGCTGCTGAAACTGTTGCCTTTTATTGGTTCAGAAATTCTAAACTGATGGTGCCACTATGAAGCCTGGCTATCTCAAAATGAATCGGAAAGAGAAAACAATTATAAACACAATTAATGTGAAGGTGTAATTTCATGTATTGCTTTTGAAAACTAGCCGAGTGGTGTCAAATAATTAATAATTTTTTGCAACACAACTCGCCAAACATTGTAAATGACAAAATTGTAGACAATTAAGTGGTTTGTCATTAAAAAAAAAAAATTGCTTTTGCTTTTAGTCATGTGGGCAAATTAGCATATAAATGCCAGCTTTCAATCAGGTTTACCAAAATAATTAAAAGATTATTATAATTGTCGCCAGTATAGCACTGCGGCTTCTGTCCATGCTGGATGCAGTTCCTGGTGTCCGTTCAACATTTCATGAAAATGAAAACCCTTTGGTGGACGTCCACCTTCAAGAGATCATCCCTGCCATTGTGAAGATGGAATATGTGAAGCAAAGTATGTTGAGCTTGCTTTGTGAGGGAGCCTTGGCTGCCATACTTTACAACAATAGACAGTGCTTTATCTTTTCCAGCACATATCACCTTTGGGGTCTCTCGGAGCTCAATTTTAGATCCAATCCTTTATTCCCTTCACATGCTCTGCTTGGCAGCAACATGAATCAACGGAAAACAGCATGGGACACAGAAGCCCACTTGTTGTAACGTTCCGGTCAGAGCCACAGTTAGCGAGGTCAGCGAGGGGGCATTTTGTCTCCTGTCAAAAGCAAAGCACCTGCTGTCGGCACGCACATACATCTTCTGCCTTTAATCAATGACTGTAAAGTAGCAGCCGGGGTGTTTGACTCCTCCCAGATGCAAGGAAATAACATCAGCATATTGCATTTTTCACATTTCTGCGTTTCCTCGTCAGTATCAGGTCATTACCCAGGCAGGGCTCGTTTTGGCCCCAGGCAGCGTCGGGTTTTCCTGCCACAAACTCTCATGGACGCTGCACAAAGGCTTCAAATGTTTCCTTTCAAGATTCTCCACAGTCGAGCCTCAAAAGATCATCAAGCTCGGCCATTGGAAGACTTCACGCCACAGAAAAGGCATCGACAGTCTGTAAACAATATGCAGTGCAGTCTGAAAGAATACTCAATCTTGTTTCAGTCTGTCATATTGGATGTGGGATTTGGCTGAATTTATTTCTATGGATTTGCAACCAAGCGAAGGTCTGTGAAAACTAATTTAAGCAATTAGAAATGTAATAAAGCCCATAATATCATAAAATAGATTAAAGTAAACTACACAAAACCTGCAAAAAAAAAAGTGTATTTACAAGAAATGCAGTCTTTTTTTAATGTATTATGACGTTATTGGCAAGATGTTGTTATGACAATGGATCAATTATGTTATTACACTATTGGCAAGTTTTTTACAATATAGGCTTTATTCCATTACAAAAAACGAAATTATCACATTATTTTGTTATTGGCCATTACTACATGATTTGGTCTTACAGCCTGACACATTTAAATGTAATCATCAACTAAAGCGGTTTACATTTTATTCTATTTGTTAAATGATTTCAAAATCCAGTTAACATTGTTGGAGCTTCAGAGCAAAACTTTTCAAGAGTAGCTCCTCACAGCCGACTTCCCAAACGGGCTGAATGTGTTGCAGAGTTCTTGGACAGGATTGCAAAAATATAACGTTGTGAAGAGATTAATCCTTTGTACCTTCAGGTCATTTATTGAGAGGAGTTAGTGAAAAGACGAGGCCAAACTTTATACAGTGAACAGAGGATTGTGGGCACAACTAAATAAGTAGGTCTCCGGTCTGAATTCTCATAATGAGCAGCATCAATCGCTGAAACTGGTGGTCATTTCTAGAAGAGGTTTCCTCTGAGGGTGAGTGGGTTGCTCAGGTTTTAGAATCTGAAGGGGAGCGTGGCTTTGTGGTTCCGTTTCCGTGATCTGGTGAGTAAGAGCCAATGAAAGCCCATCGACGGTTTGGTCGGGGTTTATGCGATCGTGTTTTTTGGATCATGAGTTTGGATCAGGACAGCCGCTGAGTATTGAGCACTGCAGTGAACAGTTGTGGGAAACTCGACCGCTTTTCTAGGTCAGTTAAAGAGAGAAAAACGGCTAATCCTGGAGGTATGTCTGAGGTGGAAACGAGCTTTGTCAGTATTTCCTTGATGTGTTCACCAAAGGAAAGTTTTGTTTTGAAGACAATACACCAGAGTTCAGCTGATTAATTGGAGGCAGCCATGTAGTGATTAAAACAAAGAGGGAAACTGGCCGTGCAGTGCTGAGGGACATAAAAAAACATCTTTTCACTCAGTCTATATCTTGTTATCAGGCACTACTTTTTTTTTTTTTTTTTGTCAAAACTTATTTCCTTTAATGAAGCTCTTTAATAAGCCCTCTTAACTGGTGCTCCACCTCCGAAAGGAATAAACTTCAGCGCCTGCAGATTTTGATGCAATGCGGGAACTTGAACACACGATAACCCCCTGCGAGTCAAATGTGTGCGGGTCGTCACGCTCTCAGCGAGACACATCGACGTTTTTTGTCAGCGTACAAATGAAGGCGATGAAGTCTTCATTGGTCTTGAGTCTCGAAGGCTCTGAAGCGGTAAAAGGCAATCGAAGTATAAGTTAACGGGTTACAATGTGGTGGACACGATTGTCATTATCATTATATATTGTTCTTCAGCTAGTGCCAGGACACTATAGATCGGTTTTTTAAGAAGTGCTTTTTTTGCATTGTGATGAGTTTCATATAGATTCAAAGAGCCACTTGATTCTTCGGAACTTTAACACCAGAGGAAAAACCTCATTACCTTATTGAAAAGCACAGAAATTAAATTAATAGTTTGTGCTTCAGCTTTTTCAGAGTGGACTTTTACACAACGGGAATGGTCTGAAACAATCTCATGTGCATCTAAAATATGCGTCGCTCTGTTGCTACCATATATTACCGTGACTGGAAACACACTCTCTATTGGGATTACACTGCTATTAATATACAAATGTACGTTTCCCCCAGGACCAACAGATTTGGAGTGTAGTCATGTTATCTATTTATTCTATTTATATGTTTGTTGCAAAGACCTTGGGAGTACCGTAGATGTTTTCTGGATGTGTGAGATTCTAATTGAGTAAATTGTCTCTTTGAGCTAAAGGCTCATTTTAGTCAGACAACCACAACAAGGTAACCTAGGAAGTAAAAGCGCTTCGCTTTTACACAGCAGGCTTTGGAATATTGTGTCCGTTCACACGGAAAATGCTGAAAACGATGTAGCTTTCATGTACGAGTTGGTTGTTGACAACAATACGCTCTAAACATTAGGAATGGAGAGTACACGGACATCGGTATGGACAGACGATGAAGTTTGATTGTTATTACAGGTGACTAACTACTCAAAAGGTTTGTCCACCTTGGAAGCCGTTTCCAAAACGTTGTGTTTTCAGTGGCTCGGAGCAGCGTTGTCGTGTAAACGGACACCAAAAACACAACAGAGGTTTTTCCCGTTTTCCCTTCAAAACGCTGCACATAAACGGGGACAAAAGGAGCCACAAGTTTTCAGTGGACACCAGGAGAAGAATAGAACGCGTCACTGAAGTAACTTCAACCTGGAAAGGAACATTACAGTTCTCTTAAGTGTGTAAATCATGGTTTTCTTTTCTTTTCTACAGGGCTGCTCACAGATTGACACGGACTGAGAGTGTCTGAGGGCTTTGTGTAACGGCATTGTCCATGTGTGCAGGCCTTCATTGAACAGGCCAATTGTTTGCATGCTGAGCGAGCACTGTATTTTATGTCACACAGTTTTTACTGGGAATCGACTCAGCCTGACAACGTGAATAGTCGGCTATTGAGGTCATGCTAACAAGCTCCCAAATCTATTGCTGACATACTGATAATAATCGGAGGAAGGTTGTTTACACCAAATCAATTCCCCTTGTAGCAATTTGATAGTATCAACACACCATCTTCTTTTTTTTTTTTTAACTATCATTACAAAAATATTTTTTCCATCCAAACCTTTCATGACCTCAGCATTTATCTCAGCCATTAAAGGTACAACTCCTGGGAATAATAAAGTCATGCATAAAGCTTTGTTCCAATCTATCAAGCAAATGCATAGAAATTTCTTTAGATTGGTAATGTTTTTGTTGGCTTGAGGAACTACATGACAGTTGAAGTCGTTCAGTTGAACCCTCTGGGACTGTACCAAAAGTCTTGGTGCTTCTTGAGATATTTTGGGGAGGATCAGAGTGTCCAACTGACACCCCCAGAGTCATGCTCCAAACATGGCTAAAAATGTAGAGCTCAAATACTCTGGGACAGTTGAAACCGAGATGTTCCTAGACAGAGCACGCTCTATACCCTCGGCATTTCATATTCTATGTTGTCTGCATCCAGTGGTCCAATTACCCATCCCTGTAATATCAAGTGTCCCAGAAATGTCTGCTTCTCGCTCACCCTCGGGGCCACTGGTTCAGTCTTCCCTGGGACCCCAATACGCCACATCTGCCTCGAGCATCTCGTATCACAACAGGAGAGAAGCTAACTGCATAATCGGCATGAAACTTACATATCAGGCCAATAACATGAAACCTTGTCTGGAGTTGTGCCCCACTAAAGAAAATCTCAGAAGTTAGTCACAACAGGGGCAGGGATATGGGTTACAATCTTGACGTTGATCTCTGGTAAGTGGTTGGATGTGTTTCTTAACCTCAAGTCTCCCCCTTCTCACTGCCTCTTCTTATTTTTTTGTTCCATCTCCCCCTTTTCTTCTCAGAAACTCTATGGAGTCACATCTTATTCACATGCATGCAGCGTCACAGCACATGTACCTGCTTCATGGTGGGATTTGACAAGCCTCTGCTGATGAAATGTGAAGCGATTTCAGATGCCACATGTACTGCGCTGCTGCTCTCTTTGACAAAGACATCAGATCTCACCAGGGCTGCAGGATTTCAGGGGGGCTAAACATTTCTGTGATACCCGAGATTTTCAGCGCATATCCTCGTGCTTAAAATTCAGGGAAGCAGCGACGTCGATATGTATCATCGGTTCAAGGTCTGGACGGAGCAGATGGATGTTTGTGCCACTAAAATTTCAAGGTGAACTCTTGGATTCTTTATTAATCACGACGCCCTTGTTCAAAGACGTGTAAGCCCAATTAAGCCCACCATTTCAGAGAACATGTGGAATTTAAATGTGTTTTCTCCGAAGCTTTCAGAAAAGATGTACTCTTAAAATAGAGCTTGCTTTTTTTAATGTTCTTTTTTGTACACTCTTGGTACAGGTCAGTGTGTTCTCTAACGTCACAAGGTGATTCATGTGCGGGGGTTGGAAAGAATTGGGGGGGAGACAAAAAAAAAGTGCAGGCACAGTCCACATGCACCCAATCAACCAAGGTTTTTTTGTAATAATGACAGCCTAACATGAAAATATCAGTATCCTGCAATCATTTGGCAATCAAAGTCAAAGTGTTTGACTTTGTGAGCTTACAAACGTATTGAAAAGAGGCCGCCACGTTTAATCAAACAAAGACAATGACAGATATACTCGAGGGAAAAGGTACAGATGTGCATTTTCAATACAGCCACTCTATTTACTGTCAGGCTGAATTTTTTATTTTATTTTTTTAAATCTTACAATCCGATCATGTAAAGTGAGACTCTGAATAGAAAATAAAATTCTACAATCGTGAATATAAAGAAATCTAAATACATTTTCAGAGGAGGAATTAAAAAATAAAAAATAAAAAAAACACACATTCCCAAAACTTGGCTGGGCTGTGTATGAAATGTGATTACTCCTAATTTCAATTATATTTTAAAATGAAACGACAGATTTTATTTTCAAAAAGAAACTCCTAAGACTTGATACTTGGTTGAGCGTGAATATAAACTGATTAATTAGCATATGCTCGTTAGGGCTCACATTGTGCCGAGTCTCTCACAGTGAACTTCTCTCAGTAGTCACCACTGTCAGTGTCAGCTGCTTGTAAACATGCTGTATTCACACAGCTGCACGATTTAGATCTTTTCACAGTCATTTGGAATCTTGATCTAGAAAATGAACACTTGACATAGTGACAGTGATGAAATAAAAATTCACACTGCGCAGGTAAAGCTTTAGACGATAGTTCTGATTTAACCTGTGCTGTAATTCTAAACACAAGTGCAACCAGTGCACCAATAATAGCAAAGCTATAATGCTAAAAAAAAAATTATAATTAAAAAATTAAAGAATGATTCTCTTTACAGCTGTTTGTATCACTGAGCAGCCGGTTTAGCAGAGAAGCACCAGTTTCTCCATTTGGGTTCACACAGAGGACATTGTAGTAACGTTTCTCTTTGATATAAATCATTCAATGGTGAAACTTGTAAAGAACAGAGCAGCAAACAAATGGACTTCCTGACTCAGCAAAACAAGAATTTGTAAACATGACTTATTCAGTTTTGAATTTTGAACTGCTTCACACTTTCTGATGAGAAATGCGGAGGGTTGCAGGTTTGAATCCCACTGCTCCAAGCATGTATAATTAAGGTTAACTGTGAATAGGATGAATTGAACGGAGAAATATTATCCCTGAGAGAATCAAAGAATTTAACACAGGGTCTAACAGAAAAATACATATTTAAAAAAAAAAAAAAAAAGAAGCAGATTTTCTTAAAGCCTTGGTTAAATGTTTAAAAGGTGACACTAAGACAGGATTGTTTTACTCATAATGACTCCTGACCAAAATACTCTTGCAACCGCATGCTCATCCACCATTCCTCCGACCTCTTTAGGATTTCCGTGCGCCGTCTGAATGCAGCAGTGATGTGAAGCACTTATGAACTGAAACACATCATCAGTGAGCACAATTTGCTCATCCTTAACGGTGTATACATATTGATTGGTCGGCAAGGTTGGGCATGATGGACACAGTTCATTTGCACTTACGTTAATATATCCATTCACTGTAATCTCTTCCATTATCCCTAACCATTTGAGCATCTCAAAAGAGCCACTCATTTCCCAATGAGGCTCATGTGCGAGGCGCTTCCACACGTTCACCTCCACATCTCTGCTTCTGAATCCACGGAACACAATGTTCTTGTCTGTAGTCGGGCGCAGTGAGTGCCGGGACGTGTTTACGCCTCAGAGCTGCAGACGCCTGTGAACTCTGAAGATAATTGGAGTTGGTGTGGGATTCACAGCTCATTGCAAATCTCACACAGGTTACGCTCCCAGCAGGGAAAGGTGAACAGCCAACGAGAAGCGAAGCGAACGGAGATAATTGACAATGGGAGAATAAGAGGGACTTGTAATTAAGACATTCATCAAGTCTCTGACTGATCATTACAATGCCCAGAGTGTGAAATCCACAAGAGATAGGTCCACTTGATATGCTCCCTCTAAGAAGTGATCTGTATCACAAACACACACCTAAACTCGGAGGATGTCTTCGGCTTGCTTTGCACTGTCAAAATCGAGACATCATGGCATATATCATGAATTCCATTCCTGCACAACATATTGGAAAAACGGTCCCCGTGCACAATATAATATCTCGTCAGAGGCACTACATCAAACCTGTCAGACCAGACAGCTGATCTAGATCAACAGAACAAGTGCATCAAGCCTGGAACTGAAGACAATAACTTGTTGTATGCATAAAGAAAGTCCAGGACAACTTGTACAGGTCTCCCCACTGTTAGAAACGTCTAATCGTCATCATGTATTGAATGGTAAAGGGATTTTAAATATGTAGCCAGTTTTACATTTACATTTACTTGATGATTTGAACCATCAACCATCGAATCGGAAGTTCACACCAGTAAATATTCACACCAAAATGTATGTGTCAGATGTGGAAGGTTAGCTCATCCAAGGCCTATAGGATATTTGTTGGAGCGGGTTTTCACATCACAGCAGGACAATGTTTTAGTAATGATTTCACTCAATATCTCTGGCTGTTTTGCATTTGGTCTACGTCTCCACTTATATTGACTTAGCTCATCTCGCAGCATTAAATGGCTGCAGTCAAACGTATCAGGAGCACGTTGAAGACACAACCAGGGGCCTTTGGATCTTTTATTCATCTACAAGCATTCTTTTTTTCTGCTCGTATCCCTTGTCTGCTCCAGCCCCCAAGTGCACAACCGAAAACCCAAGGCACTAGTCCACCTGGGAGAAAAATCGCTTGAAATTCTTTATTTTAAAGGTGAACAGTCTGTGTGCAAAGTCCAGGTTCCAGGGTAGTTATCCTCTCTGGCTTTGTTTTTGTGCAAACTCAGCATCTTCGACTCAGTTGAGAATGGTTGTTTTTCTTCCCCCCAACATGTAAAAAATTTGCATGACTTTACATTTATGTTTTCTACACTAAAATGACAGAACTCTAATTTGCAGAAATTTCGAATTTGCCAAGCCACCATGTAACAAATGAAACTTGTGTGACAGCTCACCTGAACTGGGCTGACAAAAGGTACACTTTCATCAGCTGTCATACACTGACAGAATCTTAGGCAGATAGAAAATTCAAAGAAATGATTTCTACAATCTAAGTAAAGCATCATAAACTTGAGTCCACATATGTTATGAGCCTGCCATTTACATAATACCATGTACTCCCAAAACAACAAATTATTGTGTTAATAACCCAATACCATTTTCATTTTCTTGGTTATTAGACAAAGCCCCTCACTTTACCTCATAATTCGAATGTACCTTATTACAGCTCAGACCAACAAAACATGGATTTGCACAAGTACATTGATAGCTTTGGTTTCTAAAGAACCATACAACTCAAAACATTAACAGGAAACCAGTCCCATCAAAACTACTAAAACTCATCAGACTGAAATAACGTAATCCAATGACAGACATGTACAGATATGCTTCAAACTGGAGCCTGCTGACATGATTAAAATGGGACGTACTAAGCAAATGTTTCGAATTTAATGATATAATTTATTCCATTTAAAGACTGCATTAATATTCCATCAGATATTAGACACAACCTTCCTGCCATTATCAGGGTCCCAGACAGTGTGTGGTTATTTAACATCTAGACCCATTTAGCTGCCTACCTTAACTGCCACCTTTATCAGCTATTTCCTATCATTTTCCTCATTTCCTTTCATTTTCATCACTTTCTGCCCTGCCATTGGCTGCTTCTCTTCCACTGCTGCTGCTCCACTGTGACCAACACTCCGAGCAGAGGAGACATGCCTTTGTGTGCATGACGTGGTTGTGTCGCGTTTTATAATCCTTGTTTTTATCTCTTCTTTGCGCGCTCCCTCTCCAGTGAAATGCCGCAGTGGAAATCCCACAGTCTTGACTCAGAGCGTGCAGTAATTAACCTCGACTTGAAAACATCAGAGGCTCATTTAGTTATGGCACACAAGTGACAGTGCTTCTACATCTTTAGGGAGACGTGCAAATAAACATGAATCAAAATACCCCGGAATGCACTGCAGAGTTTCGTAATAACCGGCTCCGAGTTGTTTCCATGCAACGGCTAAGGTGACTCCATTGAATGTAACCTGATGTGACTTCTTGAGCTCACTGGCGCTGAAACAGACAAAAGCCTCGCTGTGTACTTTGAGGCTTACAGTACTTGAAAGCATACGGGAAGTGCATCCAACAGGCTGAAATTGTTTTGGTGTCTCGGGCTGTGCTCAGGCTGTCAGTCAAAGCTCGCTTTGTGAGCATACCCAGCAGAGAATCTGATCCAAGTCTGAACGGCCACAAATCACACGTGTTCTGCTTATGACAAAGCCTGTTTCAATCCATATGTGTTTTCCCTGTGTGGACCGCACTCCGCGCCGGACCGCGATGCCAAGTCTGACAGCTGCACGAACAATATCTCGGAGCGGAAGAATATTCTCAGCGTGTTGTCTCATTGTTTTGATCAAACCCGCACAGCGGCTCCACATTGCCATGCGGTGAATACCGGAGTCCATGTCATTGCCCTCCCTGTTGGGTTGTTTATGGCTTCTTGTGGACACGTGGTCGTCACCGTAGCAACCGGTGTGTACAAGACCAACAAACACACGGATCGGCTGATCAGACCTGATCACCCACCACGCAAAATGAGAATCAGTGACTCTTTCAAATACCTGCAGCAAAAATGATAATACAGGAGATTTTATTAGAATCACATATTGGTGACTGTTTCACTTTTTAGATATCGATTAAACCATCTGTATCCATCTAGGCATCATTTTAGACATGCATTTGCCTATTTAGCATGTACTCATCCATCTAGTCACCTATTGAGCTATGCATCCCTCCATCCATGTGTCTATTTAACCATCGACCTATCCATCTATTCATCCCTTTAATCATGTGTCCAGTCTTAGACGTATCCATCTATCCCCTTACAGCCACGTATCTCTCAATTTATTCAGCCGCCTCATCATCTATGTAGCCATCCAGCCAACTTCCCAGCAGTCCATCCATCTACCCGCCTCTCTGAAATTGAAAGCACACTGGGGGCTTGTGGCCGACGTCTGCTGGCTGCAGCAGGTAGAAGCAGCTGAGGCAAGAACTGCAGAGTCAGTTAATAATTCTCTCTGGCTTGTCACTTTGAGTGACCCTTCTCACGAGGCACACCCTCATTTAATTTACTGTTAATCTAGGAATATTGATTATGGCTCCTTTGAGTCATTCATCACCTATTTAAAAGATTTTCTTTAAACTCACTTATCTTTAGTTCTGCGCCGTTGCACTGAATTGCGCCGTGGGAATTTGCCGTCTTTTTTTTTTTTTTTACTTTTAAATAAAGCGTTTAAGTGAGAAGCAAAATAATAACTGTTGCGCTCTGTAATTACATTTTCGATTCTGTTCTTTTATTCCGCTTTCCAGGTTCAGCTTTTTATTCTTTTAAACATTTTTTTTTAGCAATACATTTGAATAGATAATGCATCAGGGACTTATTTAAATGCATACTTTTTTTTTCTCTAAAGTTTACTTTTAATCCATCTGGGGAGCACTGTGGCATGTGACTCCCCTCTTTGCATTTCCCATCATGCTCTGCTTTTAAATCAAGGCAAGGTGTCAACAAATATTCTACAGGTATACATTATGTGTGAAGAGGTATTCAGTATTTATGTATTTGCAACACTGCTGTTATGAATGCATTGCAGAGTGTCATTTAAATTGGAGTCGTTCGCCGCTGTAAATCTGTTCCTCTGCATGAAAAAATACCGAGACGTTTGAAAACTACTGTTGGGTAGACGCTCCGCTCTGTCTCCTCTGTCAAGGAGAAATCAATCACTTAGTCCCTGGAGGAACACCAGCTGGCATGAGAGCCGATTGTGCCATTTGGCCTTGTGTAGAGATTGACTCTACTCTTCCTCATTCCTGTCATTCAATCTTCAAATTAATTCCTTGAGTTTAAAGGAGATTCCCCTCCAAAAGAAAACAAACGAATGATGGCTTTACCCCGGCGGGCCGAGCCCACTATTGTCTGGTTAATCATCGCTGGATGTTTTTACACTGATTGGGGAACAGTTTGGCATCTCATACAGAAAAGAATAGGGAGAGCTCGGGAGTGTTAATGTGGTGAATAGAGATTTGAATGGTTCTCGAGGCCAAAACAGAGTCAGACTTTGATGGAGTGTTGCTCTAAAGTTTTTGGTCAAAGAGGCTCAGGAGAGAAGCCAAGTAAATCACAGTGTGGTGTTTGTCCTGGTGTCCACATGAGTGCAGTCATCGGTCAGTCTCGTGACCCAGAAATGACACTATGGTCTGGACCGAGAATCTAATATGTGACCAGACAGAACAGGGCTAAATGGACGGAAAATACAGAGATGTCTTCACAACAAAATGAAAGAAGATAACTGCATCATCATAAGTGTTTTTTGACAATAAATCCTATAGTGTTAAATGGTGCCACATTTGTTAGAAACATGTATTGGTGGGATGTGCTGCAGAGCCAAATATGTAGATTGTACTCATGAAACAAATTGCAAAACGGTTATACATTGACTTGTTTGGTGAAATGTGATGGATCAGAGGAATGAATTCAATGGAACCCATGCAATTTATTAGAATTTAATTAAACAGCCTCTGTCTCATGGTGCTCACCAGCCTGCTCTCACTCTTTATACCACCAGCATTTGTGGCAATCATGTCGCTTTCAAATTGCCTTTGAACTATTAATATGAGCTGTTTTCAATGTTACAGATCAGAGGTTATAAACGGCCCATCCTGTTTATACCAGTATCCTGAGGATATACTCAGGGCAGCTTTCAGGAAGTTTTGTTTTGAAACATGGCTGCAGGCAATGTGACATGTTATTGGAAACAGGGTTTTATTTGTTTTCAGAGGAAGTAGAGGTTTATTTTTTTATTATTTAAATGACTGATATTCTGCTATTGTGCTGCTTGTACTTATGAAGTCAAAAGTGAAAAAACAGCTGCTTTACAACAAACATCCATCCTGTTGTCTTGTGGTGTTACAATAAAATGGAATGCTACGACGCCTGTTATTTCAGAAATTGAAGTCAATCTATTTGAGAAATTCCCAGTATTTAGGAACCTGAAATACAGTGTCCGTGAACAGGGTTGTGTTGGTCACTGGAGTCAAGCTGATGCCACAATTGTTCAAAAGGGTTGAGGTCAAGGGGGAAACTGCGGTCACCTTGGAGGATAGAAACTCTCAGCCCGAGGCCCAGTTACATGACAACGTTTCAAGTGAAAACGCATCGTTTTTACTTTTTCTTTTTAGAAAAGTTTCTCGTTGACACAGCAATATTTTGAAAACGATGTCCCTTCACCGGAAATGGCAGGAATGCTGAAATGTAGTCAACATGCCGTTCCACAAGTTGGTGCTATTGGTTTGTTTTTGTAATGAAACCACACAAACGCACACAGACAACTGTAGGCTATAAACATTAACACTGACATCCGTATGGACAGACAATAAAATTGGATTGGGTTTCATTACAGAAAAGTTGCCTTTTTCAGTAGCTTTGAGCACAGTCATGTAAATGGACAACCAAAATGCATCGAAAGTTTTCCTTTGTTGCTTTAAAACGATCTGAGGCAACAGGAGGACCAAATCTTGTCTGGAAAGCTGATCAGGCACCAGATCATGGTCAACTGGAATAGCTACAAAAATACAGTGTAGGCAGAGATGATCTGGCAATTTTGTAATGAAGGCAATGCACTTACTCAGCTCTGGTGCTCCCCCAAATGCCATTATCTTTCGAGAGGCTGTGCACCTCACCATGGAAATGCATTTTTGTGCCAAGAATGTTTTTGTTTTGCTTTTTATTTAAATCCAAATAAACTTTTGTGCTTTATGTCCAGATTCAGAAACACCAAACAATGCTGAGTGGAGATTAATGAGAAATGAGGAAGTTAACTCAACAGGCGGCGGAAGAAAGAAAGGAATTAAGTGGCAGAGCAAAATGTGTGTTTGTCACATTTTTGCTTTTATCTCTCCGTAAAGCTCTCAACGGGCTTTATTAAGAGCACTGCTGAGAGGACAGATGCAGTGTAATTGTTTTATCGTACTTTAGGCTCGCGGGCCGTCGGGGAGGTCAATCACATCAATTAACACGCGTCCATCCTGTGCTGTTCAGAGGAGCCCCGTTGATGTGCTGAATGGAAGCTGCACACCTCCCCCGCTGGGCACGGTGGCGTCCCGTCGTGAAAGCCACTGAGAAATGACTTTTTCAGGTTCCCACTCGGGAAGAGGCCGGTTACAGTTCGCTGGTGGCCACTCCAGCCCGCAAAACCCTTTTTAAGAGTGCGGGCTAAAAGTACAAAGTGCCAATCGGAACAGAAACATACACAACATGAGTGTATTGACCACCAATATGGTGCGCTGCAGTATGAGATACAGGCAGCTTCCTTTTCCTCAGCCGCTGTACACAGCTGGTGAGGAGAGGCTGTTGCTAGGACACCGAGTCCCATTGAATGAATAATGTGAAATAAATTCAGTTTGACTGGCTACTTCCTGTGTTCGCTTTGTTTGTGTGTAGTTTTTCATGTGTTGTTGACAACACAAAGACTTTGCTGCAAATCTATAAAACATGAAACGAATGTAATACAAGGTTCTTGGCTTGTTGGTCCATTTCGAGGCTTGGAAGTCTTGAATGTTACCCTCTGCAACATTACCACAGTTGTAATTACATCATGTAGAAATGTATGACTTAAAAACACACAATTTTACACCTGTAAAATGTGTGCATACATGCATCTCTTATGTGTTTTGGGGGTTTCATTAAATCAAAAATGTTATTTTCTATCAAACAAGTTAAACATGTAGCACAATTCAGGCACCAAGTTCTTCCAGGAGTTTCAGCGCTGCACAGAAATGCATAAAATGACTGCATGATAATGAGGCAGCCAGCCAATAATGGAACAACATACCCATTAATCCTGTCAGCTGGGAAAATGTGTAGCCTCAATCTTGTAGTTTTCACCTACTGGGATCTTTAAATCACAAAGCTTTCTACTTTCTTGAGGCCTTTTCGTGCGCAACCACAGCCAAGCAATCATAATTAGCCGTTAGCCATCAGCTCCTAACTTATAATGGTGGTCATTTCTGTGTAGTGCACTTTAGCCTGAGTAATATAACAACATTAAAAATGACTGTTGCCATTTGAAATGACCGTTTAGTCTTGTTATTAATCTCACTTTAACAGGCACCGACTTTTATGTTAATTGTGTTTGTCCCGCTGTTGAGGTCCAGTCCAAACTACTACTCCATTATTTATGGGATTGCTTTCCCATTTGAAGTTTAACATGCCGTTAACATCCACTGGCCAGGCCAGTTGTAGATATATTGACCCGGCACGTCAGGAAAAGCACAACTTTAATGACTGCATGTTTATTTCATGATGGCTTCGCTCAATTAGGCGTTTCCAGTAGTCAATGACTGAACACTCGAGTGCTTGTTAAAAAATGCATGCTTAATTAGCATCTGTGATAAAAGACACTCTCTCTCTTTCAGGAGTACACCATCGATGTCTTCTTCCGTCAGAGCTGGAGGGACGAGAGGCTGAAGTTCGACGGGCCCATGCAAGTGCTTCCCCTCAACAACCTCCTGGCCAGTAAGATCTGGACTCCTGATACCTTTTTCCACAACGGGAAGAAATCTGTGGCCCACAACATGACGACGCCGAACAAACTACTACGACTCGTCGACAACGGCACGCTTCTCTACACGATGAGGTGAGCTGCGCTCACAGTCCCCTCTTGAAACCCCCGCCTCTCGGAGAGTCTGCAGATTGAGGCAGCGCCGTTATCCTCCACAGTCATGCTTTGAGCCACATGATCAGTGCTAATGTCCGTCAGTGGACAAAGTCCATTTTCACAGAACTGCTGAAAATGATGTCGTTAGCATGCCGGGCCACTAGTGGGTGCTGTTGTTTGCTATCGTAATGAAACCACACACACCTGCATGCAGAGAACAATAAGCTAGAAAGATTAAAAATTACGAGTGCACTGACATTTCTGTAGACAGACGATGAAGTTGAATCGCTATTCCGGGTGACTCATCTATAAAACTACTAAGTCCCAGGAGAACATGGACTAGGAATCGTGACACTCTGGAGGCCGCCAATGCTGTGATTGTCCATCTCCTCACACATGTGCAGAACTTGTCCACATTGGCAGTAGCAGCCTTTCAGAACAGATGTGTTTTGCTCCGCGTATGCTGAGACAGAGGGTTTTCGAAAAGTTCCACCTTGAAAGCCGTTGCATGTTCAGTTGCTCCATGTCTGGGTGTGTAAACAGAACACCAAAATGCAACAAATGTTTTCCTAAGGGTTAAAATAAATAGTCGACAGATCATCTAAAATCAATGACAATTTCAAGCGCTAAATTTTCACAATAGAAAATATGACATTTGTGGGTCTTAATTTTACAACAACTGAATAAGGTAAATATGTCGTCTTGTGATGGACGTCATTGACAATTTTGAAACATTTATCACCCATATTTTCATCAAAATATTTTAAATTTTAACCTTGAAACTACCTTTTAACCCATTTCATCCATTTTTCAAATCATTCAATTCATAATATAGTCGTAGCCAGCTGATGCACCTGGATCGTTCCTGCATAATTTTTACATCCGACAGGCAGATAACCGATTTGTGGCCGCCCTGGGCCACATATGTTTCACACGCCGACAGCTCAGGGAAGAATACCAACTTGATCAAAGCATCGGCATTGTGTGTATGTCATGCCTAAAGTACACTGTAAATAGCATCAGCTACCAAGGCAGCCGCAGTCACCGAATACCATTATGTGCAGGGCGGGCGCAAAACTAATTCATTGGGTTCATCTGATCTCAATACTGAGCCTGTCAGTCAGCCATCCTCTGCAGCTTTGCATCGTGGCCATGAAAAGGCTTCAAAAGAAAATATTTTTATGATGCTCATCCACGAGGTCAGTATTGATTTTCAAGGGTGAAATTGAAATATTGAAAGAAATTCATTTTGCGCTCCCACATGAGTAGATTTGATGCGGTGGCAGTTCTGCCAAGGCTGACGACGACACCTGAGCGCTAACGCAAGTCTTACAAGGACTGTCATGTTTACACATCTCGGTAAATACGTGGGAGGATGAAGACGTTGTATGATGAAGCAAACTAAGATAAATCTCTGCCATGCTGAAGGAAAAACACCGGTGATGTGATTCAAGCTGACAAACAGTGAGGTTTATTCAAATCCTGCCGCTCAATCAGGACTTTAACTGTTCTAACAGCATGTGGGAGCACACGACGACTGCATATTGTTTGTTGTCGTTTTTTTCTATTCCCCCACATACTTTCAACCGTTTTATAAATTCATGAGCAGCATCCTCTCTTCATGCGACACTGTGGCCGATTTGTAGAAGAAGTCTGAATGAAAATTCTGCTGTTTTGTTAAGAGGCTCTGCGGAGCACTCCAAAGCAGAGGCTGATAACATGAATTTGCTCACTGCGCAGGTATTAGCCTCAGAATATAAATCCACCATATGGCAGGTTTGGTGTGCACGGCCTCACCTAGCACCCCTAAGTTGATTGGCACTCCTCACCAAACAGCGCAAATCCATTTAATCAGCATGTCCGCAGCATCTGAACTGACAAATGCTACCGAGGCCTCCCACTCTGCAGGATTGCATCATTATTTCGAATTGAAGGAGCCGGTATTGTCTGCTAGTGCAGCCGCATTCTTATTTTTTTTGCCCGGGCATTTTATCACTCACTCTCAGCTCACCTCAAATTACCTCGGACTCATCGCGCTGCGCGTCAGGCAGAGAATATTAATTTTCGAGCACTTTAAAATGGCTTACTCAGAGAGAGTTGTGATTAAAGCCTATTGCAAGATTTTATTTTATTTCATAATTTACTCATTTAAATGAACAAATTGCACAGTGTATGAACCGCATGGTGTGTCTTCATGGAGATATGTAGCCCAGAGGGATGAAAGAAACAAAGTCGGGATCCCGTGCTCCAGTTCTGGACGACTTTACGTTCTGCAGTTTCACTATAATGGATGCTTTGAAACAGACTGCATGAATGTATTGGAATTATAAACAAATGTGTATGTAAAAGGATAATATTACTTGAATATACAGAATTCAAAACATGCATTTAAACTACATTCTGATGTGTTGTATATGTACTATTGTTCAAATCAACAACAAAGCTGCACAATATATCACTGTGTTGCAACATTCAAACTTTAGAGCTCACCAAAGAAAAAACTATATGTTCCCATGCACTGTGCAATGGATTTGGACAATCACATCCATGGAGATGGTATTTCATGTTAATATTTACACATTACATCAAGTCTGTTGAGAAGTCAGAAGCACAACAAGATGGGTCCAAGAAAAGAAAAGAGCACAGTCAGCAACATCTTTTGTGTTTATTATTAAGTCAGATTGCGATACTCAACTATGACCATGCAAGCCTAATTCAACATTATTAGGGCTGAAGTGGAATTTAAAGCACTGAATTAAATTTTTTTAATTTTAAATCAACTTCCAAAGTTCACAATGCGAGCTCTGAGTTTCAAAAGACCGATTTGACGTCAGGTGGATCATTAGTTGTACGTGAATAAACTTTATTCTTCGGGTTGAACACCAATGTTTGGGTATTCACTGAGTGACACAGAGCTAAGATTTAGAAGTAGAATCAGTGTAAATAAAATACAAGACCATAAAAGAACAATAAAAGAACCATAAAAGAGCACAAAACAACCTGTGTAGGCAACCAGCAAAACTGAAAGATCTCAATACTTTCCCCAAAACCTGCATCTAAAGGAAATTATTCAATGATCTCTTGATTTATGTCAAGTACCCTGAATAAAGCTCCGATTCGAGTAGTTTCACATCAGATTTACTCCTTTTACCTGGTTTCAATGGTTTTATTCTGAACATCTGCTTTATCCAGTAGGCTGGGTGTTTCCTCTGCAGCAACCGTGCAAACTGAAAACATCCCAGTGATTTTAAAATAGAGCTTGTTTCATGCGAGCTTTACATATTTGTGTGGAATTAGGGCTCAAAATGAGTCATTTCTAGATTAAAAATGTGACTCAACTACTTTTCCACCGTGCATACACCAGCACGTATAGTAGCTGATGAATAGAAACATACCGTTTGCAAAAAATAAAAAGGTAATAATATCTGCAGGAGGAAGGATGGGCAGCTGCCATTAACATGCCATCATTGTCGCTGGATCAGAGTTGTGATGCATGCAGCTCAAGGCACCGCTCAGCTTCAAAAACAGCCTCACGGAGCTGCAGTCATGTCTTTTCCTTCTTTCATACCTGATGGGAAGTTCTGTCATTGCGTATAAAAGGCATGCAGTCAGTCTCTGATCTCAACTCTTTGTTTACATCCGTGTGTTCTTGGTTTGAGCTCCGCTCGTATGTGAATCATGTTGCATTGCCAGGATTGCAGTTGTGAGTCACTTATCAGAAATCGGGGGCAGCAGCAGAAAACGGACAGAACTGGAGGAGGACAAAAAATTAGCAGAGTTGTTGTGAATGCAATGCAAACAGCTAATTAGAAAATGGGGGGGGGGTTTGAAGAAGCAGGCTATTATTTATCAAGTTTCCATACTTTGCCTGCAATGAAGTCATCCACTCATTATTTTTCAAATTGTCATTTTCATCAAATATAAATGCGAAATCCGCACACAGAAAACACGACGCAAGAAGTAAATCTGTGTATGCATTCGGTTTGGCCGACATATTTTGGAAATGGAAAAGAGCATTAAAATGATATACTCAGTTTCCCCGGCTGTTCAAAACACCCACCCCTGAATTGATGCATTCAATACAAATGTTATAACCGAGTTACACTAACCCAGTTTGCGGTCCATTTATGAGTACCTCCGTCCACTGAAGGAAGGTTTTACGGCTCGCTGTTTTGTATGAACTCAGCAAATGCAATCACCATGTTGTTTAAATTTGTATGAGTGAGATAATACGCACCAATTCGCTGTTTGCGTACAGAGTGCATTATGTGGTTTTGGCCATCTGACCAAATGAAATAAACTCTGGGGCTCCCTGGAGATTTCAGCTTTCTTGTCAGTCAGCTTAATTCTCATTACGAGTGACAGCGAAGGGGGGTGGGAGGGAGGCCACACTCCATTTCCCTTTCAGTTTCTTCTCTTTCTTTTGATAAAAGGCATGAATCCATTTAAAAAGTACTTTGTCATTAAAGCGACTGCTGTTTAATTCTATCTCCACGCTCTGATTATGTTTGAAAGCCACGTCCTCGACGCGTGATGAGGAAATTTCACGGAAGATCTTTACAGCGGGTCTACGAAAACGCTCTGAATAGTGTAATCAGATACATATGTCGTGATGCGTTTTGTGTCCTGAAGCTTCGTGCAGACCGGACCGCTGAAGTGCTTCCTCTCTTTCCCCGCAGGTTGACCATTCATGCCGAGTGCCCCATGCACCTGGAGGATTTCCCCATGGATGCGCACGCCTGTCCTCTGAAGTTCGGAAGTTGTAAGTCCGTCCAGATGGCCACAACAAAATAGAGTTTAATGCAAAAAAAAAAAAAGAGGGAAAAAAAATAAAATAAAAATCACACTGCAGAAACAGTGGTGCTTGTTCTCTGCAGGTGTTAGGCACCTTGCCTGACCTGGAAAAACATCAGAGGAGTCCGACTGCACTCTCCACAAGGGATTGTGGGGTGCTCGGGGATACCTGTCAGCATTGTGGAAGCAGTCCGCCTCTGGCTTGAAGGGAAAGTTCCCTTGATAAAGATGAAGAGCCTCAGAAAGTTGAAACATTTAACACCAAGTTAGAAAGTGTGTTTGAGTCATAACAAAGAGCTTCCAGCACAGGATGCTGAAGTTTAACAAAATTAAAAGGAAGAGAACTACTCGACTGCGAATTAGGAACTAAGAAATTATCAATATTAGCAAACCAGGGTGCTGAAGGGGATTTATAATACAGATTACTGAAGGTGAAGCTGCTTTTCTCACAATTTCCTACAAGTCCTTGAAGACTAATACAAGGCGAGCCTGGGCTTAGGATTGAAACTAAGTGTGTGATGTGTTGAATTCTTCATTGAGTAACTAAATCTGGAAATAAGAAGATAGCATTTTATCATCTCACCAGTTTAGTTTAGAATGTCCATCTATACAGCATCCTTGATTTTATACCTAACATACGTTGTTCATCTAGTATTAACTATAGATGTCTTATCTTTAATCACTTTAAACGGACATTCTTTTGTCAAAGTGTTGAATGAACTGAAATTAAAAGTTTACTGGGCATGATTTTCAAGACAAACCCTTGCGGTACCATGTCACTTTTTAAAAACATGGTTTCCAATTGTGACGATTATTTTTTGCAAAAAGAGCAAAAACTATCAAAAGCTTCTGAAGTAATACAAAAATCTGTGAAAAAAAAAAGTTATTCAGCAAGGGAATAAAAGTGTTGCCAACTTCCTGATTGCCTCGTCTTTAATAACACGTCATGTTGAAACCGTAGATCTCTGTATTGGGAATGGTTCTCATTTATTTCCAAACCAGTTAAAGAATATGTGCTTAATTCGCTCAATATTAAAGAACTGTTGAGGCACTAAAGCAAAAGTCAGGGGATTATGAACATCTGTATTGTTTCATTCAGTTCTCTCTAGTCACCCCGAGTGTCAAACTAATATTGCATCTATATATAGTGAAAAACTATCTGCGCAGTTGAAAATGATTCCGCCCTTCACATTTCCAGAAGTTCCTTGTGACACAGAAAAAGTTCAGAAAAGAAAAATGGGACATTTTGATGGATTTTCTAACATTTGTGCCCCCGCTTTGTCCCTGTTGTCCAGATGCTTACACCAATAATGAGGTGATCTACCTGTGGACGCAGGGAGACGAGCGGTCTGTGGCTGTGGCGGAGGACGGCTCCAGGCTCAACCAGTACGACCTGCTGGGACACGTCATTGGCAAAGAAACCATCAGTTCCAGCACAGGTATACCGCACGCCAATTTCAGGCCACACAGCGGCATACAATACACTTCAAATTTAATCAGATCCGGTGTGCTGGAACAGGCGCGAGGCTGAGGCCCGAGGCAAACAACACACCACGCTGAGCCTGCCTCGCCTGCAGCGAGCGCAGGCGGCCGGTCAGCCAGGCAAAAATCTCACAGCAGTTCGTCACAACTGACTCTGTTTTGATGGAGGAAACTGTGAGCAAAGGAGGGAAATTAGGGTGATGAAACGCCTACCTTTGAAATAAAAACTCAAATTAGTTTTTTCCTCATTTCTGCTTATACATAGGAGGCACTCAAGTGGGTTTTCTTGTTGTTTTTTTGGGAGAGTGCACTTTTCTACCACTCTGTCATTTTGAATTCACTGTTTGGGTCCATCGAAAAAAAATCATGACCGTTATCAGTTTTCAGGGAAATAATTCAGCTTATTCACAAAGATAATATGAAGAGCTGCACTGGAGGTGAGAAATTTTTTTAAAAAAAGACTTATTTCCATTCTGTTTTGGGGCTGTGGCCCAGAGTCAATTTACATAACCACTGAATTAAAGAAAAATAAAGCAAATGCAAATTTTTGTTTTCTCACTGGAGGATTTAGACTTTATGGTCGCACTGTAACATAAAGAAGTTAGACAGACACCAGTAATAATGAGGCCATTTGCTCCAACTATCAAGTAATATAGATAATTGAGTTCAACCACATCCGAGTAGTTTCGGCTTTATTACTGGAGAAATTGCTTTAAAAACGAGTTACTGAAAACTTGGAAATATGATCGTCTATTAAGTGAATTACAGCAATATAAAAGAAACTTTAATCATCAATCCGGCTTTAAGTAACTGAAGGATGTGCTGACGGACTCATAACTGCGGAGCTAAAGATAAAAGGTTGCTTCGGGGGTGCAGTTGATAATCATGGAAAGAGTGCACAGCTTATATACAAGCCACCCCGGCTTCCCATTTTCAGAGATTTAACCTCTGCGATGGAGCCGTTTGCTCATGCAGCCCTCACGAGGCGAGCTTTCCAGCTACACAGGCTTGTCAGACTTCACTAGTGTTTGGGAACTAAAACGTCACGAAGCCTCTTTGTCAATCCGTTTTCCTAGGAAGCGAAATGTGGCAAATAATTGCTTGTTTCACTCTACAGAGGATAGTTTCCATGAGCCCATCTTTATTGTCAGGCTGTTTAGTGGGCTGAACTTAAGCCAAAAGAATTGCGAAAGGTATTTTGAAGCGAGGCAGCCAACTAAAGCCTGGCAGGATTGAAGGTGGAGTCGATGCGGCTCCTTTCATAAACAGCCTCATCTTATAGATGTCAGAAAACCTTATTTCTTCTAACTTTAAACCTAATGGACAACACTGAGCCGAGGGAATGTGGGCCAGTTCAGCTCTGGTCAGAAGAATCTGCTCAGAAAATGCACCTCGGGGGGGGGGTAGAAGGCTGTTTTTCTCATATCTTTGCAACACAGATTGCAGACATGGCAGCGAGAGCCGAGCGCTGAGAGCAAACTGAATTCGTCCATTCGCTGCCGTCGGTGACAAATATCAAGAGGTTAGAATGACACAGGCTCAGGTTCTCCACGGCTGCCGCGAAGGGCTCTCAGGGAAAATGGAAATGAGTTTTTAAAGTAGCGTGCTACTGAAAATCTATATAATAATCATCAGCGGCCTGGCTCCAGCTTGAAAGATGGCTCTGGAAACACACTTCCTCTTTGGGGAGGACAACAAAGGGACGGCTCTTTGAAAGCCACCTTGGCAGATACAGGAGGCGACCACTGTATTTACATGACAACAAAGATGCTTTGCTTTAATTATTCCAGACAAGGCGGCTCATCTTGAAATAATACACTGTGCTGTGCGTGAGTTTTGGGCCGGTGTAACTAAACATATCAATCAAGCTTTTTATGAGTCGCACCTTTCAGACACGTAAATATATCGAAAGGGCTCGACAAAGGAAAACACACACACACACACACACACACACACACACACACACACACACACACACACACACACACACACACACACACACACACACACACACACACACACACACACACACACACACACACACACACACACACACACACACACACACACACACACACACACACTTTGTGTGAAGACTGACGTACTGCCAAAACAAGTCACTATGAAAGGAGATGTTTTTTACAGTACGAGGTAGGTAGCCTAAATAAATATAAATCCGTACAACAGTAAGACGTTAAAGGAAAATAGACTGGAATATGAAACCCATATCTAGATCCATTTAAAAAAACTAAAACAATATGATGTAGCATCTTGCTTTAACCAGGTATTAAGATTTGTCCAGTTTTTACACCAGATGCTCTTTCTGCTACAACCACGATTCAAACCAGGATCCCCAAAGTCAAGAGGAACAAAATAAATACCAAAACCTAAACTCAGACAGCAAGCTATAAACAAGTCACAGTACAAACGTGGGTATATATATTCATCAAATCATTTATTTATTTACGCACGCATCCACATACTCATTGGGAATTTAGATTCCTTGGTCCACACACAGCCTAGAACCTGGAATGTTCTTCATGTGAGGTAACTGTGCTAATCACTGCACACAGTCTCACCATGTTCATGTATAAACCTCAATGAAAGTGCCTCATGAAATAAAAATTATTTATCCATCCATCTTCAATAACTCCTTTATCCAGTTCAGGGCCGCAGGGTGCTTCAGCCGCACACAGACAACTAACCAAGGCCCCATTTACATGGCAACGTTTTCAAAGGACATTTACATTTTCCATTTACACGACAGCAGTTCCCAGTTCTACTGAAAGCTTTTGTAAAATGCACCCATGGTGGAACTTTTTGAAAAATGCTCACAAATGAGATTCAATTTCAGGTCCCCTACTATATACAACAATATCAAACTGAGTAAATTGAGTGAAAATCATGGCACAACTAAAAAATTTTAAAAGCCTTTGTAAACGGAAAATAATGAATCTGAGCTCAATAAGCCAGGTTGGCTGACACGACTTCAGAAGAAATATGTAGGAGTCCTTGAGTTGGTAGTGCGGCCTTCACTTACTCCCCATCTTAACATGATGGAGTCCGTGTGGGATTACATGAGCAGACTGAAGGATTTTACCGAGAACACGTCCACACAACCGTTCTGTTCAATATGGAAGGATTGATGCTGCGGAGCTCAAACCAAATCATGATTGCGCAGCTGGATTTTGTTGATCGATTACAAAATTCAACAGCCTTTATATTCTTTGCACTCGTTAATGGTGATTTGTCGGAGACATTTCAAATATCTCCGACGCAACTCGAGGTTTCTTTCTTGTTGCCGTGACTCCGCCAAACAAATCTGCTCATTCAATTATCAACTTTCAAATGTTTCTTTCTCCATTTTCCTGAATGAAATCTCGTTGAAATAGGTTAGTCATGTAACTTTAAAAAAAAATTTTTTTTAATATATATATATATACACAAAGCACGAATGACAACCTCAATGGAACATCTCTAAGCACACAGCATCTTTTAAGCACAATTTTCTGTGTGTTTGTACGGTTTGATGGCTCACTAGGCGCCTGGAGACAAACCTTTGATGATGCAAGTGTTCACGTTAATGTTTTAACTTTCATAAAAATCCATCCTGGAATACATTCAGCTTGTGTTTCTGCCATAGCCGTATTAATAATGATGACCCTGTGTGTGTGTGTGTGTGTGTGTGTGTGTGTGTGTGTGTGTGTGTGTGTGTGTGTGTGTGTGTGTGTGTGTGTGTGTGTGTGTGTGTGTGTGTGTGTGTGTGTGTGTGTGTGTGTGTGTGTGTGTGTGTGTCCCACCCCCACCTCTTTCCGTTTCTCTCCTTTCCCTTCAGGAGAATATGTAGTGATGACAACGTATTTCCATTTGAAAAGGAAAATTGGCTATTTTGTGATTCAGACCTACCTCCCGTGCATCATGACTGTCATACTGTCTCAGGTCTCCTTCTGGCTAAACAGAGAATCGGTTCCTGCGCGCACTGTATTCGGTGAGTGCCATCTTGTGTGTTTTAATTCTCAGCTCAACAAATGAATGACCTAAACGATTCATCGCGCAGGTCTGGCAGTTTCAGGCCAGGGGAACAAATATGAGCGTGATATGCATTTGTGGGATGACTCAACAAACTACAGCAAAAAGTCAAAGTTTAAAAAAAATTAAAATAAAAAAGAGAGAATTGTCCAGTTGTAAAGCTCTAATTGTAAACATAACGATGTAGAAAAATTACTGAAGCTTTGGTGCATTCAGGTGCACATGAGCATGGAAAGTAATTTATTTTTCCCCCCAAAGCTTTTATCGTAGTATTGACTCGATCCTCCGTCTGTAACTGCAAACATGAATTAATCACGGATAAGCAGGAGCGAAGTCGGGAGGCCGACGTCGGGGAGAGGAGCGCGGCAGGTGATAGATAGACGAGGAGCCGCGTCTCTCGATGAGGCCGCGCCACTGATTTGTCAACTTTACAGCAGCCGGTCTGCTTTGAAGTGATACTCCTTAGCGAGCACCAGCTAATTTAGATAAAACAGGGCTCATCGGTTTTAAAAGCCAAGATAATCCCGCCGAAGTAACGAGGGGCTCTTAATAAGGTTCGGATTGCACATCCGCATTCTTTATAAAGAAAAGGCAGGAGATCATGCCGTCAGTGTTGCTGTTCTTGAGATGCAAGCTTTTTCAATCACTTTTAATTTACCAACAACAAAATGGATCAAATAATTAGGAATGCCCGAGCTCAGTCATTTCATATTACAATATAAACTTAAGGATGAAAAGTAATGAAGTTTGTATTTCCTTGGCCCGTTCATGTGTTTTTTTTGTTTGTTTTTTTTAAATGGTGCCACTTTTGTAAGGGACATGCATTTGTAGGATGAGCAGCAGAGCTGAGTAAGAACGATCTGGCCACGAAACATTGTCTATGCAAGAGCTTAACGGCTTATAGTGTTAGCGACTCTTGTTGTGAGCTTGTGGAAACCGTGGGAAGAGATCTAGAAGTTGGCTCAGGACCGGCTGGAGAGATAATTCTCAAGCACTTTGGTATCGATACAGAAGATTTCAGAATGTAAAAAGAATTTAAAAACGAAGGGAATTAAAAAGGGCAATAAATTAATCGGTTGCTTAACTGAATGTTAGGTAAATGTTAATGTGAATAAACCAACCACAAGTCTGAGGTATGACAGTTGCAGACTTATTTATTATGAACTACTTACTTACCTGAAGTGAAAGCTTTTAACAAGCCACCCGCCGATAAAGCTTGTACAGTAATTCTACAGAAGAGGGGATGCATTGATCGATCGAATTTTCATAAAATCAGCTCATCCCACAGATGTTCCTTCCACCATCTAACAGTGAAATAAAGAGGCCTTTTTTTTTTTTTTTACCACGAGGGAATAATCCAAATGCAAATTTTCTTACTTCTTGAGCCGTTTATGTCTCCCGCCTACAGATGTGACACTCTACAACGTTTTTCTCTATTTGAATGATAATGATTTAATTTGTTCTTCCAATGCATTTCATGTTTGGAAGCACTGTCCGCTTGAAACAGCCTATACGTTAAGATGAAATGCAATTTCCCCCCCCCTTTCCTCTCGCTTGTTGTTGTTGTGCTGCATAATCCCCATAAGTGCCCTTTAATCTGTGGCTCTCAAATAATTAGCATTTTGATTTAGAAATGAAGCACACGCACATGGAAGAAATAAAGCAAAGCTCGCACAATAGATGTCAAAGTGCACGTGAAGCAAAGGGCCACTCGGAATGTTAAAAAGGTCATCAACGCCTTTACCAATGCATTTTGATTAACCACACGTCCTTTAGGCCTCCACCAACACACACACACACACACACACACACACACACACACACACACACACACACACACACACGTATTAGAAAATAATATAAATCTGTGATCTTCAGTAAAATGAATCTCTTTTTTTGAAGGACATGATGCGTTTTTATGCCGCCTATGACCGATTAATCATTTTCTGTCCTTCTTTGCCCCTCAAGTTACATTATCTGGGCATTCCTAAATCATTTCACCAAGATTCTTTGGACAGAGAACATCATTGTTATTGCGAGTACCACAATGTCGTCATCTCGACCGATATAATTAATCACCGGGCTAATAAACACTACCGTCTGTTCAGATTACTCTCTTAATTAAAGGGAAACAGTCGAAACGCTGAAACTTATAGTGAAAGTTACGTGAAAAGCATTACCTGGAAATTCATCTCTGTCCCCAAAGTGAACAGTTACCTATCAATCTTTGTGTCACATTTTCTAATTTCTCACCCATGACTCACCAAAATGAGTTGACCTCCCGGTCCTCCAGCACAGGATCTCCTTTTTAGAGCCCCCAGTGTATCCATCTTTCATCAGGCGAGATCGGCTGGAACAGATGAAGTGATTGTTTTTATGTGGCTGGATGGGCGACCATTGTTGGAGCGATATTTCATTCCCTGCCACGCCGACCGTAAAAGCAGAGATGTTGAATGATCTGCAAAGTTTCTCACGTCAAGGGAATCGATTTCAGATTAATTAATTTCAGTAAATGGAAGTCTGCTGCTCATTTTGCACATTAGGCGTCGAGTTAAATTTTCATTCACGGTAACTTTAGCACAAAATCCTGCTTCCTTCAAATGTATTCAAGGCCATATACTATGTGTTTATGTGAGCTGAAGAAAAGTTACCCCCTGTTATTTTTTTTCTTCTAATTTTACTTCTTGAGTCTTATCAGTGCAAACTGCTTTTTTTAACAACAGATAGTTTGGAAGTTTCATCTCGACTGCACTGCGTTTTACAAGGGAATCTAATTCCACAGACACATGCGTCCGACTGGCTGGAACAAAAATACAAGCTGAAGCATCCCCGGTAATGGTTCACTGCATTGAGAAGCCAGTCCCTGGTAGTTTGAACCTGCTGGACTGACCCAGTGTACTTGCGATGTTTACGCATCACTGATTTGTGTCAGCAGAACGAGGCTCAACTTTCTGATTTCATACAGTACATTATGTAAAGCTCTGCAATGCAGTGGACCAGGCCATCGTTTCCAACGTTATAACCTTCAGTTGGAATCCAATTCGAAGAGCGGAATGAAATCTTGATTGATTTTAAGTAGAGAATTTAAACCTGCCCAATGTTCCTGTTTCATAACCATGGCAGACTGAAGCAGCACAACTTGGTTTTCAACTATGGCAGGGGTGTCGAACATAAGGCCCGTGGGCCAAAACCGGCCCGCAAAAGGCTCCAATCTGGCTTCAAAAGCGCCAAGCGAATGTTAAAGATTTTAAGAAAAAGGATTTCTTAAGAGTAGGACATAACACAACACTGAGACCCGAGCTGAGATAACTACCTTGTTCCTATCAAACTAGCCTCAAATCCATGCTGTTAGGGTGAGTTTGTAAAAACACCCATAATACAACAGCTACAGTTTTTTGACATTTCACTGTATTTTGCACCAGATGGTATCATTAAAATTAACTGTCAAAATTGTAGCCATTTTTCATACCGATTGTTTGGTTTTGTGAAAATATAGACATTTTACTCATGTATACTCTGCGCCACAACAAGGGAACACTTTAAAGTGTGAAATATATAGGTCATTATGGCACGATTTTACCGGTTCGGCGCACTCAAGATGAAATTAGGCTGTTTGTGGCCCCTGAACTAAAAGGTGTTTGAACGTCCCGGCTCTAGATCAAGGGTGTCAAAGTGTGGGAGGATGAGGTCGCACACACTTTGTCCCATGTCGTGTTGTTTTCAATGACTCACTTCATAATGTTTTTCCACATAGTGACTCACGAAAACCAATATTATATGGAATCAAAAGCACAATTCTTCTCCTGTCGGTTAGATTATTTCAATTTGGGAAATCTTGGCATATCGTCTACAACTGTTACAACTAAGGTTTTGCACAAAAGATTAAATGATAGATTTGTGTTGCTGAAGCGTACTCACACACAAAGTTAAAAGTTATGACAATTGAAAGCCTTGACGGTAAAAAATATGACCTAAATGTGACTCAAGTTGTAAAAATTAAAGAAAAAATAAACTTTTCTTGTTTTGCACGTCCTCCTGCTGTTCACTAATCTTCTGATTCTGTCCTCAGGGGTCACCACTGTGCTAACCATGACCACCCTGAGCATCAGTGCTAGAAACTCCCTCCCTAAGGTGGCCTATGCCACTGCCATGGACTGGTTCATGGCCGTGTGCTATGCCTTTGTCTTCTCTGCCTTGATTGAGTTTGCCACAGTCAACTACTTCACCAAACGCAGCTGGGCGTGGGATGGGAAAAAGGAGGGCATGGAAATAAGGGTGAGTGATTCTCATGTGACACAGTCTGATTGTAAGAGAATTGAACATTGGATGTGTAAATGCTTGCGCTTCCGAATCATCACGAACACGTCACCGCAACAAACCAAATGCTGCCTTTTTTTTCCTTTTCTTTTTTTTTTTTCAACCTCCAGTCATGTTTTCCTGACTATTACATTACAAATTATTTCTGATTCGATCACATTGTTAAAAGTGTGCCGACTTGCTCGGATCGTCATCACTCCACAGTGGCGGCGCGTCGGGGGGAAATTGCACTTTGGAAACACTGATAGAAAGTTCCCTCCTTAACGCAGCCTGGAGTACTCTATAAAGACTATAAAGAGAGCTTTTATTTATTCATTACCAGCCAAATGGAACAGGGACAGTGGGGCGGAACAGTGAGAGCAGAAACAGAGGTAAACTCCCCGAGACATTGGCCCTGATTTACGATGGCAGCATATGTTCAACTCCCATCCTGAAGTCAGTGTTGGCACAAAAGATGGCATCTTTACATCTCGACGTGCACATTATAGGCTCACTGATTAAAAAGGGAGAGTGCATCAGTCCGAATGAATCACCCCAGGCTGACTTCTTTACAGCACTAGCCCTGATGAATCACAGCTTATAGATTTTTAATTGGTCACCCGTCTGGGCTGTTTGTGCCATGTTTATGAGGATACAGGGAACGGAGCGAATTTATATCAAGGTAGGGGAGTGGCAACGCATTTTGTGAGACTGGGAATATATTTGAAATAAACCAGCTGAATGTGTCCAAATAAAATGCTTTCCAATGAAAATTGATGTGTTCATATAAATGAAGCCCAACGTGTTTCTCCTGGTAACCCCCGGGCTTAAATATACTATCATTTCAATGATGTTTTATAACTGATGACATCAAATAAAAAAAGATTAGCAGCCCAGGATGGTATCAGTCGAAGCACAGGGAAACCAGTGAGGAAATTTTAAGCACCCGGTCCTCTGCTGAATATATCAAATGCTCATGTTTGTCTTGAAATAATTTATTTGCAGCATTTGCTTCAAAGAGCTCATTCGTTCCACTAATGAAAGGAACAAATTAATTGTTGAGCTGATTTTAAGTGGATCACATAAATGACAGAATCGGGCGACGATGATCTACTGAGGTTTCTCTGAATGTGCTGAGACATCGACTATGAAACGGAAATAAAACGTCCCCTTCCTGCCAAGAGACTGATTTAGATTTACATGTATTGGTTGATGAGTGATTTACCCAGGCTTTTTCTTTTTATTATTATTATTTTTTAGTTGTATTAGCAGATCTGCATCTTGTTGCAAGGATGTCAAATAATAAAGGAGATGGATTGGTGGTAACTTGGCAGAGCGGCGTGGGGAATAAAATCCCTCTCATTACCAACTGCAAGTGAGCTGACAAACACCTCAGTAAATTCAAATTTCAAATGTTGGAAAGTAAAGTGCCAGAAAATGATGTATGCCTCCATGACTATTGCACACTTTGTTTGCATCTAAAAGTCTCGTTAAGCTTGAAATATCTATTTTCAAAGGGTGCTTTTAAAGAATTTATGTTACTTTTATTCAATTACGTGTCATTCCCGTTGTAAATGTGGTTTAACTTAAGAGGAATTGATGAAAAATCCTTCCTAGAAACTGCATATGTCCTTTAGATTTCCGGCATGCCAGCAAATAGCTGTGCTTTGTTCCAGAGGTGGTGTCGTGGACTCTTGGTGTTGAGCATTTATCAGACCGGATTTGTGATCAGACCTGTGCGGGCGTAAATAGGACGGTGACATTTTAAAGAATAAGAGGAAGAAATGCACTTACTGTACACTGCTGCTTCTTTCTGAAGGCTGAGAACAGAGTGGATTCATGAGGGCTGAGGTCAAAGGCTGCGTGAGGAGAAAAGATGAGTTTTAAAAGGCTTTCTGAAGGGAAATGCATCAGGTCAGTTCCATATCAAGAATACTCGTGTAGCGATTTCCAGCATTATTGTCAAGGGTTAAATGTATTTAAGTCCTCAAAACATACATTTTCACTTACTCGGCACCGTTTATGTTTATGGTGTATTGTTCTCTAGTCTGCACGCTTGAGTGTGGTTCTATTACAAAAACAACCACCAGCACCAACCCGTGGTCTGGCGTGCTAACTACCTCATTTTCAATGTTTCTGCCGCTTCTATACAAACAGACATCGTTTTCAAAACTTTGTCACATAAATGCAAAACTTCAATGAAAAACGATGCGTTTTCACTTGAGACATTGTGTAAATGGGGCCTAAGAGGTTTGTTAAATGAAGTTTAATTTTACAACAGATTTATGAAGTTATTTTTGTTCCCAGTGAAAATACAGGAGGCATTGTGTACAATAATGTCTTGTCAAGTAAAGTGCATCCGCACAAATACGTGGCCGTATCAGGAATTTTACCATCATCACAGCAGTTTCAAACCGACTTCATCAGTCCAAACTGGCTTATGTTGCAGACATACAGTACGCTGCTCCAAACCAGTACTACAATACAACTTTTACCACATTCCATTTGCTGGGAAATGATGTCATCACCGTTCACTGAAAATCATGCGGAGCTCAAAATGCTGACTATGAGAGAATTTCTGAAGATAAATGTGCAGACATCAGGAATTTGGATTTTCATGACATAGTTCTACACAAGACATATTCCCAGAGGGGCTAATTTCATGATTGAGTGGCACATAGAGTTGTGCTTTCACAGACCTCCAGACTACGGCACTCATTATTACTTTAACATTATAGTTTGCTCGATATGAAACACTCCACGTTGTTTCCAGCAGAAACTTCCTGTTTGCAGTGGATCATCCTCGTCCAACAAAGGGAACATTTATCAGAAAGAAAACTACATTTAGCTGCAAAAAGATCATCATAGCCAAGAAAATCCCAACAGTGGTGATGTTCTCACACTGATTTGATCACAGCAGCCCAGAATAACGCCAGTGTTTGCTTTAGTAATTGAAAACAAAGGCTAAAGCCTCTGTAGTCTTTAAGAAAATCCATACACTCATTTCCCATCATTATAAATAAAGATGCTATTCAGGCTTCAATCTGTTCTCTTTCCTTTCTACTCTGGCTGTAAGATAGTCTGATAATTACTTTTTTTTATATATATCTGCCTCATGTGTCCATAATAGTTCATTTTTGGACAATGGGCAAAGATTTTTCAGCAAGGTCCTTAAACTGATAATTAGATGCATATACATATAACTGACTTGCATTAATGGACAAGTGTTTGTTTTAATTTGAATTTTTTTTTTTTTGCAAATCCCTCTTAGATGTTGGTATGACCAAAATCAATTTGTAGCTTCATATATCTGAATGTCACAATAACCTATACAAGCAAAAGTTAAGATATGTATTTGTTACATTATTTAATTGGATAATACTTCTCAGAAATAAACTTTGTGTTATTAGAAATGTGTGTGCCGCGTTCCAAAAGTATAAAATCCAAAAAGGAAGAAGAACTATCCTTCAGTACACACATTCTTTAGCACAACTTTGCTCCTTTCATTTGACACAGGAACATACAGACGAGCCTAAAACTAAAAGGACAAGTTATCATGAACTTCCCTCATAGGATACTCATGGTTTTTGTTCAGTTTACTATGGGTGAGGGCAGGATACAACCTGGACAGGTCACCAATTTCTCACAGGGCAAACGCACAGAAAAAGACAACCACTCACATTCACACTTATGGATAATTTATGGTCACCAAACAAACAAACATGCACATTTTTAGACTGTGGGAGGAAACCAGAGTACCTGTAGGAAACCTATACACACAGGGAGAACATGCAAACGCCACACAGAGAGGCCTGGTATTTGAACGCAGACCATCTCACTGTGAGGAGATAGTGCGAAGCGCTGCCCCACCGTGCGGTCTCACAATAAGATTAGTGTCTCTCATTCAGTATGCAACCAAACTTGTAATAATCCCTAAAAATCCCACCGTAAGTTTTTACATTGCAATGTTGAATGACGTTATGGGAGCTGTAGGTACCTCTTTCATATAACAGTTAGGATGGAAAAGTGAAACCGTTTCAAGAATTCTTCAGTTATGATTAACTTTGAAGATAAAAGTTTAATCAGACGACACTTGCTCCCGAAGCAGTGGCGCCCACATGTCTTTTCCCCTGGAGGCTCTCAATGTGACCCTTCCTTTTCATCTCTAAAACATTATAAAGAAAGAAAACACAGGCAGACACACCCACCGTCACCAACAATGGACCATTTCTTTTGCCTGCTTTAGAGTATTATGTTAACCTTTGACAGATGCAAATGTAAACAATCTGGGGAATACTAGCCGAGTACACTCATAGAAGTATTCCGTCAACGTTTTTAAAACGATGTCCACTGACACTTAAATAGCAGAAATGCTGAAAATTATAACATTTTCCTGCAGCGCCACCAGTGGGTGCTGTTTTTGTGATCAAACCACACACATGCAATGCATGATAAACAATACCAATGGCGAATAGACTGACATTTTTATGGACAGACGTCAAATTTAGGTTTGACTCTAAACTCTAAAACTACCAAGTCCCAGGAGAATGTGGACTGGGAGTCATGTCACGCTGTTATTGTCCATCTACTCCCGCTGTGCAGAAGAACGATTTACTATGGCCGTGGTGCGCATGTGCATTAGTCGTTATGTCGCCAGTGACTTCGAGCACCGCTGCCGTGTAAACAGACGCCCACATCACAATGAAAGTCGTGTGTTTTCACTTTGAAACGTTGTTGTGTATACGGGGCCTTAGTCGTCACACGTGAGCACTGGATGGACGGGGCTCAGGCTCGAACCCATAAAGCCTCCAAATTAAAAGCTACGATAAAAGGTGATCCTCCTGGGATTTTTGAAATAACGTGAAAAACTCGTGGGCAGCATTATGAACTTTGAAAATGGTCGCTAAATAGCCATGGCTGCTGGCACATAAAACACTTGCGTATCAGGCACAGAAAAAAGCCAAAGAGACTCAATTCTTCTGTGACAGGCAGTACCGCAAATCTATTTTCTGCTACTAATGTACAAACTGTCTGACACAATTGGTACAGCCTTTGTAGGTTTTTTTCATTTTTTCTATATATATATATATATAGAGCTTGACATTTGGTCCTCGGAGTGATTGGCAGAAAAATGCATATTGCTGCCAGGGAACTTTTCTGTCGGTGGGGATAATTTGCAGCGTTACATTGCTGCAGAGTGGAGGCTTTACTTTTCTTCCCTCCTTTTTTTTTTTTCTCCTCCACCCCCTTTTTGATGGCTTGTCTTAATGGCAACAGCCTGGACTGCGTTCTCAGGGGCTGTGCTGAGCATGCAGTTGTCATGATAGATAAAAAAGAATGGGGTCACAGAGGGAGACATGGCACTCCCATCACACTCCCTGCTACTACGAGCTGCTGGAAAGCAAAGCGATCGGGCGACACAAACCTCTTCCTTAGAAGGGAAAAGGGATGGAATAAGAGGAGGAATATATAAGGTAATATTCAAGAGCTTAAGCTCAGCAAGTCTTTTTGAGAACACGGTCTTCAGTGATCAGAGGTAGGGTTTCAGCTCCTACCAGAACCAAACGATGACTTCATCCCCCCCAAGGCTACATCTTTTTTAGGTCTCAAATGGTGAGCTGTAGACAACTCTATGCACACTAATTTACCTTGCTGGTTATGTGAGCTCCTGTGCCATTTTCCTCCTATCTTCGTCGTCTAACATTCAGTTTGACAAGCAATCTACCTAATTAGCTCTCCCCTCACTGGCTGAAGGTGCGCTTATTACAGAAATTAGCCGGTGGGGAGTTTTGGTGGGAATGAAAGCGTATTCCTGGCACTCTGCGACACGTGATTGGACACTACTGTGTTAGATATTAGGCACTGTTTCTATCCGCGGAGGCAGGGGCAGAGGCTGATTGTGCCGTGGCTTTCCCCGCAGGAGCCGAGGAGTGATCACGGTTTGTCATGCATCCGCACCTGCACCACAAATGACTACACCGACAGACATTTTAGTACAATAATCTCTCAGTCAGCACGGGTTGTCGTCATCATCAATCCTCGCAGTAGTGTGTCAGAATGACAATTCTTCTCGACTGAACAATGGGGAAAGTTGCTGCTGCTGTGTGTTTGCCAAACAAAACTTTTTAAGTTTTGTGGATTCAAGTGGGTGGGGGGGCTTTTCTGGAGGCATCTTGTTATTACCCCTTTTGATGAGATTTTTTTTTTTTTCTCCCACACCTGTGCTGTTTGAAGTGAGAACACTGTTATGCTTGATGATTTGCCTCTCGGGAATCGTCCTCTGACTGTTCCAACAAGGGAGAGTCTTTATAATGCGGCGAGTTGAAGTGGTTATGTTTGACTAATCATCCTAAACCGTGCTTTGACTGCATATTGGCAGCAATCATGACTGGAAGCGGGAGTTTAGCAGTTGCAGTATAACTAAATAGTATTTTTATATTCGTGGCTGAATCGAGATATTGCTTTTTTGAAGGAAAAAAAAAATCGGAGGCTGTAATAAAAGGGAAAAGAAAACCATTCGAATTCCCCCAAAGAAAAAGTGGCATCTCCGTAAAATATAAATAAGTTGAATCCTTGTGTTTCATTCATTCATCACAGACTATTGTGTCTAGTTTCTGTGTGTTGACTCAGTGGAGCCTTGACATTGAGATAGTTTGCACTGGTGTTGAGCTGGATTGAGTTATATTGAGGTGGTCTGATGTTTAGTTCAGTTCAATGACATTTAACTTCATAAGACACATCGCTTTCAGAAGCTGCAATTGAAGGCTGAAGATGTCACTCAGGGAGTAACAGTTCTGTCCCAATTCGACCACCAAAAGGGATTCTTTTCCAAAAAAAACCAAAGATCTAACAGTTCTACCTTTATATTCATAGTACTAATACCAATTTGCTTGAGTTAAACATTCATACCTGGCGTGAGCTTTTAGCCTCACAAAGCTCAGTGAAATATATCTTTAGCGAATTTATCACCAAAAAAAGCTGAATTGTTCCATTTCCATATCTTCCCTTTATTATGGGACTGACACCATGATCGCTATGCAACAGGCTGACTAACTACCCTTCAGAGACTGGGCCATCCGAAGAAACAACTGATATACTGAACTTTAGCTCAACTTCACTGCTACCACAAACATAAACATGGTAAAATTACTACATAAGCAGGCAACATTTAACAAAACTGAACTTTATAAATATGTGAAGGATTTATAGCAGAGGTAAAGTATATTGTCTATATTTCTCCATTGCCAACATCATATTTAGTAGGACTTGTCTTACTAGTGGGAGTTGTGAAATAAATGCAAGGTCAAAGCTTCTATCCCGGGGTGGCCACCCTGTAGCACGGGAGCAGCACATAGACCCCTCTTTCCATGTGCGGCTCTTTGATCTATTAACTGAAATCATTGGAGTGCAGCTATAGATAGTTCTTGTGCGAAACTCTGAGTTCGGATTTTTTTTAAATCGCACTAAAACGCATCACTCAGCACATCGCATGGTGATCGACCGCAACATCCCTCCTACGCTCGTTGTCACACATTTTAACACAAAACCTGCATGAACAAGATAATAGAACAATAAAGGAATGATAAGAGAGGATGATAAACTAACAGAAATACACAACTATTAGGTATAACTACACTAAACGTAGAAATAAAGTTCCAGGGAGTAACGCCCATAATCCTCTGCACCGTCCCCCTCTGACAGCGTTAACACAGCCCGTGTTAAACTATATTTGGCAGGTCGGGCTAGTTCGAGCATACAATGGCAAGTAAACAAAGGCTCATGTACATAGACACTTCGGATCCGCCACATGGAGCAGGTATGTGAAGAAGTTGGAGTTATTTAGTTGATTAGGCACAGATACACCTGCTGAGAGCAGCACGGTAAAGTTTCGGCATCAATAACTGTTTAACAAAACGTCATTAACACACAAATGACGCCTCTTTCCCATCGGTGTGAGGTAGGCAACATGCTACAAGCTCATTTTTGTCAAACGTAGTTGTCTTTGGAACAGCAGAAAATACATTGTTCTGAATGAGCAGCTGGCTGTGTGACCAGAGTGTAGGGACCATCTGCAAATTACAAACTGCTGCAAAAGTGAAGACGAATACCACAAAAATATCTAATAACGTGACTGGTATTCACTGCAGTGTCACCAGAATCAGTGCGGCAACAACACTTGATTTGATAGTGAAATGTGGTTTGTACTGTCCGTCTTTGCTGTTGTAGTGGTTTAGCAGTTTGCAATTTGCAGACGGTCCCTGCACATTTTTTTGCACTGAGGGGGGAATTTCTCCTGTTAATGCTGTAAATCCATGCCTTTCCGGCTGTTGTCTAACTTTTGTATTTCCATATGGAGATGTATGATACATTATGTATGTATTTTCACTTTATGTCATTTCGTGTCTGTGTGCGAGAGGATGTTTTTTTGTAAGCCTACATTTGTATGATGTGCCTCTTTGTAGTACCACTGTCATTTTTGTGGCCCTTGGTCTCTGACTGGTTGGCCACCACTGTTCTAGATCTTTACAATATTTCCCTAGAAAGTGAGGCTTGAGAAGAAATGCAAAGAAAAGCACACAAACTACCGATAACTAGTGGGGAAAGAAATTTAATCGAGGTTCACATTCTGGTTGCTTTACAAAGCAGGAGTTTGACAATCCGTTACACTACCTGTCACGATCAGCTCAAGCTACAGTGACCAGAGTTCCCTTGAAAATTTAGCTGTTTAAATACATTGTGGTTATATTTGCACACACAGGCTGAGAGACGGGGGCATCATGGCTCCCCATCCCCAGTCTGCTCCTTCATACACCCACATGCTCACATACTTGAGGCTATTAAATATGCCAACACCTCATCTCCAATCTTAGAGAGGGACAGACTGTTGGAGGGTTAGGGTACATGCACACATGCACACACTGAGCTCCACACAGTGGGACACGGCAACACACAATTACCCCCAGGACACTTCATCACAGTCAGGGAAAAAAAAAAAATTCTGATGCAACAATTTGCGGAAGTTACAAAGACAAGGTCAATAGATGCATTATATTTGGGGGGGGTGTATTTGTGCCTGCAGCCAGCCGAATGACTTTGAATAGGGCAGAAGACTCATCGGCCGAAAGTAAATTATCCGATGTGTCACATTATGTTCACAAAAACATGCATACGGCCGATTCCTGCATACGGTTTCCGCAATAATTAGCCGATATAAATTACTGCAGAGGACAGCCCGGCTAAATAGCGACAGAAAATTGCTTTGCATAGCTCATTTGTCAGGATACTGGGCGAGGATCATCTCTAATGCCAAAGACTGCAGAGTTTAAGGGCCATGATTAAGGTCATATGACACATAGTAGTCATTCGCTTTCCTGCTGACGCAAGCCGCTGCTGTGATAGAGGAGGCCCGTGGTAGCTTTAGTTGCGGAGGAATCAATACCATGGAAAAGTATCTGGTTATCTGGGGGCATCAGCGCGACGCTTTCTTTCTCTCGGTTCAAATTAACTTGAGATAGGAGGCCCTTAAGGGAGTGGCTCCCCCATTCCTCTGTTAAAAGCTGCCAGCTTTGCTGCCTCTCCACAAGCTTTTTCCTGTCATTGCAGAGGAGCTTAAACGATCGTACTCATCGCGTTGTGCTACTCATTTGAGGAAGAAAGCGTGTATCCTCTTCAATCCTGCTGCCTCCATCACCTCAGACCAATATTCTGAGGCTGTGCTACAATAATGACTCGCCTGTGAAAGCTCCTGACAATATTATTTCACTTCTTCTCACTCCTGATACTGCAAAGTGGTCTCCTGTTCAGTTCATGAAGGACCATACGGGATATTAAATGAAAAGAAAAAAAAAAAAAACATCACTCTAATGCACATCTGAGCATGTGTGAATATTGAGGACAAAGACCAAAACAAAACATTTGGTGAGGAGCTGCGCGCTGAGAGAGATCCACCGTGAAGTATTTTGGAAGAAGGGAGAAGGGGACATTAGTTATGCTAATTAAAAAGATGGAGTGAAGGGAAAAGGAGGGAGGAAAATTAAATGAAGCCGGAAAAAAAAAAAAAAGTGGAGCAAAAATTAAAGCCGGTGCGGAAAGTGGAAACGTGGAGCAGTGAAAGTGAAACTCTTTGTTACGTGACAGGCACACACCGATTTAGTTTGGCTGCGCATCTTTAAAGTGGCCACAGTGGGGATGAATGGTGAGAAGAAAATTACCACAGCACCAGGCTGCGCGCCACACAGGAAACTAAAACTCTGCCCCCTGTAATCAATCTTAGTGCCCTACTTGCTCTCCCACGTCTACCGTGTGCACCGCGCTGTGCTCGCTTAGGCAGACAGGATCCTCTAGTGTTGCAAGTTTAGCTATCGGAGAGGACCAATTTAGCAAATAAAACCCCGTCTTCCCGTGCGATTTCAACATGAAAGACAGCCTAATGATTTCTCTCTAGCGGGAGGAGGACGGCGGCCCCTCCAGCCGCCGTTATCACACGCAGCCTTTTGTCGTGTTTGTTTTATCGCACGATGTTTGCCTGAGGAGGCCTACTGCTCTCATTGATACAGTTTGTCAGGCATGTTTTCAGGCATTGTTTTGCTTTGTTTCTCTGTGCTGCTGCTGCAGCTGTTAGAACTATCAGAGGCCCAGTCCGGCCTGGTTCTGCAGCCATGCAAAAAAAATAAAATATATATACAAATATATAAACTGTTCCTGTTTGCACCCTCTTAAGTTTACCGGCCTGATAATTTAGTCATGAATTTTTTAATCATGACCTTTTCTTTTCTGCATTCAGAGATTTGTATGATGCAGATTTGACTTTTGACAGTATTTAGAGTGTAACATGTTAAGAAGTACTTCCAGCTAGGCACTGATGAATAGAGTATGTGCGTTGGGTAATTTTAATATAATTGGTAAACTTTTTTTCTTTTCTACTTTTCTTTTCAGGAACCGTTTCAGGCTAACATGGCCAGGATTAAAGATATGGTTAGGCTTTGTTTTGTTCTTGTGTGTGTCGTGTCTCGTGGTGTTGCTTCTATTTCCTCTTTATGAGTTCAAATGGAAGTATTGTTGAGTCTGCTGCTCCGCGCCTGACAACCTTTTACTTTACTGCCTCTTTTTCCCTTTTCAGAGAAGAGAGTCGGCAGCCCTGTCGAAAAAGGCAAACAACACCTTCAACATTGTCGGGACCACCTATGCCATCAACGTGGCCAAGGACCAAGGCTTGACGACCATTTCCAAGAGCGCGCCCACAGTCTCGTCCAAACACTCCTACCTGCATAAAATGGACGACCCCTACACAGAGGCCAAGAAATCCTACAACCGCGTCAGCAAAGTGGACAAGATCTCGCGCATCATTTTCCCAGTCCTGTTCTTCATCTTCAACTTAGGCTACTGGGCCACGTACGTCAACAGAAAGCCCGCGATCATGAAGGCCAACAACCTAAACTGAATTTCTCCGTGGCTCGGGGTGGTTTCTGGTTAGACCGGCTCCCAGGAGGCCAAGTCCATTACATCTTATCGTGTGTGTATGTGTGTGTGTGTGTGTGTGTGTGCGCGCATGTTTCGTGCGTCCGTTTTTTCTTAAGCATTTGATATTTTTGCACGTCTGTATAGGTGGAAGGCCAACTTGAACATACAGTAGTTTCACATAATAGTCGTGGACTTTTGGAGGAGGCAAATTCTCATGTCATGTCTGTGTTTGTGTAGCATTTATGATTTTCTCTCCCACCACCACCACCTGCCCCTTATCACACTTAGCTCTGGCCCTGTTCTCCGTTACGAGTAACCAAGTACTCCTTCACTGTATCTTGATTGCTTGCTGTTTTTTTCGTAGAGTAGTCGAGTAGTGTTCTCACTTGACATGTTTGCGCTTCGCCTAAGATAAGTTAGAGCAAGCATGCGTTTGAAGTTTTCATTGTAGCTCATTACCGATGATAAGGCTTTGACACTTCCATAGAGTTGACAACATGCATGCACACACGCACACGGTGATGCGAGAGGGGAAAAAAAAGGGGGAGGGAGGGGAAAAAAAAAACAATGACAGCAGCACCCATTCGCTGGTCGCTTTACTGTGCAGTTAGCTGGGGGCAGCCTGTATAGTTCCATAGGAACATCATTAATAATCGTCAGCGTCTGGCCTTCAGCGCACGCTGAATCTCAACAGTCCCCGTGCAGCATCATCTGGAATTGCTTTCGCGTCTCATGGGGGCTGCCTGTACATTTTCTAGTCCAGTGGCTCTTATTGTTTTAACTGGCTGAGTATGCTCGATGACAGAGAAGCTATGTGCCTTGGTAAATACACACGTCATAAAGGAAAAGGCTGCGACATGCGTACGCTTGCATTTACGATACACACATATGCACAAAAGGGGGGAGAAAAAAAAAAAGGGGTCTGTGTGTTACGTTACATGCAAACATGCACTGGTGTCCACTGCGGCATGTGGCTGTGCCTCACACACCACCGGCCCACGGGCATGGCCACAGAGTGTAAAATTGCCCATCAGTATGGAAGGCCAGCAGACCTCTGCCTGTGAAAAGATGGAGCGAGGTGATAAGGAGGATCAAATGTAGTCTAGAATAATTATCACGTGCATTTATGTTGTCTCATGGTGCGGCGTCTCCGTGAGCTGAGCAATCATAACAAACTACCACCATTACCTCAGACTGAACCACACTTTGTCCGTTTTTCCATGGAAATGCAAACAACACAACGTTTTACCGGACTCCCCGTCTTCTGTCTTTGTGTGGATCCTGGACAGGCATGCAGAAGCCTTCAGATCCTCGTCTTCTTTGCATCTCTCACGGTTTCTGCATTTCAGTCCTGTCCACATTTTTGATCCATACTATACCTCTGCCGTTTGTATACTTTGTTGATTTGATTGTGTGCATATGTTGTACTTCTTGTGTTTTGTAAAAGGCAACAAAGGCCATTATGTCACAGCAAAGCAACTTTCTGAGCCAGTGTCATCACCGGAGACAAATAGTGCTGCAAATATTTTGTTGAATTGAAAAGAGGAAAAAAGAAATAAAAAGACTGCATTTGTTCTCCAACAATAAACTAATTGCTGCCATCACAATGGAGAGCAAGTAATGGGCCAACCAGTCATTTTTCTACAAGTGATTTAACTTCAGTGGTGGCATGCGTCTCCAGCTTTTGTCTCTGTTTTGCTGTGCGTATTTTGTACCACACTCTGGATTTTGCAGTATTTTGTTATTATTATTATTGAGATGGTGTCTCATTTCTGTTGCTTTCTTTTGCTGGACATTTATTTTACAATTCAACATGCAGTCCATCTCCTCCAACTGTATCTTCGGTGGTAAGCCTAGGAGAAATAGTGAACTGTGCTGTGACCTCTGTGAAGGTTTGTTAATATCACCAACCACATGCAGTGTATGTGTGAGTCATAGGTTAATGCATGACAATCCGTACATGTTCATGTCAGCGACCTCTAATAACGGTGTATGTCACACTGAAATAGGGCTTAGTATCAATGTTTTCTGTGGTTCATCCCAGTTGCTCATCAATTACCTACTCATAGCCTCAGCAACATCTGTATAAACACACTTAAACTCCAATTATTTGTGTAAATTGATGTGAAGCTTGTATTTTTCTCGCTGGCTCAGAGTTCAGAAAGTGTTTCACCCTAATTTGATAACAAGCAGATTCAAAACTTAATTTATTTCATATACACACAAACACACCGAGGTTCCTCTGCAACCTTTTAAATTAATGCAAAATAAAGAAATGCAAAGTCAGCTTCAGTATCCCAGCAAGATGCATGACCATTTTCTATTTATATTCAAGCTCTGACCACGGACGACAGTTCTAATCCCACAAAACTGTTTAAAAACTAATGAACAACAAATCAGATGATACTTTTATGGTGATTACATAATTTATTGGTTGCATCCCTCCAAGCGGCAGTGAACAATAACCCACAGAGGACTGAATCAACATATGTGTGAGGATTATTTATCACATGTGCATGAGGATTTTGAAGACCTGGATAGATGCCCTGTCTCAATTTGCATCACAAATGGCAGAGTATGTGCAGCTCCTGGTGAACCATTCCATATTCAGACAGTACACACATTACAAACACAAACAGTGTCTCTACTGACATGATGAATCCTGACACTATAAACCGCGGATTACAACTGTGAGGAGCACCACATTAACAAATCCAATTTTAATAGACAGAATAAATTTATAATTACAGCCCTCCTGAACCAGGTCCCTTGTATATGAGCAATATTTAATAACTCCACATGTTTTCGCACACTGCCGCTAAATAACAGACGTCCCGCTGCCGACACAGTGTGGTTTTCTGAATCAAATATATGTCAGAAATTGATGCACTGATCCTGTGAAGCGCCCCCGTCTCATCTTCCAGACTCGATTTTTATCATTTTGTCTCAAACAAACTGATTCATCATACACGTCTGCTGAGGATGCATAAAGCCTGCTGGCTGCTGCTAATTCAAGATCTGATGACACACCGCACTAATATTTATGTATGATTCCTCTGAGTAATGCGACAGGGACTGTAGGTAAGTACTTTCAAGTGGTTGCTCCGTAGTGAAATAATATGCTTCAAAAACTGTTTGGCAGCCAATCGTTTTAGTTCAGGGGCCACAAACAGGCCAGCACAGCAACATGTGTGTTTTAATGCAAAGAGCTACTTGTCCATTGTGAAAATTTACACATTTAAATGCTTTTTTTTTTTTTTCTTACTAAATCTATCATGAACTACCAGAAATGACTCATGAAGTAATATGAGAATCCCCAAAAGTGACTGACGATTTTAGATGACAACATTTACACAAATCTTTGGGTATATTATCAATTTCTTCAAGTCTGAAATGTTTTACCAGGAGTTCCATGTCAGTTTTGTTGTATTTTTACTGGTGATGTGACACATGAATGTGAAAACAAATGACTGCACTTAATGTCTCTGTATATCTTTGCTTTTGATTTCCTGATTGGTTCAAATTGTTCAAATGTAATTTTGTTTTGTTTTTTGGGCAACTTTGTCATTACCATTCACTTATCTTGTTTGTCTGTGCTTATCAAAATGGGGGGAAATGCTTTCAGAGCTGCACAGCCCAAACCAAACTACGACAGAATCACATTCATCCAAACTTCTCAGAGTCAATGGCCATAACTAAGAAAAGATGCAAGACATATTTAATTTTGAAGTCAGAAATGATGTAAAATAGTATTATAAAGAGTATATATGTATATCAAGCATAATAAAGGATTGTGGTGTTTTTCCTTCTTGAGAGGTTTGGATGAACAGGATTTCACTGTACTGTTGCCATTTAGCTTTATTTCTGATGGTGTTAATCTTCTCATCACAGGGCCAGAGTTAATGTCCGCAGAAACATGTCATTCTATAAAGATACAGTATATTAAGACTATATTACTATACGATTATTTATGCTATTCAGTAAAGCATTAAATATTATGTTTTATATGACATAACCTCTACAGCAACAATGCAAATCTCCTGATGCGTAGAAAGCCGTAGACAACTAGATAAATTACTAAACTAAATGGCAACAATTCTAAATGCTCAATAGTGTTACAAAGTTGTGAATTTGTAGATATTGTGAAATCAATTTTGTGAATATGTCAACGTCCTTTATTTTTACATCTGATAAGTACTGCTATCTTACATTGAGCTCTGTAACACTACGTGTTATGGTATTATAAAGCCGTTCGCTAGAGATAATATTCATCAATGCTATTTACAGGATCAGTACCTTGTGTGCACTTTTCAAACCCAACTGTGAACTTAGCAGCTGTCTGCAAGCAGAGTCGTACACACTGTGTTCTCTCCAGCGATTTCACTGCATGTCCCTACGCATTGAGAGATCAAAGACTTCCTCTACAAAGACAGCGCCAGGAAAACTTTGTGGACTTTGGTGTTTTTGTCAGGAAGTGCTCTCTATATGCTCAGTGACTGGACTCTCTGTATGTTGCCCTCTCTCGTTCATGTGCTTACTGTATGAGATGTAGCAAATGGAAATGGGGATTAAAAGGACCATGTATTTTGTCTCGGAGTTCTAAAGCCCTTCTTGGTCACATTCAAGACTTGGAAAAGTGCACATTGCCTGTGTGTGTGTGCGTGTGTGCGTGTGTGTGTGTGTGTAAAACTGACCATTGGACACTATTTCTACATGTTTCAAGTTAGTTTCTCAAAAAAAATTATCTAATTAAATCCAAACTGTCAAAAAAATATCAAAAGAAATTTAATATAAAAATACAAAATTAAAGAAAAATACATTTAAAAAAACAAACATGATAAACTGCTTTTGAAAAGTAATATAAAATGTTCAAAATCATTTAAAGTATTTGTACTCTGCTACTTTCCTCCTCTGATAATATGTAAAGGTACTTTCTGTGTGGAGTTTGTTTGTGTCTAGATGTTTTCTCAAAGTTTTCAGAAAGCAGATTGAAAGCAGAGTGTGGACTTGTCTTTTGTCCTGTGATTGTCTCCGTTTCAGTCAACTGTCCATTTCAGTCCTGTGATTGTCAAAATTTCAATGTGACAAAATGTCCCATTCAGAGCGAATGGGAGAGGCGTGTCATGGAGATCAAAGCATGTCATGGAGATCAGAGTGAAAAAAGATCAAAAGCTTTGATCTTTTCCCCTTCTTATGACATCGTTGTTATGACATCACTATGACATGAGTATAGATGATAGATGAGTGAACAGAACCCAGTTGGGCATTTGCTTTCATTGACAGCCACAACTGATTAATAGAAATTTTGAGCACTGCAAGAGTAACTAAATCTATAGTAATTATACTATATACTACTACTAAGATACTGAAAAAAATTAAGAAAAACACAAAACTGTCGTGAGAACTGTGCGAGATGGATCGAACAGGACTTGAGAATGAGTGGGAGGAACATCCAAACCAGCAGGATTATTATGGAGGTGAAGAAAGAGGAGAAGGAGAAGCGCAAGAAGGTACAGTGCAAGAAAATGTGGCGACACATTCAAACCTGTACAGATCAGAAGACATGTACAATTTGGAGTCAGTGCCTGAGGATGAAGAGAAAAAGGACTTCCTCATTCTGGACCCTGACCATCCTCTGGTCAGGAGGCGACGAGCTGCCTGCAAAAAAGTTCTCCAAGCGCATAGAGAGAAGGTCAAGCTTACTCTGAAGGAAAAGCTGGAACTGTTAAAGGCCGAAGAGAGCCATGTGGAGGAAATCTCCTGCCATATGTTCAGGAAGCAGGAGCAGCTGGCCAGACAGAGGAAGAAGCTGATGGACGACCACGAGGCGACGGCTCAAGCCCAAACCAAACACCAGCAGGCCCAGGAGAGGCTGGAGGAGACCACCAGCCAGTATGACCACACCACCAAAGAGCACAGCAAAGCTGAAACCAGCATTTCCTGCCTCCAGGCGACTCTGGATAAGCTTACACAGCATCTTCTGTCCACACAAGAAGTCAACAAGGATCTGAGCTCCAAAGTCAAAACTCAGCACAATGTAACACGCAAAGTGGCCAGCAGGAGGACGCAGGCCGAAGAGCAGAAACTGAAGCAGGATTGTTATGTGGAGCGTCTCACCATGGAGATGGGGAGGCTGACTGAGCAGAAGAGCATGTTGGAGGCTTACATCAGGTTTGAATCCGAAGAAACGGAGGCCGTCAAAGAGAGTCTCTCTGAGGTGGACATGAACCTGGAGGTGCTGATGATGATGCAGAAACAGCTGACTGAGCAGTGGAACAGCAGCCTGCTGGCCCTGAAGAGACAAGATGAGGCCTGCAGCAGCATGCAGGAGTCTGTCCGCGACGCTGAGCATAAGCTGGTTTTGGTGTTAAGAGAGATCGAAGGCCACAGGAAGTCCATTACTGAGGAACAGGAGAAGAATGAGATGCTGACGACGCAGCTCAAGTGGTCTGAAATGAACAACAGCAGCTCCAGGAAGCTAATCGCTCAGAAGGACAACCAGAGAGAAACTCTGCTGAGAATGTACAGGACCTTGTTCTGCACGCTGAAGGAGACTGAGCTCGCCCAGGACACATTCGACAAGAAAATCAGAAGCCTTCAGTCTGAGCTGAACAATCAGAGGAAGCAGATGGCGAAGAACATGGCCACCCGTCTGAAGCAGGAGAACATAATCATGACTCACCTGCAGCAGAGGCTCAGCCACACCAACGCCGCCAAGTACTCCAAACGGCTCACCGACAGGAAGGCCGCGCTCAGGAAGGAGAAGAAACAGCAGCTCGTCCAGAAGGAGAACGAGCTGTGTGAGGAGAGACTGACGATTCAGCAGGTGGCGCAGCGAGTGTTGGGCCTGACCTACAACCAGGAGGCTTTCAACGAGCAGCTTACCAAGCAGGCCAAGATGCTGACCCTCAGTGAGAACAAGATAACTTCACTTAACACTCTCATTGAGCAGAATCAGGTGACCATTTCTAACTACAACAACAGGATCAGTCAAATCATGGCCAACACCGGCCAAGATGACCTGAGTCCCATGCACAACAGGATTCATGGCATCATGGCTCAAAGTGATGAGCTGAATGTGATCATCAAGACGTCCAAGCAGCAGTGGATGAAGCAGCAGGACATTCTGGTGAGACTGAGCGAGGAGCTGGAGGCCACGAGGAGGGAGATCCGCCGACTGCAGACGAGCTGCACCGCCATGCAGCAGAGGGAGATCAAGCTGGACCGTCAGAGTGAATTGCAGCAGCAGGAGGCGGCCGCCATTAAAACAAATGAAAATGTCCTGCACAGAGATCGGACAAAGCTCTCCGCCTTCCTCAGTAAGAGCAAGCAGCTCAGCCAGGCGCTGCGACAGGAGAACGCCCTGATGGAGACCGACTTCATCCGCCAGCTCAAGGAAGCAGAGCGCGAGTCTTTTGTGCTGCAGGCCAAACATGAGAAGATGCAGGAGGACAAAGATCTGCTGCTCAACACTCTGATGGAAGCAGAGCAGCAGGTGATGCTGTGGGAGAGGAAGAATCAGCTGATGAAGGAGACTCAAGCAGTTTTGAATACGGAATGGGGAAAAGAGGACAGGCAGAAGATGAAGGCTGAAATACACCTTAAGGAGGTTCAACTAGGCCGTCTGATGAAGCAGCAGGGGAAGCTGCTGAAGGAGGGTGATGTTGCAGCAGACAAGTGGGTGAACAATGTGAACCGCGGGTGCCACAGGCCTCAAGCTTCGCAGAGGAAAAAGCCCACCAAGGGAGCACTGGTCCTCACCTTGCAGGGATTGCGGCGGCAGATCAAGGACACGAAAAAGTTGGTGTCAGAATGCAATCAAGTGATGAACGAGCTGCAGCAGAGTCATGAGGATCTGAGCGTCAGGATCAAGCAACACAGGCAACAGAAGACCGGACTGTGTGAGACCAACGACACGCTGACCTTTGACCTTATTAATCTTCAGAACAGCAAGGATACGAACTTGGCCCGCCTGCAGGCTCTGCAGGGCCGGCGGAAGAAGCTGCAGAGTGTGTGTGTTGGGAGCTACCGGGCCTCCTCCAACAGCCAGTCGGTGGCAGCCGCCCAGCAGAACGTGATGGAGCGTCTGCACAGCCACAGTAGCATTCTGCGCCAGGTCTGTGACGAGTTCCCACAACACCAGGGGGCGCTCAGCAAGCTGTCACGGTCCTTAGCTGCTCACACTCACATGGTGGCTCAGCGGTAGAGTCGGTCGTCCAATAACCGGAAGGTTGGTGGTTCGAATCCCACTCTATCAAACAGTCATTGTGTCCTTGGGCAAGGCAAGGCAACCCACATTGCCTCGTATGAATGGTGCATAAATGTTGGTGGTGGTCGGAGGGGCGCAAAATGGCAGCCGTGCCTCTGTCAGCATGCCCCAGGGCAGCTGTGGCTACAATGTAGCTTACCATCACTGGTGGGACTGGTGTGAATGAATAATGGTCTCCGAACGTGCTTTGAGTCAGTGCGAAAAAAAGCGCTATATAAATCCAAGCCATTATTATTATTAGGAAACTGTACGGGGAAAACAGATCGAACTTGAACAGGTTGCAGACGAACAGGCCGGGCTGGAACAGGTGAAAGGGATCCTTGAAGTAGTGGTTCTGGTGGAGTCCGCTGGGTCGATGATTGATCGTTCTGTCAGGATGGTGTATGGATGGACCCAAGCGCAGACTCACAGAGTTCCATAAAAACCAGAGTTTATTGAAGTCCAGGGACATGAGGAGACGCAGAAGACACAAGGGCGACAAGAGGAGCAACACAAGACGATCCGAAAAGGACAACAGAGGGAAAGATTAATACACAAGGAAGGGGTGGACACAAGTGGAACACAACTATGGGTGCACACAGAAGAATACATTGGTTAATTGGAAACATGAGGTGAGACACACAGAGGCAGACGCAGAGAACTGACACCGGGGTGAACTCCAACACATGGCGGCTGAGCTGTGGGGCAATAAACAAGCCCACGTCAGGCCCCCACGAGCCCCAACCCCAGGCCTGGCTCTAGAGTGGGGCCCCGGCTGCGCCTTACCGGGTGACGTCACATTTCTCTTTGGTTTATCTATGGGGGCTTTTTGCAAAATATATTTAATGGGAAATATATAAATTGACAATATTACTGTCATGGGACGGAACTGAGGCTCAAGTGCAGACAGCAAAACAGGAGACACAGAATTTGATTCACGGATTTATTTAAACTAAAGGAAGAGCGGGAACAAAAAACCTACTAAGGCAAAAAACTAATACTAAGAAGAAAACAGAAAACGATCGGGAAACTCCTGACGGAAAAGCTACTAGAAAACAAAGTACAAACGATCGCAGCCAAAGAGGACGGGCGGAGGAGTCTGGCATAGGAGTGGGGAGACTCGGCTGCAGAGTGGGAAGGTTAGAGGGGATCGTAGTTCCAGGCAGGGGCGAACTGGGGGAGCCAGGGGGGAGTCTCTGGCGGGCCTGACCTGTGAGACATGGAACGTAGGGTGAATTTTCAACGTTCGGGGAAGGGTGAGACGTACCGCTGTAGGGCTGATGATCCGCTCCACTGGGAAGGGACCGATGAACCAGGGCGCCAGCTTCCTGGATTCAACCTTTAGAGGGAGGTCCTTGGCCCTCAGCCAGACTTGTTGACCCACAGTGTAGGTTGGGGCCGGGCGACGATGGCGGTTGGCATGACGCTCCATCCTCCTGGTCGATTGTAGGAGTGTGGACCTGGCCCTCTCCCAGATCCTCTTGATCCGGCTGACGAATGTTTGCACGGAGGGAATGGCAATTTCTTGTTCCTGGGAGGGGAACAACGGCGGCTGGTAGCTGAGGGAGCACTGAAAAGGAGACATTCCCATCGAAGAGTTTATTTGCGAGTTGTCTGCATACTCCACCAAGGACAGATGCTCACACCAGGCCGTCGGGTTGGAGGTGACCAGGCACCGGAGGTACGTCTCCAGGGACTGATTGGCCCGCTCCGCTTGTCCGTTAGTCTCACCTCTGGCTTTCACCCCCAGTCTGAGGGTGGCCCTTAGTGCCGTGCAGAAGGCCTTCCAAACTCCGGAGGTAAACTGTGGACCCCTGTCTGAGACAATGTCTGTCGGTATCCCATGCAAACGGAAAACGTGGGTTATCAAGAGGGATGCCGTCTCCTTGGCTGAGGGGAGTTTGGGAAGGGCGACGAAGTATGCTGCCTTGGAGAAACGATCAACAATGGTGAGGATGGCTGTGTTACCTCCAGAGCGGGGTAGTCCCGTGACGAAAGTCCAAAAAGTTCTCCTCGGCCCCGGAATCCACCAGCACAGGCACGGAGAGTGAGTGAGTTAGGTGGGTCAGTGTCGCTGGTAGCTGTAGCAGATGAGGGGAGGTTACCGCAGTTCGGCTCACTCGTAGACTCCCCGTCACGAGTGAGCCCTCTCTTTTGCCGGTCTCTTGGGACAGGAAGCACGAGAGGCCACCAGATGGTGCCAACGGACCAAGTTAGGGTTAAGAAGTGGAGGGCATGACAATTACAGTTTTCCATTTTTTTTTTTAAAACAGACAAAAAAAAAAAAAAACAATAATTAAAAAAAGAAAAACATATGACTCAAATGACACTGAGTTTAAGCAATGGTCACATTTGTCCTCTACCTCCGGGATGAATTTAGACAACTTTAATTTGGCAAAATGAACCCTGTGTATCACCATAAACTGGACAAGTGCCAGCCGTGCACAAGATGAGACTGTGCCTGAACTACTCACCACCCCATCCCACTAATTTTCATTAATTTGAAGACCCATCTCCTCCTCCCAGGCAGCCCTCATTTTTGAGTTTATACATTAGAGATAATCCCTCTAGTTGGCGTCTTAAATGTGAATAGATCTTCCCAAAACAAGGGGGTACAGCGGGAAAAGCAGGAAAAGATTTGGAAATAAAATATCTGACTTGGAAGTACCTAAACAGATGGTTTGCGGGCAAATCATGTAGTGATGACAAATTGGCAAAACTATTGCAAGTACTATCTGAATACATAAAGGAGACAATGTATACCTTTGTTGCGCCATGCTAAGTAAATGATATCAAAAAGAATGTGGGTATTAAAAAATAGATGCCGTCCCTTAATAAATCCTGTTTGCTCCTCAGAGATAATACTGGGCAAGACATTCTCTAAACGAATGGCGATAGTTTTAGTCAGAATCTTCACATCAGCATTGAGTAAGGAGAGGGTCTGTAAGAGCTACACAATGTGGGGTCTTTTTCACTTTTTAAAGAGAAGAATTATTGAGGCTTGGGACAAACGAGTCATTCTCCAAAGATTCATTAAACATTGACAAAAGTAAAGGTGACAATTCATCAAAACAATTTCTTAAAGAACCCAATCGGCAATCCGTCAGGACCTGGGGACTTAGACTTCATTGCTATGATTGAAGATTAATTCTTCAAGGGAAAGAGGAGCATCCAATTCTTTAGCTTGGTCAGGTTACATAGTGGGAATCTGAAGGTTCGCCAGAAACTCATTCATTTCAGTAGTGTCGGTGGGAAACTGAGATCTGTATAAGGATGAATAAAAAGATTTACCTTGGACCTGTTTGGCTTGGGAGACCCTACTGGGAGGCATAAAGCCCACCGACAACGTAGCTTCTAGGATTATTCGGGTACTCAAACTCCCCCACCACGATAAGTTAGCAGTTCAAGGGGGGGAGGCTTTGGCTATTAATTTGAGGAAATGTTAAAAGTTTTGTTTATTTTAGGTACCAAAAGTGCAACAAAATTTAAAAAAAAAATTATAAAATAAATAACATTTTAAAAAAAGCCTTCGGAATTATTTCATTTGTGAACAATCCAGCATCAAATATCAATAATAAGATGCTTTACATGTTTTTCTTTGTGTTTTCTGTTTGAACTTAAAGAGCTTCACTGCCAAGCTGCTCATTTCCTGCCGTTGCTGGTTATAACGTTGCTTTAAGAAAATAAATAATGTACCCTGAAAAAATAAAAATAAAAAAGATTGAAGAATGTTGCTGCTGGTCACCAAAACTGACAGAACAAGCAATATGCAAGATAGCAGGTGAGTGCGAGAAAGTTGAGACACTTAGAGAAAACTGTGCAAATGGCAGTGTCACACTGCAAGTAGCCCTCAGTGCAAAAAGTCTGGACTCCCCCGATATTGACCTCCAGCCACTGAAAAGTTAGACCCTCCCAGATCCTTTTTTTTTTTTTAATTACAACTCTGAACTACAAGCAGGTCAATTTAGCACCCATGACTCTTTTTCTTGGAAATGTGTATTAGCGTCATCTTGGTGATACAACCATGACCTTCAGTGAAGAGCGCTGTGTGGATGGCAGCATATGGTCACTGAAAAGCCCTTAAAGCCTTTGTCACATATGTGCAAGTCGTCAATGCCATGTGCACTAAAGCACGCTGAAAATGTTGGCTGTTTGATTCTGTTAAACTAGTATGAAATACGTTAGCTGGCACAAAACAGGCATTTTTTTAACTACAGCATCATACAAGTTTCAGCTTTTTTGCGTTTTCTAAAAACATCAGTGAGATCAGAAGTTTTAGCCGATTTTTGCACATTTTGATTTTCATGCATTTGCTCACCATTCTTTCATCCAAAGTGACTTGTGAATTGCGACGTGTCAATGGTCAACATATAAAATTGTAAACGGGCATTATATACTCTGTAAATTGCTCTGAGACTGCTAGGAAGTGGTGAAAATGTGCAAGAGCAGTTAGTTTTATAGACTCATTCATGCACACACTCTCGTCAATGGAAACAGCTGCCTTGGTTATACACCAATGTCTTGCTCAAGGACACGTCAGCACAAGAGCAAAGGACAAACAACTTCAGTGGATGACGATGCACCAACAGTTAATCAGAGATTAAAGTTATGCCTCTGTAAGCTTTTTCACATTCTAATCTAATCTAGGCACTTATTTCTTTGACCAGAATTATTATGTTTTTTGCAGGCCAGATGTTAGATACCTATTAGAATAGCCTACATTATCAATTGAACCAGTCATGCAACATTCCTGTCAGTCACTTAAGATGATTTCCTTTGCCTAAATCACAACAACATTGTTATTGCTTGCTTTGGAAAAGGTTTAGTTGGGTTCTGTTGTACTCTATCATTGTAAGAGTGCTTTGAGATGTTTGTTTGTTTGAGATGTGATTTAGCGCTTTACAAATAAAATTGCATTGAATTGAATTTTTGAATGTGAGATATTCTGTTTGCCTCAGTTTTCTATAAAACTTCCAAAAATTACTTTGGCTCATGCTAAAAGTTTTTTTTTTAGGCATCATCAAAAGTGCAACAAAATCTGTCAACAAAATTTTTTTAAAGTTCAATAAGCAGCAAACACACCACAAATGTATGCTTAGAGTGATGAACAAAGCACAGGCCTCTACATTCAAACACCATCATGACTGCGCTGCCATCACCACATTCTGAAGGTTATTGCTGCCGTCTGGCTGCAGTCCAGTCCCGACCGCCCTGTAGGTGCCTTCAGCTGCACAGCAATGCTATTAGGTTTTAAAGCAAATCACCTCGTTTTTTTTCCACCTCTGCACACCGGGGGAAAATGAGCTCTGTGAAGAGTCCCACGTGGACGTATAAGGTTGTTTTCTCACCCGTGCCATGATGAATGAAATTATCCATCACACGCTTAGCAGTGATTGTCCGCACCAGCCCTGGGAGCATCCGGCGCTTTGTTTTTCATCCGAGTTGGGCCACTGCTGTGCTCTTCTCCCTGATCACAATCACAGATGAAGAAGACACGTTTGAGAATTTGATCACAGTAGGACTGCACACATTCAGTCCGGGTGAAAGCTCTCTTCTAATGGGAAGATGACTCTTACTTGTATAATACACACCATTAAAAAGGACAAAATACAATGACAGCGCGTCTTTTTGTTTGTTATTATGAGTCGGGCACTGTGTATTATTGTTAGATTGAAACGTAATGAAATAAGTGAACTGATGTATTTTTTTGTTCATAATATCCTGCAGTTTCACGGTGCACGGTGCTGGTGCCTGTTCTGAGGAACAATGAAAGAAAAAAAAACGTTTGCACCCGTCGAGCTCCACGCTTTCTTCTTGATGCCAAGGGCAGCAACACTTGGGAAGAAGCTACTATATTATTGTTTGAACGACAACAACCTTATACTTTAAATAAGTGTTCTTTTACTACATAAACTGCAACCTAACTTCCTACCACGAATGGGTTTTTTCCCCCAGAAAATACCAAGTTAAGCATTACATAACTTATTCATGCATGAGAAAAGAATAAAGCGTTCGTTTAAGGGTATAATTTGTGCAAACCGATGACGTGAGTGATACACTAGGCAATTAGACGCCAACACGAAACATGCAAATAAGGCTAATGTGCCTCTCTGTGTGGCATAAAGTCATCCTTGTGAAGAAAGAAAGAGAAAGGAAATGCTGAATCCTTTTTTACTGAAGTGACGCTAAAGGAGGGGGAGGCCGATATCTGATTTCCAGTGACTTACGAGGAGATGTGAACCCACCCTGTCAGGAATGACAAGATGTTTCCCCCTTTGTTCTGACCTTTGTTAACCATAACTTTCACAAGTGTCCACCCATCTATTGAGGTTTTTTAGTGGAGCAGCCGACACCCAAGAATTGCAGTACTTTACGGCGAGTAAACTTTTCTGCTTCCATATACGGGGTGAAATACACCTCGGAGTTCTATTGATGAAAACCACAATACTGAGGCTCCCATGACAATTCACCAAAACCACTCAGGGGAGTGTGAAGCGTCAACCCGAATCATTACAACCCATCCGGCTGTGGTTCAAAAGGTGCAGGAATACATCATATCAATGCAGTGAGCAAACGTACGCAAGGTCGGTACCACACCGTGTAAAAGCCTCGGCCTCATCCCTGCCTGCAAGCCAAAATGCAATTTACAATCATGAACTCCAAAAAAGTACATCAAATTATGTAGAATCCAGCAAGTCGGGGAGGAGGGATGACACCAGCTGCCATGTGACCGCTGCTTAACAAAGCAACAAACATCTCAGGGAAACATGGAGCGTGAGAGATGAAGAAAAAGAAAAAGAAAAAAAAAAAAAAACACTCAGTTGAGACACAGCGGTTGGCAAACATGTCACCTACAGTGTGAAGCAGATAATCAACAGCTCGCACTGAGAATATGCAGCGTGGGCAACTTTACACAATGTTGTGATGCTGAAGACAACCTTGTGAAAGTGACTTGATAATAAGTGCAAAGCTAAAACGGCAATAAAAAATTGCAGAACAGTCGGTACTTTGGTCATTAAGATGGAGAAACAGTAGACAAGGACAAGGTGACATTATTCCATCACTCAGATGAAATATTTTTTTTAACAGTGAGCTCAGCCGGAGAGGACTGCAGAATTTATGAATGACGGGGTAGTTTGTGCGTAAAAATAATTAATTCCACAAAGCAAACATCACATTTCTTAAAACAATAATATAAATTAGGACGAGAGAACCCAATAGCTCAAAGACTTTACTTCTCCAAAGCAAATGGAAAAGTTCAATCAATAAAATAAAATTAAAGTACAAGGACTTTTTATTGTTTCATTCTGACAATATAATCTGAAATCTTAAATTTTCATTAGTACGTTACCTAAAACACATGATAAAGCCTGGATTATATTACTCTCATCACTATCATAGCAGATGTGTATTTGTGAGCGGCACAGATAAGAAAAGTAGACAAACCAGAGGTTAATTTGAAGTGTTCAGAGTTTGCATGTTCTCCCTGCACCTCATGTGGAAGCCAATACTCTGATTTATTCCTCCTACAGTCAAAAGATGTGTGTTGAGGCCATTGTTGAGTCCAACTCCCAACAGCGGGTCCAGCCCCATTGTGCCTGAATTCATACTTTCATTTCTTTCCACACATTTGAAATCCCAGCAGACAAAAGTCTCATTTTTAAAGGCTGCCTGACGAGCAACAGTGCACCAAAATGAAAGAGTCGGGAATTTGATGGAACCCCTGTGAGCTATGTTTTAGTAAAACAATAAAAAGAGACAGATGAATCAAAAATACGAATTGCAGCCGTCCCTCAAAGCCAGTATTGGGCTGTGTTACATTGAATCAATGATTTTATCACACTGTTCACACTCAGAACACATGAAAGTAGAAATAGTAAAGTATGCATGACCTTTCTATTTCCTATTAATTAAGAAAATAAAGAAAAAGGCCAATGTGCTCATGCCCGCCCCCTGCAATGAGGCAGGTTATCCCCTCACCTGCTTTTTTATAGTGATTTAATGTCAAATCAGCAGGTGTGGAAGAGCCACATTAGTCGAGATACAACACAAACGTTTTTTTGGTCCCAGGAAATAGGTCTGAAAGAAGTGAGGTTGTCTTTTTGGTATTACACTTTCTGAGCTGCATATCAGTCACCAAAGTTAGTTATTCTACACAGAAGGGGTTTTTTTTTTGTTTTGTTTTTTAATACAAGGTAAGGCACATTCAGGGTCTTGGACTCAATTCAATACCCCACCAGGAATATATTGACGTTTTTTTTTTTAAAAGAAGATGACATGTATTCTGTGACAACTAGTGAAAAGGCAAAAGCTCAATTCTACACGTTCCTAGTGCACAAGAACATTGTGCAATATAAATCTCCATGTTTAACCAGGAACAATGCAGATTCCACTCATTGTGGTGATCATCACATTTGAGTGTAGTTTTTAGAAAATATCAGCAAAACAAAGTACTAAGATTTATTTAATTTTATGATTGTTTTTGACTTTCCAAGACCAAACATAATCTGAATATCCATGCGGAAATACAGAGCGGAGTTAAACCTACCTTGCTTTTGTCCCAGCAGGAGGAGAACCTTCATCACGTTTATGTTTGATGATGAGTTCCAGCTGCTGTCCCACTCCACAAAACAAAACATTCGGAAAACACAGCCTATTGCAGGTAATCTGGATAATTCACAGGGTGAGACAGGACAACAAGACTGGTATAAGTCCTTATACCCCAACGGGTGGGTAATGACTAAGTCTTACTTAGAAAAACTAACAGAAGGTGCTGTGGTGCCTTCACAAAACCTGGGACATTTACCCGCTGGGAAAGCCCCACTTCTGGTTTGAAGATTTCACATTACAACCAACATTCCCACATAATATCTTCAAACTAAATAATATTTGCAAAGACTCACAAGCTTCAACTCTACGTATTTGTATTATTTTCTTTCAATCAAGAAAACTTAACGCTAAACTAATGTAGACCTTTTCACCATGCATTGTACTCAGTTGGATTATTACAGAATGAATCATAAAGAAGTGCTATTATTAACATCGAAGCGTTGGTGCTGATGTGTGTACTAGTACCCTGGGCTGTTTGATTCGCAGTTTGACAAAGTTTAGTTGTAATTTCACCTCATAGAACTTACAGCGTTTCTAACTGCCAGTTGTTTTTGAACGCACCATTTGATGGTGCCACAGGAAGTCAATCAGCCTCATTATTTACACCTGTGTTCCTGCCAACCTATTAAGGACTACAGTTCAGAGCTGCAGCCTTCACATAAGTCATTTTAAAGTATTAGTACGCTAAGATATTCAACTTTATATATATATATGAAAGAAAACCTTATTTGTCACACGAACCCAAAATGTAGTACGAAAAGCATTTAAGCCATCTCCAGAGAGGAGCTTCAGGGGGCCTTCACCTCCTAGTGGGATTTGAACCTCAATGTCACCACTCCCTGCTATGAGAGCTACCTTTGGTGCAGAGCAAAACCTCCCTTTGAAACATGGCGGGTCTCATGTTTTTCTCTGGTCTGTGGTTTCTTCACTTCCTTAGGGACTGGCCTGCTTGCAAACATTGAGTCCGCCATGAATTCCGCATCATTTCAAATGGAGTCTGAAGCTTATGCGAGGACTTCAATCTGAGAGTAGACTGGAGAGCAGAGGCGGACCATTCAGCAGGGTATTGATCGTGTACGCATGCAAGTTAATCCACCACAAGATGGCTGAGAAAGAAGAGATGATTATTGAATGGCCGAGTCAAAGGAAGAACAGCCCCGTTTCAGATTCTATAACAATGGTGAGAAATGTAATAGACCAGCAGGAAAGTTCAAAGTTTTGTTTTTTTTCCTTGGAGAAAACAGAATGCAGCGTAAAAACCCAGTGCAAAGTAACAATAAAACTAAAATGGTAATGTAAAGAATACTAAGTAATCACAAAGAAAGACTAGAAAATTTAATTTTGTGTGTAAAAGTGGCCAAAAACTATGAGCAATAGGGCTTCTGGAGGAAACCAGAGAACTTGCAGAAAAACCTACATGTACTACTCACAAAACGTTTGGGATAATCAGCTTTCAGGTGAAATTTCAAGATAAACTTAAAATGCACTATAACCTTTACAGGTGAACTTTAATGTTCTCTAACAATCTGTGTTATGTGTGACGTATTTTCCTGCGATGCGACCATCCTGGGACGCATTACTGTTTACTTTTCTGTGGTCCGATGGCGTCCCTGAACGCCTCAGGAAGTGGTTTGCGACTTGGTCCTTCTTCACACTTGTCTGTAGGGCTCGCCACTTGTGAGCAGATCACCTGAAGTGTATGTTAATACCAGCTCTCAACGGGCCAAGGGGTTGCTCAAATCCAACCAGGCTGCAATCTGCCAGATAATGTTTCACCTGGATCAGATCAACCAGTGCAGCTTCCTCCATGGATAAAAGATGATGCAGTGAGAAATGAGACGGTCGGGAAATTACTGAAAATACTGGATCCCGGTGTGATTTCAGGTGACCTGCATGATTCAGAACAAACATAAGTTGTTCAGCTGTCATGATCCAGAGAACTGAATCTCTTGCATGAAAGCAATGCTCTGAATTTTATTTTATTTTTTTTAAGTTTATGTCTGCTTGGGGGTAGAAGTTGTTTTTGGTCTATTTGCAGAGATTTAACAGAGTCAATGTCCTTCCAGCAGGGTGAACAGGTGATGTCCCGGGTGTATAGGGTCTTTTGTATTCGGTAAATATGAATGTTCCCGAGATGCATATAAACAGCATATACAGAATATGTCCCACTTCAGCATATTTTGTATATACAGTGCTCTTTCAGCGTAACAAACATAAAAGCACGGCTCTGCCGATAAGAAGAATCTTGTCAAAGTTGTCAGGTGACATTAGGATGCTTTAGAAGTACAGCTGGACGTGTGACTGGGACATGACAGGTATGGTCGTCCGTGTGCACTGACATTCAATGAGTCCATCAGCCTTCACCATCTTTCAGCTCCTAAAAGTCTGACCTTTAATCACTCTGATGTTTCTGACAGCCAAATGCAGGCCTCTATCATTATCTCTAATGGCAGTCATGTCATGAGTACGGCCGCGCTAACCTCAGCCCATGGGAACCGTTTCTATTCAGCGTCAACTCCGTTCAATTCAGTGTGAGACTCGGATCAGCTCGTCACTCAAACACAAACTGGTCCGATCTCTGGAATTTTGGTCAATTGTGAGGGGAAAATGGGTGCCATTAAAGGTGAATGGCTGTCGTCGGTTTAAAATAATTGCATGAAAATTGTCCAAGACTTTCACCTGAAAGTTCTCCATCGTGTTCCCCTGCTGCACAGCAAACTCATTGCACTGCACAGAAGACTTTTCTTGCTTGATTTGTTGGTTTTCCATGAAGGAGTCAACAATAAACCCTGGAACATTATTATTATTTTTTTTTTTTTACCAGCCTTTGTCCATTTTGATTGCTCTTCCTCTTCTTTGAGGACACTTCACAATATTACCTCTTGTTTTGTTTACAGAACCTCTGCTCCAGTTTTTACTGAAGGAAACTATGCTGGCCCCCAGTGCGCGCTGCTTTTCAGTGATTAGTTCAGGTACTGTAAGCCTGCAGGCACATACTTTGCCTGAAGGGGTTTGTCAGGGCAGGATTTGGTAACTTTGTTGTTAATTAGCCTCCTTGTTTTATGCGCAAGTGGAAAGAATAATACTTGAATTCCCTGTATCCCTGTCTTCTTCTATATTGTGTTTACTCGAAAGACAGTTAATATTAATCAGAAAAGCATACGTGGAAACAAACTAACTAGTCTCCTAAGACGTATACAAAAAAGACATTAGTCTCATTGATTTGAGGCACTGATTTGATTTGTAGGAAGTCATATGAAAAAATCTAGAAAAAATGCTGATGTCAATATGATTGAATATACTATATACATCGATGTGTCTGCAAGCTGTCGTTCATTTCTAGCAGCCGGTGATCTAAAGCAGGATTCTAGCTGAAGCCCACATGTTTGGATGTTTGGATGTACGGTGCGACCACAGCAAGTCACTGCAGCTTGAAATGTAGTCCTGGAGAGTTTGAACGTTGAATGAATGCCACTTTTAGCAGATGCATAACCAGATCTTACAACGGAAGCACATTTCACCTCAAATGGTTCCAACATCACACAGTTTGTGATTCTGTGTGCTTGCCTTGACTTTAGACACTTTCACTGACAAACAGAACAGTTTCATTAGGTTGATTACACAGCAGGCGTCTTTATGAATACTGCTGTCACTTTCTCTTTGTGCACAAAATCCTGAAAAGCCTATTTTTCTTCTCCTGGACAAACCTGCCGTCTTATAAGCGATGCAGCAAGGTGGCTTTCTGATTGGGTTGATCGGCATTAAACATGCCAATGGATGTATAAATGAAAAACCGAATGTCTTTGAATCCCTTGTATGCTTCCAGAGTTAGGCTGTGATTGTGAGCATACGGATACATTACAACCCTTAGGGCAGTGGTGGCTCGGGGTTGGAGTAGTGGACTTGGGCTTGGGAGTTCACAGGTTCAAATCCCACTGCTGATAGTTCACCACTTGGGCTGCCAGAGCAAGACCCTTGAACCCCATCGGCTCCCGGAGCAGCCCTAATGTGGCTGCTCCTCTGCATCCGAGAGATAGGGTTATTCTATGTGGGGAAAACAATAATTTCCTCAAGAGGATAAATAAATTATGATTATTTTTGTTTTATGGCCACTGACAATAGCTGCACATATAATCAAAAAGTGAAATCAGGAGTGAGAAGCCTTGATGGATTTAAAGCTGTCTTTATTTAACTCTGACGTCCATGCATCATCAATGCAGTGGCATTTCTCAGTTCATTGTACATAGGTATAGTGTTTATATGAGGAACTCTTCTAATTGTCTTTTTGATTCTAGTCCGCCTCTATATATATATATATCATTTTATCTGCCTGGGAAGATATTGCCTCACAATCTCGGGTGATTTCTCAAGCATACAGGAGCAGACTGGCTGGTCCAAACATTCCGATGAGGCTATTCATCTGCCTTTCAGTTCCTGTGCTGCACTCTGCTGCTGCTGCTGCTGCTGCTGCTGCTTGTGGGTAAGCAAAGTCCCTCTAGCTTCAGACTGTACGGGTGACTAAGAAATGGGTTTGGAAATAAACGGGCTTCTAACACAAAGAAAACTTTACTTGGAGCCAAGTTTACTTAAATATTTATTTGCCTTCAAGAACCTCTACACACACACACACAGAAATATAAAATATGACCCAAGAACATGCACTGTGACATCAAATCTGAGTAATTATTTACACCATTTTCAAAAATCTTGGGACATTCTGTAAAATGTACAGAGAACAGAGACAACATACCCAGTGTTTAACGTAAGACCTCTTTGTATTTCATAAAAAAGTAGAAAGAAGACCTGGATTGTTGATTTATGTATCTGCTTTAATATACTTATCAAAGATTTGTTTATTAGTATTTTTAAACCAAATTATATCTATTTATCTGCTGCTTGAAGAAGTCTGATTGCACCAAACAACATTTTGTTGTTTTATAGCCATGACAATAAAGATTTCTGATTTCTAAAAGTATAGGAAAATGAGAACCAAATTCAACCATTGGTGAAAAGTCCATATTGCAGGCAGGCCTGTTCAGCTCCAGGTCACCATCCATGTAGTTGGTGTGGTTTACCATACAGTACCATACAGTATGTGGGTTTTAGTATTTTAGCATTGTTTTGCTGAAATCAGCTTTCCTTGAAAGATTGTTTTCTCAATGGGAGCGTATGTTTTTGGAAAACTTCCTCATAGCTTCAAGCAGTGATAGTAACTTTCCGGATGTGTGCACTCTTTGCACCTCAGGCTTTATCCCCATGACATAAGAAATGCATGCACCAGCAACCAGCTGGAGGATCCCTCGCTTCTTATGTCTGCAGGACACGGCGTCCATTGTTTCCAATTTGAACACAGATTTCCTTTTGGCCTTTAAGTGAAAGACAATTTCATTCCATCAAATTCCAAATGAGCTCTATTTTTTTTGTTTTAATGAATGCCAAAATGTCCTTAATTTTCATCATCTTCTATGTCGATGATGTCCTGATGTGAGGTGTCTATGAAAATTGCATATCGCTGCATCCTGGTTTTATTTCCGTCCCAAAGTTTTGTTGAATGGGGGTCTGATCATTATGAGTTTAGCATATTTTAAGAGCTGAAACCTTGGAAGGTGTGGAAAAAGCTGCCTTCACGTTTACTGCCTCTCCACAAGTCTCAATTTGAATTCCACCCATGATTCTCAGCTTGGGTTATGCCTTCGATTAGCAAGTTAGAATTGACCATGTTGGCACGTTTCTGTAGCTGTTAGCACACTTGACAGTTGTGGTACATTAGATTAGCTGTGGAGCGGAAAGCTCAGATGCCCTGAAGTCAGTTCGGCGTATCCTCACGGAAGAAACAAACTCAGCGGCTGCAAAACCCAGCCTGATCAGCAAAAATAGTGGCACAGGAAGTTTTCCATAATGTCGATGAGAGAAAATGAAATGGAGCATATTGTAGGTAATAAGACAATAGACTGGCCCTGAATGATAATATGCACAGCTACTCCAGTGACTTCTTAGAATAGCTGAAGGATTAGACCGCAATAAGATGAAATGCATTAACATATAACTCTGAAGTGAAGCTTTCCACTTCCCGCTCACAGGAGATAGACGTTCTGTTAGAGTCACTGTCTGGACTTTCTCAGCCTCATCTTTTTCCAGTAGAGATTATAACGTGGCACACTGAGCAATGCACAAATTCCAGTTTTGATGGTGCCAACTTCTTCAGTTTGGGTTTTATTGTCTGTGTGCCCAAAGTCAGCCCACATCAAATCTCCTGAGATGATACCCTGACATACTTACCCATTCAGCTCCTCCTTCCTCAAAGACCCCCACCGCCACCTCCCCCAGGAGCTGCATGGATGAGCAAGCTTATTCTCCTTGTGGGGTGTTCCCCATGCATGACTGATGTTTAGATTAATATCCTTGACTGATTCCTGCTCTGCAGTGAGGAGAGGAGCAGGCCTATCGGAGCACAGCCACCCCCCCAGGAGCCCATTGATTTTCGCACCATTCTGACAAACATAAACCCGGACCCACAAAATACTTTATTTGTTGTCCATGTAGATCCTGTCACCTCAGGCTCAGCAGTCCACGTCATTTTTATTTATTTATTTTTCTTCCCTTATTGCCAAGAGGAGAAGATCTGGGCCTTCACATCTCCAAAGAGCTCTCTAAACCGAGCACGCTGACAAGTATTTATATCAAGCTGATCCACATGGACATTAGGTATTTAAATGTATGCATAATATAAATGATGGAAATACGCACGCATGTTAATTTGACAGCTTCATATTTAACATTCTCTTTTGTAACAACAGCAAGTGAACAGGTCAGAATTAAAGAAAACTAATAATTAGAGGATTAATGTTTCCTCATAATGAAGTGCATTATATTTTATATAGTTCCAAATGTGTTTTGGCAGTCACACTGTGTTGCTTTGGCCCTGACCTCTTTTGCAGATGATACTATGACAATAAAACATGGCAAAATCGTGCACACTTAGTCATTAAAAAGTCGAGACGATAAAAGAAATGGGTTTATATATAAAAAAGGTTGTGATTTTTCTCAGATTATTTCCAGTCTCATGTGTAGTGAAACGCTTGAAGTCCACACAGGGAGTGAAAATGGTAACATCGCCCCCTGGTGACAGTGACAGCACAGAGGATACGCTCCTGTCTCAGGGCGTGTTGGGAGACTCATTGCAGTGTAATTCAGATGGAAAATGAACAATGACTTACTTCAGATCGCAACATTATATGCTTGGCGTTAGGTTTTTATCCCAAGTCCGGTCATAAGCTTCCAGTGTGCAGAGCAGCAACATTACAGACATTACAAACAGCACTGACAAGTGTGATACAGGATTTGGTGCCTCTCCCTTTGTGTGTGTTTGTGTCAGACATAATCCATTTGCTATTTGAACATGGGGTGGATTCAGTTGTGACGACATTTGGCTCGTGATTTTTGCAGCTGGAGAGTCGAACCAGTTTTAAATCCTAATGCTTCCTGGGTTGACTCGGAGCTTAAAACTGACACGCGGCCCTGTTTCAGCTGAAACACTGGCACATCTTGCCCGGGCTCTTTGCCTTTATTGGGGGATATGAAATGCCATCAGCCATCGTCAATAACCTCACTCATTCCACTATTATTATGAGTCTGACGATAAACATACATAAGGCAGAGGGATTGTTGGGGAGATTGCTGTGTTTAAGGTGAAATCAATGCATATTTCCCAAAAAGTGGGTTAAAAATCTTTTTTCCTCTCTTTCCTCTATGTTATCATCTAATTGGCCTCTTTCAACAGGGCCTTACGGGTGTGGATTTCACTAAGTTCTTCCTATCTGGCAGGTTTTTTTTTTCCTTCTTCTTCTTCTTCTTTACTCGACAAGCTCAACATCCCAGTCAGCCAGGAGGCCAGCTCGCTCTATCCCCCAGGATCACGTGTTAGGAGGCCAGTTGATCTTTAGCCCTCTTTCTGCTTCTCTCCTCATCCCGAAGCGAAGCCTTTACAGCTTGTAAACGGAGTCAGAGCATTTTCCCTGGTGGGACTCAGATAACATACTGAATTGCCCTTTTAAAAAACGTAGAAAATGGAGTCCGGTTTATTTTTCCTGAGCAGCAAGTGATGAGAAAGTCTGCTGAGATGCCTTATCAAATGTCAGCGGACTCTCTACCACTTGAATGGAGCCCCGATTCACTTGTGTACTGATTACATTCATTTCTCTTGTGTTCAGTGATCTTAGATGTCCTGAAACACACTTGAAGTATAACACTGTTGTCATCACTAGAAGTATTAGCACTAGTAGGAGTCACAGTCTTCTTAAAATGAATTCTAAATACATGAAAATTATTTTTTTTCTCCAATTATCTATTGTGAATGGGTTTTTTTCTTTCTATTCAATAATTGTGATTTTTCTTCCAAATAGAGCTAATTTCACAGATTTATTCATCCATTTTAATTTAGAATTATTGAATTTACAATTCAATAATTATATCAAAACTTAACAGGACTTAAGACTAATTAATATGAGATATGAGTAAAAGCTTGAAGTCATATTAACTGAAATATTTCAGAATGGGGGGTTGAAGAAAGATATTTGCATAATTTCTTTCTTTTATCATTTCACAGTGCATAAACTATTTTACAAAAGCGCTGACCTTCTGATGATTACATTTATTATCATTTGATATCTAAATGGGGTTAGTTTGTTTTTTTAAACTTGTTTTGCAAAAAATAACCCTCTTCAAGTTCAGCAATAAATTTGTATTATTGCAGATAATGATGTAAAAGTTATGATTTGAACAATGAAGCATTACGACGCAAGATAATAAACTCACGGTTTTTCTCAATGCGAATAGCAGCTGTCAACTTCAGTGGGCGAGTGTGAATGTGAGAGATCGTCATGTAAAACACATTGAGACTGTTCAAGCAGTAAAATGTGCTATAAAAGTCTGGTCCTTCTATTTTATATGTTAATTACTTCATTCTTGTAATGGCGTTTTCTGCCGCTTTCAAGAAGAGGTGTTTTACGACTGACTGAATCCCAACACGCAGCTCAATGGTGAGATGTTTGTACATATGCGTCACATAAATAGAAACCAGTTATACCATGATTCATGTGGACACTGGATGAATAATTAGCCGTAGACGGAGTTGAAAAGAAATTACAATAATGTGAGGATTTCCCTCACAGAAAGCGAACGTCGCACTGAAGGCTTCCAGACAGTCTCACACAGGTAGTGTGGTTGCTTTCTCCCTTTCACATGTTATTACCGCTCCCTTATTTTGTTTCTCAGGAGGCCTCTACGTTATCAGTGAATTGCGTAATTAAAAAATAATCTCTCACCATTAAACTGCAATAAATTAGAAATGCTCTAAACTGATGAGTCTCCCAGGCTCAGTTTCTCCACCTCACCACCAGTACAAACCAACTCTGAGTGAAACGCTCTCCTTTCACTCTTCCCATTAAAACCATTCATGCCCACATGACAGCATTTCAGTAGCGAGTGACTTGCACTCAGAAACACCGCCATGTGCGACACCGAGTGCTGCACACACTCGACACTAATGGAACTATGTCAGCTGGTGTAAATATTTGTGATTAATCTCCTTTTTTTCCTTCAGAAAACCAATTCAGCACTCTGAGAGAAAACGAAGTTGCATCCCAAAGTGTTTTCTTTTCTCCTTTCCCTCATGGCTGTATTTGTGTTCGATTTCTGCACCCTACATCCAATCCCATTCCATCTCCCCTAGTGCATATATGGAAAATATGTCTGATGGTGAAAAACACTCCAAACCAATTGGTGCAAAGAGCGAAAACGTCATCACCCCATTCTACGAAGGAAACACAATGCCAAACGAGGATGAAGGAAACTGGCTTACAAATGAGTTCTCTGTAGACTTTGATTTTGGCAAGTGTGTATTTTGTAGCCCACTTCAATCGGATTGCGCTGCCTTTTATTCATGCCTAATGAAAAATATTTCAAAGGAAATATTTGGTTTCCATTACGATCCCATTCATTAAGCATTCATAATGCTGTAGCGCTTGATCATTTTGTCCAATATGGGGATACATGTGTTTGTGTAGGCCACAAAAACAGCTGATTAACTCTGTGATATGTTTAATGCTTTTATTGCTAAGATTAAAATGGCTTCCTTAAAGTTAGTAGTATGCTCTGTAGTTATTACATATTAATGATTTTTTTCCCCCCTTTGGCAAGGCAATTGTCTTTATTAAAACAAAAATAATTTCACAAACTAGTGCATCATCATTAATTCAATGAACTGGAGCTAATTTAAGAGATTACCATTTGAAATGGTGGTTGTGTTTGTGAACGAGGTTACCAGATTAAAAGCTCTGGTTGATGCCAAAGAAAGCACGCCTCATTGATCTCCTTGAAGAATTTATTTCTCTGCATTCACTCCAACTTTGTATAATTAAAAGCAGCTTAAACATGTTGGTATCTGGACTGTGCTGTAACTGTGAGAGATGAACTACGCACAAAAAATAAGGACATTTCTGTTGTTGGACTGATTCTTTATTAACTTGTAGGCCAGTGGAAAACCTGGTTCTTCCTCAGAAGTGTGACTAATGCACAGCAACAACAGCCTGGCACTTCGTCCAAATGGTGGCGAGCAGCCGGCTCTCACATTTCAACCTGATTTTATTGCAAATCTACCAATGTGATTGTGTTGATCTTTCTTGCACAAATCAGAAAAAGTACTTACAGGTCCTTTCCATTCTCTTCGCTGATGAATTCGAGAGATAGTTTACAATGAGCCCAAAATATGTGCAAAAGATTTGTAATCTTAGAGGATAAAGTTTGTTTTGTCAGGGACACCACCCACATACCTGCTGCTCATCCCACAAATGCGCGTTCCTTACAAACATGTAAAGGTGAAATAAAACGAATTCTGATTGTACAACATGTATTGCCAAGGAGCAATTTTGCAAGAAATTGGGCGGCATGGCTTGGTTGGTAGAGCGGTCGTCTCCCAATCGGAAGGTTGCAGGTTTGATTCCCATCTCTGCCTGCCTACATGCCAAAGTGTCCTTGGAAAAGACACTGAACCCCAAATTGCCTGGGTGAATGTAGTGTGAGAGAGAGTGGCTGGTGTTGGTCAGAGTGGCCGATGGTGCAGTTTGGGAGCCTCGCTTCCGTCAGTCTGCCCCAGGGCAGCTGTGGCTACATACGTAGTTTACCACCATTGAGTATAAAGTGAATGAATAATGCAATGTAAAGCATCTTTGAGTGTCCTGTAGAGCGCTATATAAAACACAAGCATTATTATTATTAAAGAATATATCAAATAAACATTCTACTTTTTTAAGCCTGTTCAATTTGAATGAGTTGTTGTTGTTATTCACACAATTCTTTATTATAGAGTAGAAATCTATCCCCATATTGTGAGGCACTCATGTTATCTCTGAGTATTGCACACTGAATCATAAACATAATATGTTATTCACATGGTGACGGGTAGTTAAATACAGGATGAGAATATTTCTTCGGAATGCATCTGTGCTGATTACAGCTCCCCAGAACACCATCTGATCATTTCCTTTATGCATTATAGGAATTGAATAACTGCCTTTACTATAGATGCCTCCCTGTGGTGGAAACTAATCTGAATTATAATTATGATTTCAGTGTACTTTCACATTACTCCCACATGTCGTGAGCGGAAATGACTTCTCATTCGTCTATTTAAAAAAAGAAAAAGAAAAAAAAAAGACTTTGACGTGCTGATGAAATGTGTATCGTGTCTGTTTAAAGACATTTCACTGCGTTAACCAAACGCACCAATGAGATTGGCTCGCGCCGATTGGATCAGCAAGCATGACTATCAGTCTGTGATTGGTTATAACATCGTAGGCGGGATAAAGTGAGTTGATTGACAGTAGAATACCCAATCACAAGATCCAATAGTTTCCGGTACGCTTCTTCTCAACTGAAATGGGTTCCGAGATTTCCTGATTATTCATGAACGCATCATTACCGACAATCACGTGTGTTGAGCGTCATCTATTCGATGTGAACATGTTGCCCTCAGTTTTACCTCTCAGGCTGAGGGGGTCACAAGCAATAAATCAATTCCACCCCAGCCTTACGTCAAGATGAATAGTTTAGCTATAATACAAATGTAAAGATGTAAATCAACAAATATCACCAATGCGTTTTTTGTCTCTATTAGATAAACTGCAATGCATAATTACGTTAATCTAAAAAAGAAAAAACTATTTTGCACTTGACATTATTCAAAATAACTTTACAAGTCTTGACTCATTATTATTCCTTGTTTTTGAGTGTGTTTGTGAGCTGACAGGTTCCATAACTCATTACGTTGATTTGTACCTGCGAGGTAACGTTATGGGATTCATAACGCCCACTGAGGTCCGGGGCTACGTTTTGATGTGAGCTTAGCAGCTAAAGCTAGCCTCCTCCCCGGTGTGTGTTGAGTTAACGGCTCCGCGGCTTCACGTGAAGAAAAAAAAAAACGGCTGCTCGCCTCATATGATGCCGACCGTCCACGTTAGCTAGCCTGTCCACAGAGTGTGAGTGAAGAGGAGGCTTGTTCCTGCCCACCACCTCCAGCAGCAGCAGCGGCAGTTTACGGGTAGCCCTGACTACCGCTGGCTCCGGTCCCCTGGTAAACTTCCTCCTCCGTGTGCGGATGAGGTAGCCCACAGGCGGTGGATACATGTCTACCTCTCAACCACGAGGCGAGCGACGACGGGGAAACCTCGCAGTTCATGTTTCGCCAAGAAGTCAGTGTGACGTCTTTTATTCCATCTTGTTCGTTTCTTTTCCAACGCGAGAAGAGGAATATGTCCAGATATAACATATACAGCCTGCTGGACTGGGTCTACGGCGGCGTGGACCCGAAGTTTGAGGGCAACGGGGGCCCCGAGTGTGCCGCCTTCCTGGCGCCCCAGCAGCGAGTCAGCGAGAGCCTGGTCATCGTCCTCCTGTCCCTGCTGGAGATCGGCGTGGCGCTGAAGAAGATCAACCTCTCCAAAGAGCTCCGGCTGGTGGGCAAGGACTGCACGCGGGCGAAGGAGGACAGCCTGGGAAAGAACTTGTTGCTGGTCGCTCTTTGCATGACTTTCGGGGTGGAGGTTGGCTTCAAGTTCGCCACAAAGACGGTGATCTACCTGCTGAACCCGTGCCATGTCGTGACCATGATCCAGGTGAGCGTGCACAGCCTGAGACCACTGTCACGAGCACTTAAAGAGCACGGTCTCTACAAGTGATCAGGCTTGTTTACGCTTCATAAAGCAGTATTTGTGTCATGTGCCATCACCTCTATCGTCTCAAAGACTGTACAGTTCTGTGAAAAAGAAAAAAGTTTCAGACAGCGGATTGGAACGCACCACTCTCAAAATAGAAGGGTTGGTGTTAATGTGTTATCACTTATCACCGTGCAAAGTGAATGATCTGCAGAGAAAATCAGTATTCTGTCCACCCTTCACACCCAAAACGGCAGCATTAATCCTTCCCATGAAACTTTTTTTTTTAAGTAATTCTGCGGGAAAGCTGACCAGAAACTAAGCACACATCTGCTTTGTATGTAAGCCCGCTCATATTCTGGCTGTTGAGCTCCGGCCTGAATGGGTGGGGCACATCATTACTCCCAGGACATTTAATTCATGTTTATACCCTAAAATAGCACTCAGTCACCATGGATATGTGAGTGGAATTACTGTGTTTAACAAATCTGAAAAGAAATAAGTTGTTTTCTTGATGTATAGTATCATTTGTTCTAAACATTGTCACAGTTTAAAGAGGGCATGAATCAATACAACACAGCATATGAGATGCACCTGGGCATCAGATGGTTAATTTCAATTTTTTTGTGCATTATTGGCTGCTACATGGTGTCTCCCACCCTCGCGATTTGAACAAACAACTGTTACCTCACAAACTTGGCGATTCACAATGGAAAAATAGTTTTTATTTACTTGTTCACTGAACTTTACATTTAGAAAAATTGAAATGCGATTACATGACAGAAGACTGGGAAAGACTACAGAGGAACAAGTGAGGCAGAGCAACAGTAGCTAGTAAAAATAATGACAAAACTGCTTTTTATTAAGACATTATAATCCTTTTGAGTAATGCTGAAGTCAACAAATGTCTCCTTCCTCCATAGTAGTGTTATGTTTTCCTGTGGCCCACTTAGGGAAGTTGGTGGCCCTCCCCTGCTGGCGATGATTCAAAACATTGGAACTTTTCTTATTATAAAACAATCTAAAGAATAATATAGTTATAGATATATGAATATCGTGGTCATTAATAGTCCAACTGTAAATGCAGTGATGAAGAAGCTGCCATTGCACACACAAATCTTCACTGCCATTGCGTTTTACCTTCAGTTGTTCTTGCATGCATCCACAGGTTTTTCATTGAGTCTGAAGCAGCTGTTTTACAAAACTTAGAGCATGTCCTAGACTATCAGTTCTGTACTGTTTAGTTAGTACATCTCGACTTCCGTCCTCTCTGCCATCTCAGACCATGCGTGGCTATGATGGCAGCAATGATTAGAAGTGTTTTCAATCCATTGAGCAAGTTTATAGAAGGGTGAACAGTTGACACGGCATGAAATGCTGCCTTGTCTTTTGTTATGAAGACTTCATTAGATATCTGTCGTCTGCGTCATGGAGTCGGACCATAAAAGATGACATGATTGTCTCAAGTTCATCCTTGTGTGCAGCAGGATGTGGGCGTCAGCTCATTTTTGTTTTTTATTTTTTTTACTGCAATTACAAACACAACTGAGGACTGAAGTCAACTTTTATTGTACCTGTTGACTTTGAATCGCTTTGAGAATTGCTTCCAGGTGGAGGACGAGGTTATGAGCATGTCTTTTCTTTCTCCACTCGCTGGTCACCAGCTCTTTATGGTCCCTGATTGCGTGACATACCTGTCATAGCAACAGGTCACCGTCAACTGCAGCGTGTTGCTTCATCACACGGATGAAATGTAGCGACGGCGTGACACTGATGTGTTCTGACCATTTCATGTAGCACGGAGGTGCTATGAGGAGCAGATGAAACTGCTGACTGCGGTTAAAAATCGATGATGGTTGCAAAATGTTCTCGTTCTGTGAGATCAAGGTTAATATCGTCCACATTAGATATTATATATATATATATATATAAGTATCATAGATGTCATTCTGTTGGTGAAGTACCAATACTTTATATTATTTTTTTATGTGCAGAAGTCAGTCTTGTTTAGAGAACAATATTTTTAAGTGAAAACGATACATTTTTGTTTCTACCTGGCTTTTCATTACATGAAAAAAGTATGGCAAGTCCTTAAAGACCGACTTTTGTTTTTTAATAGATTCCAAAGTACAATAAACTTTATAATAATGATAATGACCAAATGCTCACAGCTTTGAATTTGACATTGCTTCTTCAACAAAATGTACATTTACTACCATTTTCTGCACCATTTCTCACTTGTACTGAAGTGAATGGGTTAAATCAGTTTGAAAAACTAGTATCTGTACTTCTTTAGTACTTTTTCCACCTCTAGCAACAAAAAATAGTTATCTGCAGATTCCCATGCCATATGAATAGTTTGTTGGCTTACAAGCAAATACAAACTTTAATTTATGTCTGTAAAGTCCATATTACTAATAAAAGTGGGGTTGACACTACATGGTGGTCTGATGAAGTTCCTTTGAAAACGGCGTGTCATGTCGACAAGCAGACGCTGTCGTCACATCAGCTTCTTGAAGCTCCCTCAACCTTCCCACTCGTCAAGAAGGAAGATCTTTCCCAGTTTCATGATGTTTTGAAGTTAAACTTTTAGCTCTTTCCAGTTACTAAGTAAGTACAGTTTCAAAGCCGTTGTCTGACCTTCCAGCTCCTGCAGGTGATAGAAGCCGAGGCCTGCTTGGAGCTTGACTCCGTCATATCAAAAGAAATAAACTGGTGCCAGACGGGTGTTTTGCATTTTTAGTTCTGAATGGAATGCGATCTAGTTTGTTCATGATTTCACTATTTATTCGAGGAAGGATTTTTTTTGTTGCATCACAGATTGTTCTGACTCATTTCCTGCCCGTGAGTCACTGGTGTTGCTTCTACAGCATAAGGGTGGCGTCGGCGCTCTGTAATTACTTGCAGGATTGATGGAAATCTGAACTGTGCAACAACAACAAAAAACTCCCAACAAGATCCAGGAGGCCAGTTTCTCTGTCCCCTCTGCACCTGCTAAGGAATAGATCTGGTAACAATAGTGAGTTCAGAATAAATTGAAACTTTTTAAAAGTTGAGATAAATGAAAGTTTCTCCAAAGTTGCCATGATGCCGGGTGAAATGTGCTGAGTCAAGTGTTTCTGGTGCCGAAGGCAGTGCAGCTCCTGAGTAATCAGCAAAGGTGTGCGCTTCACCTGGAAGCTGAGCTGTTAAAAAAAGACTGTGTTCCCATGCTGCCGCAGCAGAATATTTTCCTTTTGCCGTTATTTTCTGTTGTGTACCATTGTATTCAGATTCCAGGAAAGTGTGGCAGTAGCTCCCCGCTAAGAGAGAAAAGATGACGATGCTTTGTCATGCACAGAGCAGCTGTGTCACTTGTGACGTTCCCACTCGTTTCCAAAACACCAGGTGAGTGCGGCTCACTCAGCTCAAGGTGAGAGTCCCCCCAGGGGGGTGAGGAGTTCACCGGGTAATGACTGATGAGCGGATGCTTCACATCTGACAGCGCAGATGTCTGCTATATCGTCCTCGACGTGGTACAAGAGCAGTTTACACTGCTGCATCGCGACTGATCAGCTCCACGTCATGGATTTCCTTTTGAGTCCTGTGGTTGTTGCTGGAGCTGCGTCAACAAATCCAATATCAGATACCGTACTGTGACATGGAGATGCCAAACTACTTGTGCTTTGCTTCCAATAGGCTGGAAAATGACATGCCACTCGAGTTTATGTAACTTTCTAGTTTATCATAGGTGATTATCTGACTGAGATAACTGATCAAGTGCTCTGCAGTTTTGTTTTGTTTCAAATAACGTTTGGTAAATATGTTGTCTTCTTTTTTCACATTTCCAAATGTTCCGACAATTGTGAGCTTTTAATCGGTGTTGTCTTGCCTGATTATTGGTGAATTGGCTCTGAGGAGTCGTCGACGTTGCATGTAAGCAGTCAAGAAAGCAAAAGAGTAACCATGGTAACAGCCTGACCTATGGCGTTTGTGGTTGCTGCTTGTTTCAGCAAATGTTAAAATCAAGAATAAACATGCGGTCTTCATAGATGCTGTCCTATTTGTAGTTTAAGTTTATCAGGAAGTTATCTGTTGATGTTTTGTTGAGTGAAAGCGTTTTGAATGAACATGCAGAGTTACACAGTCTGTTGCAAACAAGAAGCCAGCATGTAGCTGTCCCAAAAAGCCAAAAGAGCGTGGGCGCCCCTGATCAAGCAGGTGTGGCTGTGAAATCATCAAACTCCTAATACTACAGAACAAGGCTGCCGGCTCACAATCAGTCATTTGACACACATCCATGCTCATCATAGCCCACCTTTTCCACCCGGCACAGAACGCAACCACTCAGATGGTAAGCCCCACCATTAAGGTAACACTATGCTTCACATTGTTGCTTCACGACTAATCGAAGGAGGAGTTGATGTCTGTGTGGCTTGAAGACACAGCAAAACAGCCTTTTTGTGGTAGATCTCCATCGATATGAGAAATGCAAGACCACATTGAAGTGTTTTTCTCTGCTTAACAACTTTAACATCATCATATACAGCAATATATAGACTGGTCTGGACTCCTCTTCTCTGTAGTTGCCCGAGTTGTTCAGGGATTAAGGCCTTTTTTACATGGATCTTTATTGGTATGTCTGAACAGCTCATTACCAGCTGCAGGATTGTGTGTGGGTGTGTGATGGACACACACCTTCCTCTGATCAAGGGAACTTTCTTCCCTCGTGCACGTTGCCAATGTTTCCTGTGAAATTGAACTTCCTTATTATTTAAATAACGGTCGACCAGATCACCGGTCATTTGAGGACAAATGCTGCTGCAGGAAATATGAACTCGTTCAAATGTGTGCCTTCTGGCATTTCTGCTGCAGCTTTGAATGAATCGCACACAGGATGAGAGCTCGCTTATTAAATGAAGTACCATGCTGTTAACAAGCTGTGTGCCAGCAACACTCAATATCGGTATGAGAGTGAGCATAACTTTATTTTTATTCTTAAATGCAGCCACATTTACTGTATCAGCTGCAGCAGTAAGCTCCAGATGAACAGATTGTTGACTCGGTCATTCAGATTACACTGAGGGGCACTAAACTCTTATTACATTTATGACTCCACTTGTAAAAAAAAAAATAAGAAACACGACATATAAGTAATGAGGTGTGTCAGTATGTGAAAAGGACATTACTCTTTTGCTGTAAATAATTTTGAGCTGTACTTTCACCTCCGTTTAAAAAAATTTATATATTGGACGCTCACAAGGTAATACAGTGAAATTGATCTTAGATTTACAGGACGTAACATTTTTGTCCAAAAACCAAGCTGCCCACAGACAAGTCAGTCTTGTAATACCACATTATACCATAAGATGGTGTAGTGAGTCACTTTTCTACTATCACACTATTTTCCCGTATAACGCATTTACTTTTGCATTAATTGGAATTATTGTTGTAAAATTGTCACCAAAAAAAAGGGCAAAGAGTGAGCACTTCTGCAATATTTTCCAAGATAATGTCAACTTTAATGGGCAGTTATTCGATATTACAGTCTGAATTCGATGGTATGTAGAAGATTGTGTTAGTTTAGTTTGTTGGCTCCAGGAATGTTATTGAGTTAGTTATAAATGCATGACAGTTAAGAAGCCTCTTACACACGACCATTAGAAAACTGAATCTTACTTACTCTACCTTTACTAAATTAAATAAATCCAATTTCCCCCACGTTATCTGTCCATGTCGCCTCCAGCTGTGAATATACATTCATGGCTGCAGCAGTTTCTACTCCTCCTTCATCCTGGAGGAGTTTATTCCACTGTGATTAGTGTCACCTTGAGTGACTGCTCTCCAGACTGTCACTGCTTATAAGATCACAAATTGCCGACGTCGATCTGACACTGGTCTTTATTCCCCATTCTTTAGAGTTTCTGGAGCCCTCTGTCCTTCGACTATGAGCATAACAGCAACAGAATAGATGTCGGCATTATGCTTCAAACAAAGTTGTACCTGGGTAGTTAAAGTTAATAGGGGGAAACAACCATCACAGTTAATTGTGTCTATTATGCCGCAGCAACAACAACAACAACGTCAAGCCTGGTTTGAGCCTCGTAACTGTGATCATGCATCCATGTGAGCTTTATGAGCTGCATTGATGTGTTGAAGTGACAGTGGCTGGTGCACAGTGAAGATGGCAGATAGCGTTGACCTTTGAGATGATGGCAGACTCTTTGGGTTTTCCTCCCACTATTGGCCTTTTTGTTCATTATGTAACCTTGACATTATGTGTGTCATACATACAGCCTGTACTTTTGGTTCTGCTCACACCCATGTGGAAAATGAGTGGGATGTTATAAAACACATCAGATTTTACTTATGATCTAAAACTATTTGAGCATTTCTTTGCTTGTCAATTAGTTAAAAAACATTTTTATTGGTGATCGTAAAAACCTGTATGTGGGGAAGGGATCACATGTATCACTTTTAAAATGTCTTTCTGTAACTCGGTAAGTTTCATTTTCAGCCTGTTTCATAACTACGACTTCATGCAGTGAAAGGTTTTGATAGTTCCTGAAAGTAATGGTGATGATGTTGAACCGCAGCTTGGTCTAGAGGACACTTCAGGCTTTGTCCTTCGCTCATAACTTTTCTTTATCAAAGTTCTGGTGAGTGACGGGGCATTACTCTTTCATTCCCCTGCATAGTTTTGTGAATTAGTTTGTAATATGCTGTATCTGCTGCATCTAGAGTAGATCAGACCGCTGGCACTTGTCCCAGCTAATGTTGACCGAGGAGCAGGTTCCAAGGCCAACTCCGAGAAACCAACAGTCACACCTGCACACCTGCGGCTCATTTAGCCTCATAGATCATTGTAGCACACACGTTTTTTTTTTGCCAGAGTGCATATTCACACCTTTGCCCCTTTGCTGTGCAGGTTAACTTGGATGCACAGATACACATGCAGGGAATTTAAAGGAACGAAAAAACAAACTTAAGAAACCGCAAATCCCTGTGTTTACGTTGCCATAGCAACAAATGGTTCACGATGTCAAAGTACCAGGAGTCCCACAGGCATTAAAAGTGCGATACACCACGACAGACGGGGCTGAGAGCACTGCAGAGCAGCTTCACCAAGTGGCAACCCGACAGGAAAGCAAATTAAAAGTTTTTGCAGAACACTGTCAAGAGAATCGGACGTCTCGAGGAATCGAGCCGCTGTCTTGCCTCACACACCACACATTGATTCAGCTGCTCCAGTGATAAGAGAGGCAGACCTTCCTATTAATTATGGAAACTTCTCTTTACAAAAATTCCAGAAACACTCTAAATAGTTTACTAGCTCAGTTGGTCCTGCGTCTCCTGCGGAGGGGAATGCCTGCTGCATACCAATGTGGGTCCTTTTGTCAGTCTGAACAAGCACCCTGCGAGGTTCATGGCGAACAGCAGGCCTCCAAATGTGGATGTTTCACCTCTGTTTGTCCTTCCACCGGGCAACACTTCTCAAAAGTCAAGGAAGTTTCCCCAATCAGGGCTGATTAGCCTTTTGGCAGTCAAAGGAGATGACAATGTTCTGTCTGGACTGACTTTACTCATGAAACAGAAAATGAACACTAACAATAAAACTGACAGTGCTAATCAGCGATTGATTACATTTCAAAGAGATGTGAAGGAATGAGCACATTTATAAAAAACTCAATTATTGTAAATTATATGCAAGTCTGCAGGAAAAACACTGGAATCAGAAACAAATGAACAGGGTCTCACATAATCTTTGAATTCTTCATGTAGTCGGTGTTTCTGCTGTTTTTGCGTAAACGGATGTTGTTTTCAAAATGCCACTGTATAAACTAAACCTTTGTCAAACTAAAATGCAAAAACAGTGTTTTTATTTGAAACGTCGTCACGTAAACAGGGTCTTAGTTTGTTGGGAGCATAAAAAGAAAGCAAAAGTCAGTGAAACAACCAAAATAGCACATTAAATCCTACCAACACATCAACAACTACAGGAGTAAGTTGAATATTCCCCAAATGCTTTTCACACTGAAATAGTTTTGGACTCACTCAAGCATTCACATTCCAAACAAACGACCTGAGTCCTGCGCCCTGCGGGCATGCTGCTTCGTAAAGTTTGGGGGAGGGAACGAGTCAAGTGATATAACTTTGAGGGAGGAGTCGCATGTTATCCAAAACCAGGTGTATGAAAGCTCTATTGTTGTCACACTGGTTTTTCATGACGTAATGCTGTTTTTCAGCTGCCTCGGGGGCTTGTAATTCTGAACCAGTTTCAGAGTTGTGGAGCCGAAGTAATGACAGACCCGCCCACTGAAGGTCGGGATTCAGACACTAAACTCTGGGAAGCTTCACGGTCCGAATCACAAACAGGGTTTTCATGCTGTTTTTACAGATCCTCGAGGTTTTTCACCTGTTTCAGTGACTCGTACAAACAGCTGTGTTGTCTTGTTACGCTGATGTTGGGAAATGCAGCGTAATGTTTGTATCTATACTCAGAAAGAGCCAGTGCAGGAACAGCTGCGGTCTGAGTTTCAAACGTTACAACACGGATTCTTCTGCGTCGTGTCATTCTTGGGTAGGAATTGGGAACTTCAGAGGCAAATGGAAAGTGTCATCCCTGAGTTGGGATATTGTAACATCAATTTAAAGCCGATGTGTTTTCTGGTCCGAGTTTTAAATGCTTCATTACAGTGTTTTATGAAAGCACCAATAGCCGTCCATATGATAGAATTCTAACACTGATCTTTACCAAAAGAGAAGTACTTCAGAGCACTCTTTCTCGAAAAATGCAGTAGACAGGACTGGATTAATACTAAGCAGTCCGTCTTACCTATAAATAAGTTCATGACTTCATGGGCCAGCATCCCGCACACGGATTAATCCTGATTCTACACTGCAGTGGCCTTTTGAATCAAATTAACTCAGACCGGCTCTCCCTGACATTTTTTGGATTAGGTCGAGTTTTAACATGGTCCCAAATTATCTGACCTGATTTTCTTGACACAATGTCAACAGGAACACATGCTTTGTTGTTTCTGTCTCACTGCGTGCCAACAAAGTTTTAAGATCTAAATCAAATAGTATTTCCTTCTCCTGGGTTTGAGTAGAGGTGTAAGGATTACCGTTGATCCAGTACAACTACTGTAACGGCTTTAATTGTACTCAATTCAAATTAGGAGTACTGTTCAAATAATATCTCGAGCAAAAGTTCAAAACACTGTTCTTAAAACCCACTCAGTGCATTGACCCCATCACGTTTCCTTTTACAGAAGGTTTTCAGGAAATGGGGTCGCATCAGAAAATGTCTGTACCCATGAAAAGACTGTTGTGTTCATACCAGGCGTGCAGAGGCACTGTCACACAGCCACTCAAATACACCAAAGACTATAATAAAGTGGGTTATTGTGATGCTTCCCGGTGATATTGTGAGATGTTTTTTTATATCATTTTACTTTGATCGTGGTAACGTTTGTGTTTCACCTCTAATTATATCTGAAGATTAAAAAAAATAAAGCCGACTGACTTGCGAGCTAAGCTACATAGGTGTGATGGTTTAAAGTTCACAATTGGCTGACATTTGCATTCCCCTTTGGTGAAATATTGAATATTTTGCAACCCGCGTTCTGTTTTATTCTTTTAATTATTTTATATTCAAGACTTCATGAGTAATTGGTTTGACGTCTCTGAAATTAAAGGATTATAGTGACAATGTTTAACTGACAGGAATCTAATCTTACACACAGCATACAGTCATCAAACTCCAAAGGACCACACCAGCAAATTCCACTTGTAATAAAGTGTATTTTTTTTTTTTTATTATTATTCACTTGTTTTCTTGGGTGGTCTCTGCAAACCGTCTCTCCAAGATAAAGTTTGTGTGAGTTGTGTTCACACTGCAGATTAATACGGGGCGATGGAGTGTACAGCAGATCGCTCCCCGAGACATACCTGTAAGAGCCCGTGGCCGGTGGGTCGTTGTACAACAAATCTCAGGTCAATTGCTTTCTTGTAATTCTGTTTCCTGCCTTCGGGCAAAGCAACTTTTTCTTGTGTCAGATGGTGTTTTTGAACCAATCCATGTCTGCAGTATCCTCCAGGCCCCCGTCACGGCGCACAGATTGCAAGCCCACCTTGTAGCCTGGGTTTTCATTCCACAACCAGACAAACTTTTTGACATAAGTAGCTTTTGACAAGGGAAAGGTATTAGAAAATAAGTTCCTCCTTTTGTTTTCTAATGAATCCACGTGGGTTTTAAACAACACATCAGAAGCTTGCAGTTTAAGCTGAGAACACAAAGGGTTTTTGAAATTAAATTGCACTCTCGCTTGTTTTTCTCCATCTGGTCTTCTCTCTTGAGTACTTGGCTGTATGTTGCTGCTGCAGTTGTTGTTGTTTTTTTTGTTTGTTTTTTTAAATCAAACATTGAAATACATGGACGCCAACACCCGGAAAGCCTTTTTAAATCTACACTAATTGTCTATCTTCTGACTTGACTTGGTCTTGATTTGAAGCAGGAAGCACTTTGCGGCGGGTCCGATGGGATGTTCTCTTTGACACTTGTGCTCCTATTATATTCAAACAGACTCCTTAAGGCGGTTCGAGACATTTCGCCGCACTGGAAGCTGTGAAGCCGTCAAACCGTTTCACAATACCAGTCAGAGATTAGATTTTTTTGTGAAAGCCATGATAATTTCAACTTCACTACCAGTGGGACTAATCCTGATTGAGCATTACCCCCCCCCCCCCCCCGAGAATGTGTGAGAGTAATGAGAGTAATGGCATAAAGAAGGTAAAAAGTATGTTTTTTATAAATACTGTGATGTGATATATGGTGTCTAAACTGAAATTACAATCAGGGCAAAGTAGATGTACACATTTAACACAGTGTATTCAATAGAGCTGCACAATATATCACAAATTAACTATTATCAAAAGAAAGGGCAATTAAATTCAACAAATTCCCACAAATTGTGTAATTGACAGCCATGATTAGTCCATATGTGGTGGCCACAGTTCTCAAATCAAGGAGAAATGACCAGTTACAATAAAGTAAAAAAAAAAAAGCCTTTTGGTGTTTATATTAGGGACAAGACAAAGTGTAGTTATCTAGAAGAACCAATCTCAAGAAGCACAAACATCAACTTAAAGTAATTTCATCAATAAACGTTATTGAGTATCACTCGTTTTCCTGATATCATGAAGCACTCGTATTCATGCTGAACCCATGAATAACTTACAGGGTTACAGGCAGAATGGGGGGCAGAATGTGGTCTGATATGAATAATAATGCTGTTTTTAATTTCTCCCTCAGATCTTCCTGTTGGCCTGCCCGCCATGTAAAACAGCCATGGTTGTATTCAGGTGAGTGGACTTTCCCCTTTCAATTCTGTTGCATCATGGTTACTTGGTTATATAATTCCTCTATGTTCCTGATGGAAGATAAACTCTGGTTATCTTCGCTTGTATAAAACCCAGTGTTTTGGTGGAATACACATCTGTTTGAGTGCCCTTGACATGAAAGCAGATCCAGATGCAGGATGAAGTTTATGCTTCCTTTGTTCTTCCTCCTTTTGGGAATACAGTGTGGTATATTAAGAGTCACTTTCTGTTTCCATCCTCTCCTGAACAGCTGCACTGAGCAGTCCAGTCTGAAATGGAGAATTAGGATTGGATTGAGGATCTAACAGTTGGCACATGGAAAGTTTTCTTTCAATCAGGCCATAAATGTTACATGAACTACAATAAAAAAACCACCTCTGTGGAAGTGTCCTGTACAGGATTGCTGCAGAAGAGAAAACGTCTCGCTCAAACTATGAGTGAAGCAGCCCTCACCTTGATAATACATCTTTTAACGGTTGTTCCCCTGAGCCAGAAATCTCTGCTTCCTTCTGGAAGCCAAATCTTCCAGGCTTCTTTCTCTTTATATTCCGAACGGTTCGTTCATACATCATTCCCAGCCTGATTTAAGGTTCATTGTATACTTAAAAACATGCCAAAAATTGATTTTTCCGTCGCTGTTGGCAGCGCTTTCTGCTTTATGGAGTAATAAAAAGACAAATCCGCAATCCAGTTTGGGAAAACCATTTAATGTCCAACAAACTAAATGTGAATTATGAACTTGGATACGTCAGTAGTGCAAGTAATCAACTGAGGGTGTTCGTGGCTGTACAAAATAAACTCTATACGCCTGTTTTGTCTCAACTCAACTTAACCTTTGAATTCCTCTATTGTGGTCGCTGGCAGGATTGACCATGTGTCTTTCCCACAAATATCAGGTTATGATGCCTCTTTATACTTCAGTGTCCAAAGTTTCAACAGTGTGTCACAAATGTCACATAAACAAGATATGAATGCTTAATTGGATTTTTTTTTTTTTTTAAATGGCATGATTTTGATCGGGATACTTTAATTTATTTTATTTTTGTTCCCAAACCTTTTTTCTTGGACCCAACAAATCCTAATATAACCCACAGACAACAGCTTTTATTGCGGCTGTTTTGAAGTTCCTCGTCCGCTTCCCTCCCCTCGCTCTCACATCAGTGGATGGTGGAAAATGACGGCCTGCCTAGAAGCAGCACAGGAGCAGCGTCTGCGTTCAGAAATGGACGAGCACCTCCGTCTGAAGGCGCGAGCTGCCGACTGCCGCCTGCCGCCTGCCTCCTGCTCCGTCTGAGCTGCCGTGTGTCCGTTAAGCCAAACAGCTGCAGGCCGTTCAGGAGGAGCGAGACAAACACCGCTGACTCGTGCAAGCAAAGAACTTCTGAGTCTTTACGGCCTCTGAAATTTCCCACATTTAAGCTCTGAAATAAAGCTGCCTCCGAGCTCAAGCTCAATACGAATATTGATGGTGATAACTTGGAAAAAATAGTTTAAAAGTAAATTCCCACCAAGAGCAGATTCAAGTATTGATTCTGACTCAGAGCTGCGCTTTACATCATGAAAGTTAATTTGAATCTCATTCCCGGTAAAAAGAAAGTGAGTAAACAGTTGGCAGCGTTGGCTAATGATCGATAAATGTGGAGTATGTGAATGAAGCAAGTAGTTGGTTTTCTTTTTTTTAGGAAAATGACTTCACAAAACAACCTAACGCCCCCTGGAGTGACAGCTGGGCTCATTTAAACTGACATTCCTACAGCACGGCTGTTTTCCCACTGACCTTGCCTGTCACAACAGTTATTGTGGCTCGCCTGACAAAAAGAACAGTCGGAGGAAATGGATGTTCGGCCCCTCTCTGACACATGAGCGCTTGGGCTGGTAAAATTTACAGTATGTGGTGTCTTTAGCGATCAGTCTTGGGAGGCAGTTCCGGGCGGGTCACTGAAGGAGAATCTCACTCTTGGTAGGGCGATGGAAACAGGTGGACAAAGAAGATAAGTGCAAACTCAAATCGCAAAGTCCAAAAACCGAGTAATTGTGACGGAGTCACTTCTGCTGACTCGTCTGAATCCTGACAGCAACTCTGCGAGGTCTCCCCACAGTCGGTGGAAGTGTGACTGCTGTAGAATGTAAAGTGAGAGCTTCTAATTGCCTGAAGCATCACTGACTTGACTTTTGACAATCGGCACCCCCACAAGGAACCGGCCCTGCCAGAGGATCAGAGACAGCTGCTGCTAACAGCATCAGGGCCGACGCTGACGGCTTTCCAGCTACATGGAACCTAATCTACTCAGTCCTGCACCTGCTCCTCTGCGCTAATTGATTCAGGCTAATATGGCCGCAACGCATTGATTTATGAAACGTGGGAACGATTGTTAAATCCTCCTGGCAGTTCTGAAGCAGACGTGACGCAGCACGGGGAATTTATCTTCACATTTTGATGTGCTTCATGTCGGCGTCTTTTCCTTTTCAGACTGCAGGTCCACATGCTGAACGGAGCCCTGCTGGCTTTAATGTTCCCGGTGGTCAACACCAGACTGGTGAGTAACCTGGAGTCTTCTCATTCTGGTGCTTTGGTTCATTTTGAACCATCATTTAGGTCCTAATCTGTTTCAGTTGGTCTGTGTTGGTCAATCTAGCGAAAAAGTGACTCTTTAAACTGCTGTGCCTTGAGAAGGTCAACTTTTACTCCCCCTGTTAGGTCTGTTTGTCATTGTTTTATTGTAGTGTCTGATGACTGATTGACTCAGCAGGTTTAGCTGAAGTCACATCCCTTAGCTGGAGATGGATTCTCTTTTTAAAAGAAACAAGATTATGAAGTAACCAGAAACGAGAACAATCTGAAATACATAAGGCAGCTACTGCAGCAGGGGTACTGTAAACACAAGTTAAAGGTGATGTTATTTACAGTAAGACCTTGTGTTGCTGTCAGGAGGTTTGGGTAAGGCGTAATAATGTGCTCCTACCATTAAACAGGAGTTTAGTAAAATAGTAACTGGTGGTAATGCACTAAAACGATGAAAATCGGCAGCAAAGAAAGTGTATTTATTGAAAGGTTCGAACATTCCATCAACAAAAAACAAAGAAAAGATGAATGATGTCCTCCTGCTCCTCAGTGGAATAATGACGGGGAGATTTTGAGTCGCCAAAGAGCAAATAGAGAAGGTTTTCACAGCCTGGTACAGAAGCTGCGACACTTCTGGCTCCCAGATGGAAAACGTTCCCCACGTCTTTCAGGATGCTTGTGGGAAGATTAAGGATCCTGCTCATGATGCTCAGCATTTCACCTCAGGAGGCAAAATACCCAATATAGCTATTAACAAACATCCCAAAGCTTCTGGAAAAGAACACTGATCCCAGAAAAACCCCTACATTTCTCCCTCAGCCCAGGGGTGGCACGTTTAGTGATGAGGGACTGTCTTGCATGTAAAATGGCTTTGACCTTTTCAAAGTGCTCCGATCGTGGTACGTCAGTATGTTTTTCACCAACTTCCCCCCTTTTATAACTGGATGCAACATGAGTTCACCTGTTTCCACACGTCTTGCAAAGAAACCACTTGGCATTTCACCAGACGCTGGTCTTGAAACATTCGTCTAAAAGAACGCTGACATTTGTACGTAACAGGAAAGTATGAAACCATTCCAGATGTTAAGATCCCAAACTGCAGCTTATATAGATTTAAAGGTGTGAAAGCAGAAATCTGCTGTTCCAGTGGACTTTTCCTCTGCTTGAACGGCTCTCGGTGAAGGCCGAAGATGAGGAGCGGATGCAGTTGATGATGCATAGATTTCAAATTTCATTGCCTGAACGAATGAGAACTGGACAGTTTGCACCTTGAAATGAAACTCTGGCGACGTACCAGGAAGCCCTGAGGCCACCGCCGCAGAGCAGCAGGGGGAGAACGAGTGCGAAGCCACAAAGATGGTTTCCTATTTGAATAGAAAACTGGTTTCTCTGTAACAGGGAAGTTTGTTTTATGAGAAGTGCTTTGCATTTTTCTACTTCCTGGTTAGATTTCTCTTTCATAGACCAGACGGTTGAGGACTGAACTTGAACGAGCCGTTACCTGTTTAATTCCGTTTAAATGCGGCGTCAAGTACTTCTTCTTTTTTCGCAGTTTTTGGGGGTTTATTTGGAAACGGTTGGCCGTTAACGTCCCAACCTCGAATCAGTTGGTCTTTGGATGATGACCAATCATCCCTGAAAGTTCTATGCAATTCGGGTGAGTGGTCTTTGTGAAAAGTTGGTGAAACACCTAAAAACCAATAAATAAATGCACACAGACGAAAACTCAACCTTCTCGGCCAACTTCATTGGTCGCCCAACTTTTGTTGGCGAAGTTGAATGTGGAGAAGTGAGAATAGTATGAGAGAAAGTTAATCACGGTAGGAAACTCGATTGCAAGTTTCAGCTCCACAGCCGGAGATCCTGCAGGAAGATGCAAAGAGAGAGGAGAGAGTGTGAATAAAGATGTAGAGGTGGCGTGTGGTCCTGCTCATCGCGCCTCTTTTCTCGCCGGCTGCAGAGTAAATTGCGTAAGTGAGGACAGAGATCCCCCGACTTCCACTTAGAGTCTCGGGACGCGAGCGGCGCGGCCGAAGAAGCAAATGAGATTTGTGTCGGAGGCCCGGAGAAAGTCTCTGTGAGCTCAGCTTTCATTACTGCGTGTTGTAAAGACTTAAAGTCCCTCATTCTCTCATCTGTTCTCCAGCTCCCGCTCGAGAAGGAGATCTACTACATCCAGCACTCCATGCTGTACCTGGTTCCTCTTTACCTGTTCAGGAAAGGAGGTGAGTGTTTCCTGTTCCCGCCATTCCCCTCCTGTGATAGAGCTGTGAAGCAGATACATCCAAAGAACAGGAATTCTTCATTAACAACAGAAATACAAATGTTTGTGTCGACTCAGCTGCTTTTCCACAAAACAAAAAAGGTAAAACATCTAAAAACAGGCAAAGATAATAAACCGCTTGGTGGGAGTAAAAAACAGATTCGGACAACTCAAGGAGTTCAGAGATAGATGACATCGGTTTCATTCAGTTTTGTTTTCTTCTTTAAAAGCTGTTAAGTCGATGAATAAAAGTCATTGTTGAATAGTAACGTGACACTGCAGCCACTCAAAAGGAAGCCCTCGTTTTTCCTTCAGAGAAACACTGGGAGCGAAATGTGAGTCTTTATTCTGGGTTTATTGCCTTTAGTGAGGAAACAGGAAAAGCCTGTTTGACACCACATCCTGCTGCAGCCCCAGATCGGCTCAGCTGACGTGTTTCAGGTGAACGCTCTATTTGTTTTTGTGTGTGTGTGTGCGCGCGTTTGTTTTTTTAATGTGTTTGCGTGCGGTTGTTTTGTAGGTGTGTACAAGCCTGAGCCTCTGGGGGACATGTGGTGGGCGCTGCTCTCCTCCGGCATCCTCTTTCTCTACCATTTCCTCTTCTTGCAGCTTCTTGGCCTGGTAAGATGGAGCCCCCTGGTGGTCATTGTGGCGTAGTTCACCATTGCACTGTGCATTGCTGGGTGGATTGACATAAATACTTTTAAATCTACAAAGAACAAGTCAAGTGAGACAAGAGAGACCAACAAGCCCAATCTTCAAGTTCTCTCATTCTGACCTTGATGCCATTTTGGTTTAAATAAGGTCAAATATAAGAATAATTATCTTTCTCTAAAGTATTGACATGTTGAAGTAACGTCACAGTAATGATGATATTCCAATTTGTTGACCAGAGGACATGACAGTACACATTTTAAAGACCTTTTATAGAACTAAAATCAGCTTCTCATCTGCCACCAAATTTGTAGATAAACAGGGTTGTTGTTTTTTTTTCCTCCACTGTGCAGAATTACCTGTAAATTTCCCACCATCCAGTCTCAGCCTGCAGGTTACTACAGCACCATGTTAGCAGCAGCAGCAGCAGCGAGGCGTTCAAGGACACTTCTGAGCTGTTATTTATCTGCTCTGTAGAAAAGCTCCGAGCCCAGAGGATCATGATGTTCTGAGACACAACAGAGAAAATGATAGTTGATAGAAATCTGCCTTCGTACATTTTGTCAAACGTGTTACCGAGCTGCTGAAGTTTAATTCCTTTGCTATGACACAGAATACGCAAAAAAATTTAAATTATTATTAAAAAATACATTTCTACATAGTTTTTCGAGGCTCTTATTGTCTGATCCGGAGCTCATTAGGCGGTGTTTGATTACGAGAGGCTCCCCGTGTTTTTCTGTGGGACGTTACGAGGTGTTCCTGTGCCCATATCAACTGGTGAAACAATAACAAGAGACCCGGTAGCGATGAAAGAGACGTGACTCAGACTGATCAGATTCAAATGAGAGGCTGTGGAGGATTAAAAGGCTGTTAATTCACTCCTCTTTCAGTTTTGCGATCATGATGATCCACAGCGAATAACCATTGTACACATGAATGTAGGTAACGGCGGCCTTCTCTAACAAGATAAATAAATAAATACCCTCCACCGTTTCCAGGTGACGGAGGTCAACTTGAACAACATGCTGTGTCCGGCCGTGTCCGACCCGTTCTACGGGCCCTGGTACCGGATTTGGGCGACGGGCCACCAGACGCTGCTGACGCTCATCCACGGGAAGGTCCTGACCATGCTGTCGCAGCACAGCGGCTCCGCCTGCAGAGTCACGCTGGACACGCTCCGACTGCGCAGCAAGAAAGTCGATTAAGGAGACGCAGTCGGAGTGCGCCTCCCCCGCCCGCCGCCGCCACCGCCTTCTCTCTCTCTCAGAACTGCCTGCTCCTATCGTGGAGGTTTTATTTTTTAAATCAACCTTTTAATGGGTCTTTTTGAGATTGACCATCTGTTTTACTCAAAGAAGCATTTCAGGGCCAGTGAAGTAGTGTCATGCTCTCCGTGGTGCCGGCGGCGCGTTACCAGGCCGGCGGCGGAGCCGGACAGATTGTGTTCAGAGGGAAAACCTTGCAGGTGAATACAAGGGAGATTTTCTCAAGCTGCCTTTTTCTAAATGTCGCGTTTGGAGGACGGGAAGTAGGAGTCACCTTTACACTTTTGATTTCTCTACGGTTTCTGTTAGTGGGTTCAGCTGCTATTTTTGTCTGCGTTTCGAAGCGGGTTGCAAATGTTGTTGCTTGTTTGTGGTGCGAGGACGCGTGCGATCGCCTCTTAAGTGTTGTCACAAATGAAACCCGTGCCCTCAAAGCGTTCGGTTGTAAATTGCTTTCTATGCCTTTCCGTCTCCGACCTGTTCACATCATTCCAGCTGTGATAATCAAACGTCACAGGGATTTTTCCGACGCTGCGGCGGAATGAATCGGTTCTGGATCGACGCCGGGACGTTATTAATGTTATTTTTTATAACCTCTGACTCGGAGGGTGCGTTTGTTTCTCCCATTATGTTCTATCATTGTCGGACCACATTCAGCGAGGTTTGGCCTCGAGTTCGTCGTCGAGATACAAACGTCGTTTTGCCAAGACGGAAGGGATTTGTGGGGGGGGGGGGATCCCCCCCCCCCCCCCCCCCATCCTGCGCTGGAGTCGCGTCACTCGACTAGAGTTGATTTACAGAATATTGTAAATTCTCTAAACCACGGCTGGAACCAGTCACACTCTCAGTTCTGTACAGAAACTAAACGCTTCGTCGATCTGCATGAACTTGAAATGGGTATTTTATAGATTACCCAGTGGAAAGGAAGTATTAACAAACTGTCAGTCATGGTATATTTCATTTCAAGTTTGAGAGCTATGTGTGTCCCGTAGCATATTATATACTTCACTGTAAAGAAGGAATAAAAGAGACTTTTGTATTTTTCTCAGTTTGTGCTGTATTGAAAATAAAAGTGACTTCAGTTGACCAAAACGTCTCACGTCTGTGATCTTAAGGTTTCTGTTTTGGATCATTTGAGTCTCCGTGACGTCCGTCCTCATCCTTGTTCGCACTAAAATAAGGACTTGTATTTTGTATGTGTGCATTTTGTTCCCTGTAGGTAAGGGAACAAGTGGCAGTGTGTACAAGTTTATATTTTAAAGTAATTAACTTTTTCTCAGAGGAGTAGCAATTTGTTCTCCAAATGTAATGAACTTAAGCAACAACCTACCACACAATAGTTTGTTCCCACACAGTAAAAGCTAAACTGACCTACTCGTTCCCTCTGTTCATCTTCTGTCAGGTTATATCCACCGTACGCTCTGGACAGGCCACCAGTACTTTCATACGTTTCTAAAAAAAAACAACTTTGTGGTTAAATAAGTTGGATTGATGTCGACTCCCATCATACAAAAGTGTTGGAAAAAAACAGGCGTCATCTTTTAAAGAGCTGTTAGTGAAACACTGTCCAATCAGATTGCTGCTTATTGGAGATTCCCAGGATTTTTGAATAAAAAGTTAGCCGAAGTCACTCTGGACTCGTTTTCATAGTTCCGCTGCTGTAGGTTTAGACTGCCGGGCCTCCTGCACCAGGCGGTTTCAGACGTTTAAAAAAAGCAACGGCAGTAGACCTCGGTGTGACTGAATGACCCGGTGAAACGTTGGAATATACAGTAACGCGCAGTGACGAGAAAACGGTTGCTGATCCATGGATCAGATGCAATTTGTTGAATTTGTAGTGCGCGAGGCACGCGGGATGTTGAAGTCCTCTGGTTGAAAAACGAGCGGGAATTGAAAGTGGCGGGCTAAACTGCACTTTTAAGCCCCGCTCATCAGCACCGTTTATTCAGACAGTTGGAAAGCCCGGAGGCGGCCTCGGGAGAGAGAGTAAAGAGCCGGTCGGATTTGATCTCTGTCCGGGGTTCGGGTTCATGTGTGGGTTTTTTTTTTCACACAGGCCGCTCACTGATCCGCCCGGCTGCGTCTGGAACACTTCGCTCGGAATATCTGAACGTCACGTCGCAGACGGCAGGAGTGTTTTCTGATGCAGCCGTCCCAGGGACGCTGCTGCTGGAGGAGCCAGCTGGACCGCAGGCCCTCGGCCCGAGTGTTGCGGTTATGTTTTTGTTCATAAGCTCCTGGAGGCGACTTACAATTGTATGAATAAATTTAGAATTGTGTTCAGTGACCGCAGAGGCACAAATACAAATCGAAGTGAACGGGCGAGACAGAAAAATGGCGGTTATGAGAAGTTACTAGTGGTCATTCTCATCCATCTTCGAGTGTATTCTGAAATGCAGAAGTTGGGATTGATGTGTACACACAGCAGAGACCCAGTGATAGTTCTATGGACATTGTTTTTTGAAAGGAAAGAAGCAGACGATTCCGCAATTGTCAAGTCAATCATCTGACCTGAAACTAATTTAATAGAAAAATTTAATTTCTGAAGACAAAACTGGCGAAAAAGTGCTAAATCTGTGGGGGGAAAAGGGGTGGGATTAAATAAGTGTTTGTTCACTTCTTCTCACTCCTTTTTGAACATGTAGATGTAGTCCAGAAGTGTAGAATAATAATTTTGCTTTAAGAAATTGTTTTGTATCTACATGTATGGATATGAGTATGTATATATATATATATATATGTATATTTAATATCCATGTTTACTGGATACTTATGTTTACATATTCAAAATGAATATCTCAATCAATCAATCAAACCAACCAGTGACCAATTACTGAAAGTGAAGATCTCAGGTGTGACCGTTCACCTGATTTACATAAATACAGTCCAAAAGCACGACATGATTTGATTTCAAATCCATTCCCATGGAGCTGAAACGCTGAGCATCGTGTTCATGTTGAAATATTAACAGACTAGTCGTGTGGAGGCGCACATTAAAGTCCTGTTTTGATGCATTTCTCAGTGCACCTTGGTGAGACATTTATCTTCATGTGAAAGAAACGTGTCTCGCTGTGCTTGAATGTCAGCAGTGTACCCAGCAAGCACAGCGAGACATAAATAACACATCGCACTGTCGTCGATGTTGTACATGAACTCATAGGGGGATAATAAAGCCCGTGAAGAGATTATTGTAACGGCGGATCGTGAAAACATTTTGTCGGATGTTCAGGCTGAAGCTTTGAATTTACACATAGTTTAAGTGAGACGGGTCAACGGTCATTAAATGAAGCAGCTGCAGCAGAACAAAGTGTAGATCTTTAAGATTATGCTATAAAGAGAGGCAAATACAAAGACCATGTGACTCGAAAGCAATAGATGCATATGAGGAACATGAAAAATAGATGAAAAGAAAGCAACAGAGGAAGATCTAGTGATGGAACAGGGATAAAAGCTGCAGATGGAAGAAGAACGAGGGAAAATGTTGCAACAGACGGACACACACACACTCTTCTCTCTTGGTTTTATCATTTTTTTTTATTGAATAAATGATTTTAAAAGGTAATAACAATGTTTAAAACTACATTATCTTCACAGCCATTGCTTACATACTCGGATAACCCATCTTTATATATTCTGTCACCCCTCCCAACACGTTTTGCAATTTTTTTTTGTTCTCTTTTTTTTGTGTGTGTGTACATTGTGGGGTTTTTTTCTTCTTCTTTTGGAGTCATACTATAATAAATGCCCCTTTCAAGTCTCGTCACACTAACAGCAATTCAATAGGAAAGAAGGTTGGGGGGGGGGGGTCTAGCTCTAGGGGTGGTGGGAGGAGGGGGGGGGGGGGGGGGTTGAAGTTCCCAGTTCATATTATTCCATCAAATTTTTTTTTTCTTCTTCAAGTTACTAAAGCAGCAAGAGAAAAAATCCAAAATGGAAAGGAAAAGAACTAAAAGTTGGTATGAGGAGTTACACCAGGCAACCCTCCCAGCCCGTCAGGCCACTGCAACAGAAACAAGTCATTTTGTACAGCGACACGTCTTCGAAGTCGGTGTCTCAAAAATTCTGAACATAGAAAACCACTAAAATAATTCTGAAACTAGATCCAAAATATTCTTTTGAAAAGAATTTATTTTGATGTACAAAAACAGTCATTTTCCTTTTTTATTTATTTTTTTTTAAATTTTTTTATATAATAAAAAGTTTCCAACACAAGTTTATTGTAGTTCTTATTTCATTTGTCATTATCATTATTATTGATTCACTTTTTTTTTTTTTTTTTTTTTTAAGTCATCTATCAGTGCGATTGTATAACCAGTGCAGCTACTGGGTCCAGAGTAAAGAAAACAGGCTTTTTCATCTTTAATGGCATAAAAAATAAGGAAAAATCCATCTTTTATACAAAGTATAACTGCTGGTCTTTAGGGAAAAAAAACATTTATAAACCCATAAAGCTAGGAGGCACACCATGGGATTTTCATTTGTTTTTGTTTTTTTAAATTATATAGCAATAATAATAATAATAATAAACAAAACAAGTAACAACAATGTGCAACCATTTTTACCATCCGTGATGCCTTGTACGGCTTCAGATAGACTCAATGAAAATCCATTGAAAAATTGGGTTGCTTGTTAATTCAAGACAGTTGAGAAATCGCACAGAAGAAAGAAAAAAAAAAAAAAAAAAAAAAGACAAACATTGTTTTGTCATTTGCAGGGGTGTTTTTTGGAAGGACAGGAAGCCAGGCCTGAAGAGCAGCATTTGGGCATGGCCGCTGGCATCTTTGGTTCAGCCGGACATACGAAGGTAACACGAGCTCGAGCATTCCACGAAACATGAGAGTGAGCGCGCGGGAGAACGCCGAGGCTAAACTCTAACCCTGGTATGGAACCAAAATACTCCCATCTGCTACAACAAACTCCCAACGCCGTTTCCAGAGGATCCCGTGAGGTATCGATGCTTTAAGAACTGTCCGCCGGCACGGAGAGCGAGGCTGCGATCTCCAGAGTTCTACGTGGGAACGCCGGCCTCCTCTTCCGTCGACCCGCCGACGCTTCCGACTGCCGAACCGCTTGCTAAGCCGACGACTTTCAGACGAGGTCAAACGATTCAGCAGCTCAAAAAGAAAATCTCAGAATATGTGCTCTATTTCAAAGAACAGAAAAAAACAAAAACAGCATCCAATCTTTGAGGAGAGGCAACGGCCACTACGACTACGACTGCCACCGTTTACCGAACGACGCACATCACACCTTCACAAACTAGGCCATGAGGTTTGGGCCACAGTGTAGGGAGCAATTGGGGGGGGGGGGGGGGGGGGACATGTGACTTCTTGTCCTTTCAAACCTGCAGGGGTGTCGACTTGCACGGGTTGGAACAAAACAAGAAAATAAACACCTGTTGAACAGATCTGCATATATCAAGGATAGTAAAGGTAAACACATGTAGGATTTCCTCCAAACGCGCCGCTGTTAAAAAAGCGTAATGACGACCATTGACAGTACATTCTGTAGCCCCTCTGATAAGCTGCTGCTGCTGGGACTTCTCCTTTCTTCATGTAATAATCCGGTTTCCCATAGGGAATTGATCCCAAAAAAATCACGCAACCCACACTGGCCTTTATGAGGTTTTCATGGGGCTACTGCTTGTATCGGTGACACTCATCCTTCAGTATTTGAATAGAAAGAAAGAAAGAAAAAGAAAAAAAAAGCCGTCAAAACTTGTTTCGCAGCGACGCACCACGGAGAAAATCTTACATGGAGCATCTTTTAAGTATGATATGATCGATGAGTCCGCATGACCAGTCACAAGCTGTGACCGCCCCAATATGAGGTCCGATAGCACCATATTTGTCTTTTAAATGGTTATTAAGAGTGTGTAAGCCATAGATCAAGCATATCATGAAGAAAACCATAGGTCTCATACTCGTACGTACATGCAACTAAATACATTGCATGTGTATACAAAGACATATATGTAAAAGAGCATGGTCAATTTGGTTTTGCAGCAGAGAAATTCAGGTTGTGCTGTATTAAAATGGGCCGGGAGACAAAGGGGCCGACTGCTGCTCCGAGTCGCGTGGTGTAACTCCTTACAGACATTTTAATTTTTTTCAGAGATGCATAAAGCGGTTTGTCCCATGGTTCAACCGTTAAGGGCGCCGACACCACGGCGCCCGACATTAGTTTACAAGAGAGGCGTTTCTGGAGAGTCCCGGGGCTCGGCTGGGTGAGATCAGAGCCACACGGGAGGCTGCAGACACTTCCTGGAGAAGCATCCAGCGTCTCTTTAATGCACTGTGGTGTGGAGCTGGAAAAACCATGGGGGGGGGGGGGTCGGAGGAGCAGTCGGAAACATCTTCTACCGGCCCATTTGTTTATTAACTCATTCATTTAAGGCAACACAACTGAAAACTGGGTCATTTGGGGTTTACTGTGGATGGAGTGCCAAAAGCCCTTGACAGTTTGCATAAAAGAAAAAAAAAATGTATGTATATAGAACCTGTCAGTTGGTAAAGGCTGTTACGAAGAAAGATGTTTATCAAGTAACAAGAACCTCTCAAAAAAGTCCAGTTAACGGAACAAAACGAGCAGGACCGCCACGCGATCCTCGACAGTGTGAACATTCTGATAAGAAAAACTCAGGTACCCTAGTGCGTGCGTTTGTGTGTGGATGCGACTCACAACAAGTAAATATTTGGGTGGGAAAAATGGCTTCTTCAAATCCTTACAAAGCCCTGGCTTTTGAAACGTAGACAACAACCCCCCCCCCCCCCCCCCCCCCCCCCCCCCCCGCTAACTGTGACCTACTGCCGGACAGCTGACTAAACGTTCCCCGTGCTGAGGACACACACACACACACACACACACACACACACACACACACACACACACACACACACACACACACACACACACACACACACACACACACACACACACACACACACACACACACACACACACACACACACACACACACACACACACACACACACACACACACACACACACACACACACACACACACACACACACACACACACACACACACACACACACACACACACCTCGGGCGCGTTCTTAAATACTTTTTTTTCTTTTTCCCCCGTTCAATACTTCACACTCTGTGGACGAGTGACAATGGTATAGCTATAATCTGAAAAAGGCAAGACGATGTTTCTCTGAAAACGTGTGAAGACGCCGGACAAATGAGCGAGAGGCTTGACGTCCGGGTGGCTGAGGACCCGGGACGTCCAACACTTGGAGCCAAAAGAGAAATGGACCAAAAGGGAGAGTATGGCTTTAGGTCGTTACACCGCGTCCCGATTCAAGCGACTCCCTGCCAGTAAACCAACAGACACCTCAGATTCAAAAAGACCTTTTTTTTTTTTTCTGTCGCCTGCAGGAAATGAGACGCACCCGTCAATTTCTTTCTTTTCCTACAGACAATCAACGAATCACCTGGTGATTATCCTCAGGCTGAATGGCTTCCTCCACAAATTGCCTTTAAACTTGGAAAAGAAAAATACGAGAGGGAACGTGTCCGTAAGCTCAAGCCAAGTTAAACTAAACAAGAATAGACAAAAACGCAGCTCAAGGTTCGGGTTCCACCACAAAACACAACAGATACTCAAGAAAAGGAGGTGGGAAAGATTTTCAAAGCTCTCTGAAAGAGATCCTTTGAGTACAACTCGAATTTCTGATTCACGCTACTGGATTATTTTTAATTACCAGAACAGCGTCTTTACCCACACACAGAATACACGCGATTGTGAGCTCAGTCGATAAACACTGTCCACGAAGCCGGTCAAAGGGCATCACAATCCTAACTATCTATACTTTGGAGTATACATAACCCATTACATAGTTCCAACTACAACACTACAAGAGTTCAACAAGGCTAAAATAACCTCAACAGTCCCTTTTTTTTTTTTTGAGAGGAATCGAGAGGAGAGACGACACAGCCTTTGAGAACTGCAGTTGCCTTGCTACATGGTATTACATGTCAGGATAGTAAGATTAAGGATCAAAGTTGGAAAAAAAAAGTTTTTAGTAATAAATGTTAAATTGTAGCAAAGCCTAAATGATGGCGGCGGATTAATCCGCCAAAAGAGATTTCCTTCCATCCACAGAGTCAAACGCCTGATTAGGTTTGCTGAAAAGATGTGGGGTTAATAAACTAATATGGGTTTCTTTTTTCTTTTTTTTTTTTAACGTATGAATGAAAGGGGGTTATAGATATAGGGATATATATGCTGCAAAAACTTAACCATAGGCAAAGGAGGAAAAAAAAAATTTAAAAGCGAGAAACGTGGATTTCTTGCCGTAATCAAATGATGCTTCGTTGCCACCCGTTGCCATGTCAACGTCTAGGAGACGGCCAGCATGGCAACGGAAACTATCATCATAAAATGGTACAGTAGTAGAAATAGCTAGACCAGGAGGGGGCGGGCTCTCCTGGGAAAAGGTCCGCGGAGAGGTCCAATGATTGGTCATGCGGCTCGCTGTCAGGAATAATGGTTGTAGGGTGGTAGAGGGTGCCCGATGCCGTTCTGGTAGTGATGGTGCTGGCGGTGGGCGATGTACTCTGCATAACCCATCGTCATCTTTTCGCTACGGTACCTGCGTGCGAGAGGGGAAGTCGGGATGAAGCGGCGATCGCTCGCAGTCACGCGAAACACAGTGAAGTCATTGTGATGGGAAGTTAACCAGACAGGCTTTACACATCCATTTACACACAGCATTTAGAATATATTCTACATTTGATTGACAGCCGTTGGTGGCGTGAGGTAATGAGACATACAAGTCTTTCACACGAAGAGAAAACGATGGGATTTGAAGTGGAGGAAATCGAGATACGATGAGGAAACTACTACATTTTTGATGCAGATCAAAAGATAATTGCAAAAAAATAAATAAAAAAAAGAGCAAGGTTTTTCTCATTTCATGCCAGTCACAGATTTGAGTCAGAAGCTGCGAACACATAACAGATTTGTCCGTCATTGAGCATCGAGGTGCAAACACTACATCAGGGATCATCAACCTTTTCAAAACTACTTCAATGACAGCGATTAATACAAAGACCGTATAAAAGTTTAATAATCATTTTTGTCCAGATCATTTTTCCACACCAGATAATCAATTCATCACAAAACATGAAAGGATGACAAAGAATCACTCGATCAGAACACAGAAATATACCAAAACATCACCAGTCATGTTGCTATGTTTAATTTTCTTTCAGTGTCGCTACAGTTTGACCGCCTGAGGAGGCAAATTGACCAATCAGATGACAGCTTAAGTTGTTGTTGGGTGTGTTTGTGTCAAACACGTCCTAAAATGTTTTGTAATAGTGTAAACTGACTTTTGGACTTGGAAGCAAGACTGGTGAGTTAACTTTCATCACTGCATCGCAAGGGGATGATTATATCTGGTTGCACTTTTGAAAGGTCATGTTGGCTTTCTAGTCAATCAATAGAAGTTCTATGTGATCGCATTAAGAACAAGTGTTGAAACCAGTTGTTTCCAAGACTTAGGGGGTCGAATACTTTTTTTCTCCGGAATGAGTAGCATTTAATAACAGTTTGAAATGTTAAGACAGATGCACACGCAAATGAAAAAAGAAGAGTTATTATAATCATTGGCTATTGATCTTGAAAGCTGTTATTACTATCTTATAATGTGGAAAACATAAACCCAGTGGGAGAGTATTGGGAGGGCACAGAGTTGTTTCAGCTGGGTGTGTGGTGCATCAAAGAGACCTCAACAGCAAGACATGCATGTCTTTGCATAGATAAATTAATCAAACACAAGTCATATTACCTGGTTAACTTAATGGTCTTCCTGAAGTCGTTTGTGATGGGAGCTTTGTAACCTCCCTTTCGTAGTAAGGAATCTATGGTTTGAATGTGGTCCCAACCTGGATTGAAGAAAACGTGTATAAATACATGCACACGGTTCAACAAGCAGTTTTTTTGTTTTAAAAAAAATAAAAGCCGATAAAGCTGTCCTGTTGAGGAGCACAGCAAAAGCTCACCTTGCTCCTTTGCAACCTCTGGTAGGTAGGTGGCGGTGCGTTTTGATCCTTTTTCATTGAAAAACTCTATCCTAATACCGTGAACACCCACCTATACATCAAGACAAAGAAACGGCCATTAATCCCTCAAAGTAGCACGACAGAACAGTTTGATGCTGCTGGCTTTATTTATGTACAATTGTGATATTTTTTCATTCTGAAACATGAAAATTGAGACTCAGAAAAGTCCCGGCTACCAAGATGTTTGCTAGTTTTGCCTTAGGAAGGAAACCTTCGGAAAAGCAGACACACCGGTTGTGCACTAAAGCAGGATGAGAGACGCCTCTGAATGAGCTGCAAGGCCACTCAAAGGCTTTTCTTCTGAGAAGTGCCGGAGCACTCGGTCACTGAAAGCAAGTCTCTCACCTCCCAGTCAAGGTAATCACCGACGTCTTCAAAGTTGGTAAGAAGAGACACTGAGCAGAAGAGGCGAGGCAGCTCATCCCTTGTCATAGGGGGGAAGCGGCTGTCTTTAAGGGCACTGCAGACACCAAAGCACAAAGAGCGGAGTTACACACGGTGATTCAGTCAGCCGGCAGCACAATACAGTTTTTGTTAAGGTCTGATTATTATGTGTGGGGCTTTTTTTCTTTTTAATGCCCGGCTCTTGAATGGGGCTTGAACTGCACTGCAGTTTCCAGCATGTGACGTCCTGTAATCGGATGGAGAAGACCCACGGACATGTAGAGGTCAGCGGGTTCGCAGCATGACAAACAATGCATGCGCACATAATATCACCCATACAGCTGTGTGGCTGCTTACAGTCAAGAAATGGACATAACGACAATAAAGAGGATACTCGACAAACAGTTTCTCAAAGAACTCTGGAGTAATAAGTCAAATAAGTGCAAGGAAGGTTTGAGGAAATTGGGGTCTTTTGGCCATTTAAACATTGAGACCAAACATGACTGATCATTACATGTGATGTCTCTGAATAAAATTACAATAAATGGCCTTAATCAATTCAGGAAAAAAACATGAAATGATAATATTTTCCCCTGGAATGCCCAAGTAGGAAACCAGTACTGTCCCCACAGCACAAATACCTTCTCACATTTTAATCCTCCAGTCTTCAAATTTCAAAACGATTCATGTGAAACACTAAGCCACAAGATATCGGAGTGTCCTTGCATGCAGTTGTTTAAGAAAAAAACATTTCATTTTTATCCATTTAAAGCAAATCACAAACTGAACGTTTGCACTTTTTACCCCTTATCCATCCAGAGTAGCTCATATCTGAGCAATTTCTAACTTTACACTTGTGAACCTTGACCCCCAAATTGCCGTTGGTTTAAGAATTTCAGTTTTATGGAGAGGATCAAATGTCGGCGGTCTCCACTTTGTCACTAAACAGTTCCCGAATTCTTTGGCGCAGATCTCAACATTTCTAAGCAGTTTGGACAGAGTGAAGTCTGCTACTGTACTCCACACAGGTTCTGTGCTGCTCTGAAATGAGAAGGCTGGAATAAACAAATTGCACCAACAGTTGTCTTTTTGATCGACTTCACACAAACTTCAGGCAGTATTTCTTTACACAGACTCTCAATGTGCAGGCAGACTCTTCTCAACATCCTAACACTTCAATTGTAGATCTGGGAAGGAATATTTTCATCAATGTGAGGGACAAAACGACTGACATTCTCCCCAACAGGAGCCCGGCATGGGACTGATTACATGTCCACATGGAAAAGAGAATCATAGCTACTTCTTCATAAGTCTTCTTGGGGCTGTACGTATAATGGAAGTTACAATTATCTGGCCTGGAAGACATTTAAGGCTGCCACTTTAAAGTCGTAAATTTAGGTTTATTTAATCGACACATATACATTTTTATAAAGTTTTCAACTTGAAATACACTATAGTATAGTCATAACATTTTAAATAAGTTTAATATCTGTTCAAATGAGGCTAAAATACCCTTACCATCACCAGTGAAACCAATAATTTATTGATTCTTGGCCCGGAGGTCACAAAGATTGGGGATGGGGCCGACAGTTGCCCGTGTCTGCTGTAGATTCAGGCTGTTTCTGTCTGATCAGGTAGCCCACATGGTAACATCGGGGCTCTATGTGGGCCATCACATCTGCTGCAGGGCTGCATGAATTCCCTTTGAAGGTACTTCAACGACACGGACTTCATATTTTCTCTTTTATAAGTGTTGCCGGCTAAAAACATTCATGGAAAACGGACTTAGGGACATGAACAATAACACTTTAAATATGTTTTGAATCCCTCGGGACCTGGGATCAAAGAGACATACAGCATTACAGAAAGCCACACAAATTGAACATTTTGTCGTCGTGCACAAATGACTCCGGAGGGTGATTTATCGTCACCATTGACCTGCTGTTTGTGCTAATCTGCCCGTGCGGATGCTCATGATTCCAATTTGCTCTGTTCACTTTCCCCTCTAAAACTTTTCTGCTGTTCCCTCTACGACCTTGCTCTATCACTGCACTCGGTCCACAACTCGGAGACAAAGACAAATGGCTGTAGCTGCTTACCTGGTAAGGGTGTACTCCCTGAGTCCTGAGTGCAGATTCATGGCAGAAAATGTACCTATACAACCCCTCAACCGCTTGTCTCTGCCTATTTTCCATGTGACAAACAGCGGGCTGAAAAACAGGAAAGATCAGGAGAGTATCTTTTAGTGAGGCGCACTGCAGATGTACATTTCTGTAGTGAGTAAAAGTCGGCTCCCAGCGCACACTGCTTAGTTACATTGGACAGTTTGCCAGAGTTCTTCTTCACACTGGGTGGAAGTGTCACATCATGATGGATCAGTTTCCATCAAAGACTGCAGACTTTTGTTCAAAGCGCTGGGCCATCTGTCCACTTGTGACAGCCCAACCAAATCCCTTTTTTTCTTAAACATTCTCTCCCCTTTTATGTCTTTATAGGATATCCAATCCCTTTTATAGCAAAATAGCTTCCAGTAAAAAAAAAAAAAAACACGAGCTTGAGGAAGAAGAAATGAAGCACACAAAGAGTGTCCTCACATTCGGCCTTTTATCACTCATCTGATTCGTAAAGAAGGGTGTGAATGAGCAAATTAAATTCTGAACAACTGGAGCCAGCAGTGTCTACGTGGAGTACACAATGATGACAGTTCATTGAATTGAGTACTATGATGAGCACAATAGTTAATATGCTGTATGTGGGGATGCTCTATAACTGAATTTCTGTTGCTATTTGGCATTTCAGCATTTGTAGATTTTTATAGTAGGTTGCTGGGATGGATTGTTGGGCTTCGAAGAATGAAAAAAATTGGGATTTCATTGAGATTACAATATTCATTTAATCTTCAAACAAACTGACAAAATGGAGGAAATTATCATTTTTAAAGCCAATATTGACCATGATGGTTCAAAATGGAGAAACGTGACTACTTTTTGAATCAGTCCATCATGAGCTGATGTCTTGTGGGGTTTACGGATGATCTTTGTAGAGCGCCGTCTGTGTCAGATGCTGTAGTCGAACAGAGCATTTCAATAATTCAATCTGACAATGCCCTCAAGTGAAGGACATGTCGAGGACAGCGCCTCGACAAGTATGACTTTCTCAAACTTGTTTGAGTGTTCATATTCACCGGGCATTTGCTCTTCATGTTCCTCGCCACCCGCCATTGGTCGGCTTTGCGCCTTGGCTTCACGCAGAGAAAGTTTGGCCGTTTGCAATTTAATTTTGACAGCCTTAAGCTAAATTCAGATGAGATTTGTGTCCCTGGGGAAGGGGACGGCTGGGAAGTTTAAATACTGCATGCTCACATCACTAAATTTGTCCAGCCGTCAAAAATATCAACTCACTGCATAATTCAGAAAGTCAGCAGCAAACACTCGCTTTTATTAAAACTACATCCAAACTACAACGCTCATAAAAAAACGCCCAGGTAGGATTTGACCAAATCCCTGCTCCCGCTGCTGATAAAGCATTTTAAGTCCCGGCACACTCTTGCAACCAAGCACTTATCCTGATTACCCAGACAATGTTGGTTAATGTTTATGAGGGTTTAGTGCTCAGCGTGGACGCTGGGACTGGGCCTTAGAGGAGGGGTCAGATGGGGCATTTTTAAATGAACACGCCGATTGGGACATACTCGATTTGTCTTCTGCAAAGAGGCACTGAATTTGTGTGTCTCATCACTGGGAAACCCCCATTTGCTTTGTGAGAGTTTTATATAGGGCAACATCAGGAGAATGCATTTCAGGATTTATGTGCATGCGGGGTTAGGGAATCTCAAGGCAGTAAAATGAATATTTGCTTAGATCATACACTGAAAAATGTAGGACTCAGTTATCTCAAAAGTATTAAGTTAGCCTAAACAAGTGATGGTGCAGCGTGATGAGCAGTATCCACCCTGTCCAGGACATGTCAATCAATTCCCTGTTCATCACAGTGACTTCTGATCAGCTGATGTGTTTGAAGCCTTTTCACTGGAGTTTCCTGAGGGAAGGTGGAGTGAAGACTTTAGATGAAAATGTTACTGTGGTTTTGATATAAATTTTGAGAATACAATCATGTAAATCAACACCCTAAAGTGCTTGATTTCCTTTTTAAAAGGTCAACCTGCCAAAAGCAGACATTAGATAAGTCCGTGGCCTGAATGCAAAAGAGCTCTTTGATGCCAGAGAGCAGTTTTACATATGCACTCTATATAAAAAGCTGCTTCCCATCAAAGGCCTTGGGAATTGCTGGAGCTGCTTCTATAAATACAGACCACTTAAAACGCAGCCATATGCATTTGACATACACAGCATTTGTATTTTCTGGAGAAGACAGCCTGTCGCTTTAATGTTTCACATGACTGCAGCAAACAAATACAACACACAAAGTCCGTTGAGTGTTTTTATTTTCTTAAAACAACCCATGGACCTTAGCTCTAAGTACCTAAACCTGTTCCAGGTCAACATGGGACCTGACAGCGACGTTTGCAAATCCTTTAAAAGCCCGAACATGCGTGTAAAACGGCCGTGAAGTCACATGGATCCCGTTACAGGGATCATGTAAGGTGGGGACAGAATGTTTCTGTGGCGAGCAGGACGGACAGGAAACATACATCTCATTGTTCGAGTCTATCAGATCATGTAAAAAAAAAAAACCCTCATGTTTTTAAAACGTTTTTTTTCCAACTCGACCAAAAGTGTCAATTTATAACCAGCCAGTTGAATTAGTAAAAGCTTAGTTCTGTTAAGTCCTCAGCAAGAACCACCTTTTTTTATTCTTTGTTGGCTTAAGCTAAACCGAGTTTTTTTTTCTTCTCCCCCCCCCAATTCGACAGTAAAGCCATCAATGTCAAAGAAAACATGCAGTGAAATAAATAAGCAGTTTCTCCAGGGTTAATTTTATGGTGTTACACAGAGTTTGGACAAATTTCCCTTTTAATTAATTTACCAAAAGCCCGCTAATGCCTCGTTAATACTAGGCTAACATAGCTCGCAGCTAACAAAGCTAGCCCTTGTCTGTCCGGAGTTCATTGAGGATATTTTGAAATTTTAAAAATACCAACACAAACTTTTAATGTTTTCAAACGTAACAGGTTTACGTGCCGCTCATCAGCGGTGGATGTGGTGCTGTTAAACGGAAAAAATAACCGATGTTATCTCCGTTACACCCTTTCTTTTTCTACTGTTGGAGGCTAGCTGATAATAGCAGTCGCTAGCAGCGAGCACCCTCAGCTAACGCTCGCCAGTGCTGCTCGAAATGAACCCGCAGGATCGTAAAATTATTTTTTTCCCCAACGACAAACCGGGAATCCAAAATTGACACGGCGTATCATTCATTCATATGCAACACGAGTCGATGAACATCTCATTAAATTCGCTGTCACGTTAAGTGGTCGGCTAGTTTAGCTTGCGGGCCAGTCTCTCCAGAGCAAGGCCCGGATTCCAACTTGGCCAATTTGAAGCGGAGATCGACCACTTTTCGGGTTAAAATTCACAAAGAACTAAAAATCGTTTCGACGTGACAGTTTGTGATCCGGGCACTTAAGCGGGAACCGGAGCCACAGCCATGAAGAGGGCAGCCGTGAGCATCAAATGAGTGGTTACAACAGTGAGCTTTGACATGCAGCAGAACAACAAAAGAAAGGAGAGGGGGAGAAAATACTCACTAGGGATCATTTGTAAACCTGGGTGTTCTCGGAGGTTGGTATCCGTACAGATGGCAATAAAGCACGTCAAAACAGAAGCAGCACATCTCCGCTGAGACGACCATTTTTCTGCCTCCACTTCCCGAACCAGGTCCCGGGCTGAGATTCGGGGAGAGGCCGGATGTGGAGTACCCGGCCGGGGCTGGGGACAGAGCGTTCGTGCCGCTGCTACCGCTACTACTACCGCCGCTAACGTTACCCCCGGGTCCCCCCAGGCCGTTGGCTCTGCTCACGTTCGCCGCCGCCGCAACCGTCGCGGAGGAGCCAATCCCCAACTCCGAGCCACAATGTCCGGTTCCTGCCACCCCGCTCCCCGCCCCCACCCCGCCGGGACCCCCCGACCCGGGTGATCCCGACAGTTTCTGCTTCTTCACCCCGCAGCACCCGGCCGCCATCTTGGAACAATCTGCACCGACACACCGCTTCCGACCCATAACCGTCACCGCGGGAAGGGTGGGGGGGAACGCCGGCCAGACGTAGAAATCCCACTGCGCTGAGACGACGTACGACGGACGATACTCCACTTTCACGCTTTTTTTTTTATTTTTTATTTTTTTCCTCAGACGACGAAATAACCAATGTGTGTGTGGGGAAGGGAAGACTGCAATGTCACCCTCGCGCTGCCTTTAAAAATGCGTGACTTCGCTACGCAAAAAACATTTCTGGATCAGCGTTTTTTTCTTAACTCCTTAAGTAGTCTCAGCTTTTGGTGTTCCCGTGGATCACCAGTAGGTCCCGGCCTAATAAGCCGTTTCCCCCGCTGTCCCTAAAACGAGCTCAGACACACAGGTCCAGAGTGTCCGGTCCGAACAGGCCGCAGCAGAGGACCGCAGGCAGGTCCAGATGTGAAGCCCTCAGCCCCGCAGCGCAGCCAGCGCAGCTCTCCCGAGTGGAAGAAGCCGGGAGCTCGAGTACGCAGGACCCATAAAGATTCAGCACGAATTGCGCACAGTGTCTTGGGCAGCGTAGCCTGTCATTGCAAACCAGCTGGGCTTTTTTTTTTGTTTGTTTGGTTTTTTTTTTTGCTTTTCTTTTTTTTTTGCTACTGCCTCTTCACGAACTTCTAATCACACAACAGGCCCGGTATGTTGGAATTCCACGCGCTGGGATGAACGCAGAGTAAAATGGCATCTGACAATGCGGGGCTGGCATGGCACAGTGAAACGCGTCAGCGCCGAGCGAGTCATTTCAGTAAACGTTGGCACACAGTTTGCACCTGCATCATGTCTGTTGTTGGAAAACCCCCACTCCTCTCTCTCTCTCTCTCTCTGTCTCTCGCACCCAAAAAACACCCCAAATATCTCAATAACACCCCCGCGTCAAACGGAGAGCTCAAAGTTTTCAGTGTAGCTCTGCTCGGAGGTTGTCATCCGCTCATGAGGAGGCATACAGAGGCGCATTGTCGTAATCCTCCGGGCTCGGTTCCGCATCCGTCTCTCGGCTGCTACAGTTCAGTGCTGTTCGGGTAAAAAGCCCTGTGATCGCTCTGTGGGCACGGGCATCGGTGTCGTCGGCACGCCGGAACCGGATTCAGAAAGCGGCGTTGCGCCCGGTCGCTTGCACAGACTGCGTAGCTTCTCGGGGTATCACGTACAATCCAGGAGGAGCGTGCGTGTGCGCTGTTGTGCAAGCACGCACGCGCGTCATGAGCACGCGCCCGCATGAAACGGTATCGACGCACACCACCCCACCACCCCCCAAGATCAAAACCTGAGTGCGCTTTTCCAGTGATTTTCCAAGACAAAAGACGACATACATCCTTTCATTGGACATTACTAATATTATTCTGTGACCATGTCAGGATGCGGGAGGGGATGGGCATCTCCGATCATTATTAGGACAGCAAAATACGTTCATCCTCTACCAGAGAGCCACAAAAATATCCGAGTTCTGGCTAAAAACGATGAAAAATTTAATTTTTTATGACACGATGTTCAAATGTGATAAAAGTGACTTTCCCCTCCTCATAAATCAGGGTATGTCAAGCACTTCTAAGTCCAGGTTTTTAAAGTTTTTCCTTGTTAGGAGCATATGTGATGAAACTGTCTTTATTTTCACAAAACTAAACTTAATACTACCTAGAAATATCAACACAAAGCCAATTTCAATAATAATAGCTTTTTGTGTGAAATACAAAGAAATGTCCCAAAAAAGACCCTGACAGCATGGTTTTGAGGTTTGCTCTCTTTCATGGCAGCATCACCGATATCTCAGCTCAGGCCTCTGTGCTGTGGCATGTCCACCACTCTATTTTTAAAATTTTGTCAATTTGCTTGGTGATTTGGCGGGCTGGATTGGATCGTCTTGTGGGTCTTTTGGCCAACCGGTCTTATGTTTGACACCCCTAAGCAACTGTAATGTTCTCATTTTGTAAATGAATGGTGAGAGGACCATGAAGCAGTTCATCACTTCTGTGTTACATTATTAATCCAAAAACATAATATTTTGTAAATAATATATGGGGTTTTTTTTCACTCACGTTTCCTCACACATCCAAAAGAAAAGTTCCATATGAGGTCAATGTGTGACCCTAAAAATTGCCGATACATATAGTGTGCCAATGTCAGTGTGTGTGATTGCCTCTCTGTGTGTACTCTCTGATGGACTGGCCACCAGTCCAGGGTTTATCCTCTCTCTACCCACAGCTGGCTGGAATCAGCTTCAGTAAAGCCTTAAAGAAGATTTACTATACACAGGTTTTCAAGGTTTCCACAAGACATTTTGGCCTTATCAGTATCTCAGATATAGATGGGCAACTTTGATTAAACATTGAAACTGCAAAGAATTCCATCTTCAGAAGGCTAGATTGTGACCGAGCACATCTACCACAAGCACATATTTGAATTAAGCCTAATAATTAAATTTTGTTCACATGCTTTATTCACAGTGTTTACAGCCTTCTTCTCATAAACTGTAAAACTAATCATTTATTTATAGAATGACAAGGTCTTCCAGTTGATCATGACTGACTGGGGGGGGGGGGGGTCACAAATAATTTCATCACCGCTATATTACTGTATCACTGTAAAAAAAACAACAACACACAATTCACACTGATTTTATACCCTGATACTTACAGAGCTAAAATTGGCCATGTGAACTTAATAGCTTGAATGTCAGTGATTAATACTTTGTAGGATCAGCTGATGTGTTCATGATCCTGGCCTGACTCACGAGGTTGACTGTGCTGGGAAATGAGAAACACTGAGAGAAGCATTGCTCAGGTGGTTGGCACGGCGGTTTCAGATCTTGATCTCTGAATAGAACATCAAGGCACTGAAATAGTCATATATATTTAAGGGTGTGTTTTCCTTCCCTCTTGTGCATTTATAACACAGCAGCTACAGAAACGCACCCAGGGTTAAACTGGGACACGGTTCCTGGCCAGCCATTCGGGTGGATAGTCATATGAGAATCCTGTAGTGTTCCTCATCAGTGAAGGCCTTGCTAAATCAGAAATAACCAGGGGAATGTCCCAGTGGTATGCAGAGTATCATTTCATAGACAGTAAAGTCTCTCTGATCATTTAACATATTGTACAAAAAAGTAAAACTCTCCAGGAAATGGGCGACTGTAGACAATTTGAGGGTCAAGAAGGTCTTTTTTCCAAAGCTTGATGTTTTCCTTTGATTTTTTGGGGGAAAAAAGTGTCGTGCAGGATAAGACATTCAATTTTAATACACTGAAATTGAATTCATTGTAAAAGGGAGACAGACACTTATGAAAATGATGCGTAATTTAAGTGTAACAGTTCCAACAGTTCCAGATTATATATAAAGACGTAACAAATCTGTATGCCCTTTATTAACTATGAATTCCAACAGAATTTTAAAAAAATCGTATCATTTGCAAACTATTCATAAGTCCAGAAAGCACAAATAGGAAGAAGCTCTAGAAATGGGAGCTCATCCTCACTTATATAAAAACTCCTGATTTATACTTTTCATTTACTTTCGTGTTGAATTGGACCAGTGAAATATATTTTATAATTTGAGATTTGATGATATATACCTTCGTCGTGCGGACCACCAAAGCCTCACACTTTAGAAAAAACAAAGTCAGCAAAGTATGTACAGTGACATCGCAATGGTCAAACCACAACCATCTGTGAATGCATGATCTCAGAAGAATGTGCTCTCCTTGCTGCTGACAGTAGAGATCAGAGTGATAAAGTTAAGAATGACCAGAAATATCCTCTGTGCTGTTTTTCCTAATGTATCGCGTTGATCTTCATAACAAGCCAATAAATCGTCTGACATATTGCACTGCCCAAAAGTGCTGGGTGCTTAAATCTTCCTCTGAAGACAGACGTGCTTTCAGTGTCCGCTTGCTTTGTCTTCACAACCGTTCGCTGTCAGATTCAGACACATGAGTTTATCATCAGGGCCAGAGGAGAACAGCAAGCCACAGACTTCTCCTCCCAGTAAAGTTCCTCCCCACTGACTCAGCAAAAGGCTTCCAGGCTGTTTTAAAATGTACAACTAATTACTGTTGGCTATGCTTTTGCTTGTGTTTGCCTGGTAACAAGCATTAACAGACAAAGGCGGGGTCACAATTCTCCCGCATGACTCTCATCTTACTTCTTTTGAATCGTTTTCTGCTCAACATTACACTCGTTTGGATAACATGCATGACTTTCCTTCAAAAAACGATATAAATGAAATGAGCAACATTTCAAGGTACTATTTATTGGTTAGCACTCTCGATCTGCTGCACATTTGGGGACCTTTCTGTGGGTTTGACTGTCTTCACTGTGCATGTATGTACTTATATGCATTTAGGATATTTGATGGCTTGAAGGGCTGCACAGTGGTGTGGTGATGAGCACTCTTGCATCACAGCGAGATAATCTGAAGTGGCTTGTCTCTCGACATTCCAATTCCCTCTCATATACCAAAACTACATACAGTATTTGAGCTAAATTTGTGACTCTGAATTGTCAAAACATTTGAATAAGTGTGTGTTTCTCCTGTCATGGATCTGTCAAAGGTGTTACCTGCTTTTGCCCAATGTCCGCTGGGATATAAAGCTGTAAAAGAGATGGATAAATTGATTGAGATCATTGAGATTATTTCAATTGACAATTAGAACCTTTAACAAAAATATTAACGATACAATATTTAATTATTAAGAGTTGTGAGAACAGAAAATACAACGGCTTTTATTCTATTCTGCGGTATAAATATGAATATTGTGGGAAATGTCCTTTGTGATACTATTTATGATGGCTGAAGATTGATTTTCACTTACTTTCCTCAGAGTGACAGTATTGATCAGGTTTGCTTAAAGTGACTTCACGGGCCATAGAATAGCGTTTCAATTCCCCCTTCCGATATTGAAATGATTTTAATCACATTTTAAACCTTTCACGCTTAGTGGCCAGTTACATGTCTAAAGCCCTGAGCTTAGCAGAGCATGGAGCTGGTATGTACACGGGGCTTTGCATGGCTGAGCAGAGGCTATTTGTCTCAAAACCCCATTCATGCAACTGTAGAATTTTGGGCACGGGTGATGTCACCGCAATGCAATCCAGCACATCCAGATTATCGTTATTATTGTGTGAAGCTACAATGGGAAAGTTTGAAGGCAGACTGAATTTCCTCCCGTTTACAGCTGCAGTGTGTGTGTGTGTGTGTGTGTGTGTGTGTGTGTGTGTGTGTGTGTGTGTGTGTGTGTGTGTGTGTGTGTGTGTGTGTGTGTGTGCGTGCATGCACTGTTGTCAAGGTCAAGATGGCTTTGAATCGGTCCACTAAGCTGAGAGCATTTATCTGTAGCAAAGCCATTTTCTCCTTAAAAACAATATCCTGCCGTCTATAATGATAAGTCATTGAGTATATATGGAGAGAATCTGATGGATTTGTTCCATTCATTAACTGTCTGTTCTATTCTTGGGGACAGAGACAATCTAGCATGTTGCTATTAGGCCTTGAAGTGGAATTTCCCACAGCAGTAGGAGTAACTCACCTCTGACACAACGGCTGAGTGAAGACAGGGAGTCATCGTGATGGTGATGATTCAACAAAACTGAAAGCTTGGGATAATGTGCAAGTCAGTAGAAGTATTATGATGATTTTTATTATTCCTTTCAAAACAGCCCCTGCGAGTTCTTTTATTCCAAACATTCTGATTTTTGATTATTTCCTAATGTGGAGACGTTAAACAGGCAGATCCAGACATCTGAGCTGGGTGGGGAGGATATACTCCAGCAGCTGTATTATGTTTCTCAGGGATCTTAAGGTTGTTAAAGGTCATGGATCTCACTGGACCCAATTAAACTGGGCTCTGTGTGCTCATTTGTAATGACGCATTTATGATTGCAAAAACACGGCCTCGGATTTGTCATTTTGTATGAATATGAAAGTTTAGAAAATATGAAAACCTTGTCAAAAGTAGACAACTAATCTGATTTCATGTCACTGTATTAGCTGCTGAGGTCTCTCTGCGCTGCAGAAACCTTGTCAAAACTTTCTCTGGACTCAGCAGTTTTTCTCGTTTGGCTGCCAGTGTAATGACCTTTCTCCTCCATCCAGAACAGAAGAGAGGAGTCACTCCCTGTTTTACGTTGTGGGGTAAACTCTCATCTCATCGAGAAGGATGTCATGTCACAAACTCAGCTTTCCCTCCACCTTCTCGCCCACTTCTGTGGAAAAGTCTCAGGAACTTCACAGACAACAAGACACTTACATTACCTCCAAGAAAACATATAACTCACGACCAAACTGGTTTTGTTAGATCTCAGTGCTAAGATCTAAAGGAACTATTGATCAGAACATTTTATGACAGACTGAAACATGGTGGATGTATGGAAACGGTCTCAGGATTAATTTCTGTCAATCATGATTCTTTTGCACAGTCAAAAGTTAGACATGAAGTACCACAAGGTTTTATTTTACAACATTTTACTTTCTACATGCAGGCGTGTCACCCCTATCTACAACACAACAGAATGCAGCAATAAGCTTGTCAAACTTTAAGCATATGGGTCAGGAGGATTTACGTGTAAGGCTTCAGACTGTTGGCAAAATAGGATGTGACACATTTGTTAGTTGATGAAATCTCGCAGCGGTCGTATATTTGTAACCTCAAACTACAAGATGAGGGTCTTCTTGAAGGATTACCTGCTGTGCAAAAGAGATAATAAGCTTACTGACATGTCACTTTGTGAAGCTACGGGGAGCTGCTACAAAGAAAATACAGCCTTATGTGACTTCAGTGCCACAGGTTGCAGACACCTGGGCAAACCTTACAGTGCACCACATTTCTTTTTGTATACTTTAGTATCAGATCTCAGTTTGACTGTGTTTGGTGCCGTGAGATGAGTTTAACATTACATAAGTAAAATTGATTTCAGTTTATTTTCACTGTACATTTTACAAATTGTTTGGTAACTTATGAGTTCTTTTATGTTTTTTTTTTTTTTTTATAAATTCTACATTGAAAGAAATACTAGGATGTAGTTATGCCCCTTTTTGAGAAAGATGTTACGTGGAGATCATAGGGTTCAGCCTCACATCAGTGTATATTTTCCCCAAATAACACACTATTTTATAGGACAGCACTATCTGAAAGAAAATCTTTGAACTGAAAATGCTGAAATGTGTTGGAGAATGCTACACCACTTTCCAAGTGATTTGATTAATTGGCATATAATTGTAATGTAATATAATCATGTATCTTTACACGTGTTTATGAGTGTTGATGTGTAGTACTATCTTTCAACATAAACTTCTTGTGGTTTGTGTTCTTGCCTCCTTGTTGAGAAGATAATGGGTTCAAATACTCGCCTGTGTGCTGTCCCTATGTGTGAGGGTTTCCTCCAGGCACTCTGATTTCCTCCCACAGTGCAAAAACATGCATGTGAGCTTCAGTGGTGAGGTGACCCTAAATAGACTGTGTCTGTCTTTGTTTGGTATTGTATTAGCTCCAGCACCCAACAGTAAAGCTGTATCGAGGATAGATGGCTGTTTAATGTTTCCAGGCAGATTTCATTTGGTGGGAAGTATCATAAACGGCCCATTTGCTTAAAAATGTTGCCGCTCTATGGTTGAAGGAAATACTGTATATGAGGTTTTAATCAAATGCTGCAGTTCCCCCTTTGTCCTGTAGAGGTCAACAGTGCCGCCGAGTAGAGGTAAACGGCGTAGAAGAAGAAGTAGGAGGCGGAGCTGAATGTTCAAAAGTGGCGGGCTGTAAACTCACTGAGAAAGCATCCAAACAACAACGACCAGGCGCCTAATTAAACAGCAAGTAAGACTATTCCCAGTTATTATGACTATCGGGAGATCGCGTCGGTACACCTTTTTCGCCGGTTGAGATCTTCTGAATTCAATTTTGTTGGCAGCTGGACGCTAAAACTTAGGGGGAACGTGAAAAGGTAACGTGCATTTCTTGCTAACAAACTGTAAAGATGACACCAATCGAATCGAGTTATTAGTTAACTTGCCTCAATGTGGTTTGTTGTGTTTCTTTTGACTCGAGGAGATACTACATTGCTTTAAACACAAGGATCTCTCTTTTGTTTAGCTGAATTGAATTGGTTAGCTGCGAGTTGTAACGCGTGGACGGATCAGCTGATCGTTATGGAACTCTGTGGCATCGTGACAGTATTTCTGTTTCTGTGCGTCTAAACTGAACGAGAAGTGGTGTTTATAATGTCTTCCTCTGAGTAATATCAAAATAAGAATACAACCACACTCCTAGTGGTTTCACTGAGACATGACGTTTTCTGATTCACAACCAATGACACAAAACAGAAGCTTAATGACTGGGAGAAGTCATTCAATGGCAATAATCTAAACACGAAAATGTTGTTGTCAATACTTGGAGTATTATCTTACAATTAAAGGTCATTTAATATCTGACTCATTGATGAGATCTGAAAATTTTCATCTCCTCAGCAGCAAGAATCACTGCTACACAGTGCATTTTCTTTCACGCTCATCTCCTTTATCCTTTCTGTAAACATTTACATCCTAATGGGAGTGGTTTCCTCCAGGAAGACAATGTCATCATTGTGAGTTTGAAATGCTGTCACTTGTGTGCAGTGGTCAATGTCTTTCCCCACCAATGTCGTAAAATAAAAAGAGGGACTATCTTTTATGTGAGAAGCTTTGATTCATCCAGTTTATTTCCTGAAAAATAGTCTTAAGAAGCATTGAAGCTGTTCTGACCAAATGTTTTTCCTCAGTATCCTCTGTCTCTTGTACCCTTATTCCTTACACCCTCCCACTGGACTTGCTCTTCTGTTACCTGACAGCTCCATCCTTAACATCCTATCCACCTACATAGCTGTCATCTCTCAAAACCGTCTTAACAGTGCTCCTTTAACTTTCCCATCTTCTCTCATACTCATCCTGAATCTTGTCTAATGTGCTTACTTCCCAGTGAAATCCTCCACTCTATCATGTCCATTTCATCCTAATCTCTTTTGGTCAACGCCGCCATCTCTAAACCACACAAAATAGTTGGCCTCACCATCATCCTCTGTAAATATGCCTGATGCTTTGAAGTAAGGAAATTGTTTAGGAATAAAGAAAGAAAATCATAGATGTGTGTCATCTTATAAAATGCTCGGCTGCGATCATGTCAGTAGAGACAGTAGTTCAAAAGTCATATGTCAATTTCACATATGTAATAATGTCTTTCATGATCTTACCTCATTGTATTCATATAATGTTTTCCTTTTTTTTTTTTTTTAAACAGATATTTATTGGAGTCTTCCGTCATGGACTCAAAGGTGATCCCAGTGCGGGTTGCCTTGCGATGTCGACCGCTCGTGACCAAAGAAATCAATGAGGGATGTCAGAGCTGTCTCACTTTTGTTGCGGGAGAACCACAGGTCAGTTTTCTCACAGTTTCTGAATGTTTCTCTGCTCTTTCCGTTGTGTCAGAGTAGATCTACCTATACACTTGTTTTACATGTGTATAAGTTGTTACTTTTTGTTTTCAGGTGGTTGTAGGGACAGAAAAGGCCTTCACTTATGATTATGTCTTTGACCCCACTGCCGAACAAGAGGAAGTCTTCACCACGGCTGTGGCTCCATTATTGAAAGGGCTTTTCAAAGGTAGCCATTTATTTCAGCTTAATGTTTTGTTTGGAATTTTGCCTTCTTTCTGTGTGGACATTTGGCATTTTACTGCAACATCAGTCTGTTTATTGGCTGTACAGAATTATGAATTGATATCATGGATGAATGAACGGAAAACCATTAGTAATACATAATTCAACAATCCCTAATGGTGATTTCTTGTTTTCTCTCCTTTCATTATTTATTTTTTCAGGCTACCATGCCACTGTGCTGGCATATGGACAGACAGGCTCAGGAAAAACGTTCTCTATGGGCGGGGCGTACACATCATCCCAGGAGAATGAGCCGTCAGTTGGGGTCATTCCCAGAGTCATTGCACAGATCTTCGATGAAAAAGAGAAGAGGGCAGAATGTGAATTCCATCTGGCGGTATCTTACCTGGAGGTTGGTGGATAAAGGCTCATTTTTACAGTATAAAAATACAATGAAAAGGAGACAATCTGCCATGTAAATGCATACTAAAAGCACTAAAAATATGAGCTACAAGTCACCCAACACCACTTGACTTGCAAGTCTTACAGTGAATTTTTAATGAGCCTATAATATTAGATTAATTTAAATGCAAATGCTTAATCACCACAGGCCTTGGCGCAAATGTGTGGGGCTGATTGCAAATTTGTTGTTGGAGGTAAGAGGGTGAGCAGAAGAATAAAGCTGATCAGTTCAGCTATATAAAGCATTAATTGGCTGTGTAATGTCCTGTGGCGAGAATTGGAAACTGAGGGGTGATGAAGAGACTTGAACTTGACTTGCTGAGTAATTTTTCAAGAGTATGTTATTCTTGTGATTGCAGGTCTATAATGAAGATATTTTGGACTTGTTATCTTCATCTAAAGATAAACCTGCCATCAGCATTCGGGAAGACCCAAAAGACGGGATTAAGGTGAGCGACGGCCTTAAATCATTTGAAATAACCCAAATTTTCAACCTCTCGACTTTTGTTAAAACGTTTCTTGTACGTTTCAGATCGTCGGCTTGACTGAGAGGAACGTCTTTTCTGCCCAAGAGATGGTTGGTTGTCTGGAGCTGGGAAACTCTGCTCGCACTGTGGGCTCCACAGCCATGAACGCCGCGTCTTCACGCTCTCACGCTATCTTTACCATCACGCTAGAGCAACGCAGGGGCCCCGAAAAGTTAGTTGTTGTTGTTGTTGTGGTTGTTTTCAGCATCACTTTCTGTGTGACTTGTACGCACTGGAAGTGTTGACAAGCTGGCCATAAAGAGATAATAGAATCTGTCATAAAAGAGTTACTATTAATTCTTGCTTAATGTTTCATCATGTGTGTGTGTGCCTTCACTGTGCTACTCTTTTCTTGACAAAATTCAACTCTCATTCTGGAAGAATAGTTTTCTGCCTCAGGCTGTTATTATGTAAACCGAATTTGAGTTGCTGCAGCTTGCCGTCTTCATTTTCATAGAGAAAAGGCTTTGAGGTTTTCTGAGGTCATCACAGGTGGATTTACTGTCACGTGCGTCTTGCAGTAAAAAGAAGCTTTTCTTCTGCCTGGCCAGAAAAAAAACAAACATAATTTAGAAGAAAGAAATTGCTTCTGTAAATATGCCATCTGATATCGCTCGCTGAAATTTGATTTGGTGCTGATTTACCTTCTGTTCACTTTCAAAACACTGGAATTTCCCGTTGCAGAGTCGACCTGGTTGTTTCAAAGCTCCACCTCGTTGATCTGGCTGGTTCCGAAAGGCAAAAAAAAACCAAAGCAGAGGGAGATCGCTTGAAGGAAGGTAATCAAAGTTGGTCTTTATTTAAATCTGCACCTTCACAAGTTTATAAATGTATGGTTCTCCATCTCACAGGTTCAGGTATATAACATGTATTTGTTCTCCTTGCTGTGAAAACGTGTCTTTATAACCAGGCCTTCTGTCTTTCGTCTTGTTTTTTTTCTTTTTCTTCTCAACAGGGATCAGCATAAATCGAGGCCTGTTAGCTTTGGGGAACGTGATAAGTGCTTTGGGCGATGAGAGCAAGAAAAACCCATTTGTTCCTTACAGAGACTCTAAAGTCACACGGCTGCTACAAGGTTGGCTTTGATTCCCACGTTCAGAAGTTACACAGTGGTCATTAGAAACCACGCTCACTTTGAAGATCTTAGAAATTATATCTGAAATGCTTCAAGCACGGATTCTGAAATACTTTTTTTTATTTATTTATTTTTTCTTAAACCTTTTTATGGTCTGATAACATCGTCACAAAGCATATATGAACTTGTTTTAACCTTTTAGAGGACATGTTGAAATCCAAGAAAATGCTCAATCTCAGCCTGATGGTGTCAATAAAAGACATTTTGAAAGTTTGCTACTTTTAATTAATCAACATTGAAAATAAAATTATTCTGAACTGGTTAAAATGGCCAAACTACGCTTATTCACGGTGTACATCTTAAACTTTTCCCCAAATTTGACAAATATGACTTAAAAGGACACATTAGACATATGTTTCAAAAAAATTACTTTATTCTCACCAGCTATCTGTGAACGCTGCTTAGAATCTATTTTTGAGTGACCAGTTGTATATTGTTTCATATTGTTCTTGGGTATCGGATGCACAGTCTGGACATGAGCAGCCTCTATCAAAATGTATACGATTTTATTTGGCTGCCGTAAATTTTTTGTAGTTGGTGTGGGAGAAACGGGGAGAACTGAATACCCTCCATTGCATGACAAAGCTTTGATTTTGGAAAGATTAAACCGAAGCTTTATTGGTTTATGCTCATCCAAATTTACTGGATTTTTGTCGCCAAACGTGCCCGTCGGAGTAAATAACTGTACCGTTTGTGTTTAGATTCGTTGGGAGGCAACAGCCACACTCTGATGATCGCCTGCGTGAGTCCTGCCGACTCAAACATGGAAGAAACCATCAACACGCTGCGATACGCAGACAGAGCTCGGAAGATCAAAAACAAGCCCGTGGTGAACGTTGATCCAATAGCGGCAGAAATGAGCCATCTGAAAAAGCAGGTACAAACGTGGGGAAAGTGTCTTGTCTATGCTGATTCTCTCGTTATCGTGTCTCGTAGAGAAATCGATTTGTCATTTCTTTAATTTAAAATGCATTTAAACACTCGTGATCTGATTCCTATGCTTGTGCAGGTTCAAGAGCTGCAGGTGATGCTGCTTCATGCTCGTGGAGGAGTAGCTCCGGTGCTCTCAGGGTGAGATATACTTTGCAGTGAGCCAGGGTCCCACCGGGACATCAGATAAGCACACACACAGGGTACATTGTGTCTGCAGAAATGAGCAGGTCAGGACGGACAATCTGTGGCTCTGTTGCAGGCCAGAGTCGACAGAGAAAGTGACCAAGCTGGTGGAAAGGAACCGCGCTCTGCAGGATGAGAACAGCAAGCTGAGCAGGGAGCTGAGCGAGGCAGCTGGACAGACGGCACTCATGTTTGAGAAGATCATCATGGTGAGAAGCACTGCAGCAGCATTAATCTCTTTATATCATTAAAAAAGGGTCACAGGTGGAAAACACTTATTTGACAGTCTGGCGTTTTACCTCTTTCTCTTATGTGTCAGTCTGTTGCATCATACTCATCATGCTGCGTTTGCTTTATCTTCCAGACTGAACAGGCGAATGAGAAGCTGCAAAGCAGGCTGGAACAGCTGCAGCATCATGCAGCGTAAGTTTGTAGAAGCACAAAGCCACAGAGGCTCTAAAACGGATCTCACAGGGCTTTAAATGTGGTGAACAATCCAGGTCTTCTTGTTGAGTGCTTAATTGGTTTTTCTGTGGCTTTAGACGGCTTTGCACGGGATGTTTTTGAAAGGAAGTGTTGAAAAAGGCACTCGTTTATTTGCAGGTGTACAGTCGATCTACAGAAAGTGTTGGAGACTCTGGAGGACCAGGAGTTGAAGGAGAATGTTGAGGTGATGAGGAACCTGCAGGAGATCATCTTGGAGCTCAAGGTTTGTTAAACATAATGGATTTATAAAACCAGTGTGTGTCTACTAATGCAAGTGATTCTTGTTTTTTTTCTTTTCTTTTTTAAATTTAATATATTGATCAGTTCGTGTTTGTGCAGCGGTTGACATTTGTCTCTGAATATTGTGAATATAATTTGATAGCTTATCGTTTGTATGCTTTCTTAGAGTGAGAGTGCAGGCATCGCCGCCTCCATCGACGCCATGGCTGCAGGAGGAGACGTCGCTGAGACGTCTGGGAACGGCAGTGCAAATGAGGCTCCATCAGTATGTTGTCACTTTTCTTCTTTTAACGAACACACGTACCTCCTTAACTCTTCACGGCCCGCTCATTAGAATACTTGTAACTTGAATTAGTTACTTTCATCATCCTACAATATTTTAGTCGCCCTTTACCGTGAAAACAAAACAACAACAAAAAAAACATGATTATCTGCCGTTTATTTTGGATCTGAAGTTTCCCAAAATCAAACATCTTCTGTGCATTCAACACTTCAAATCACACATCACTGTTATTGAAAGACGAAGCAGAAGTTTTCAAATATGGTCACTAAAACATATAAAGTAACAGCATGTTTCCCATCCGTCACCCACATCGAGCAATTAAAAACCTCTTTTTTCTTTTAAATCAAACGTGGATCAAAATGTTCCAATCTCTGAACACATCTCCTCCCAGGATGCCGCCACCAAGGACTCCCCGGAGGCCTTCACGGCCCATCACGCACTACGCCAGGCCCAGCTCTCTAAAGAGCTGATCGAGCTCAACAAAGTGTTGAGTCTGAAGGAGGCGTTTGTAAAGAAAATGTGCCAGAATGACAGCCAGCTGGCGCCGATGCAGTCCGAGCATCAGGTAAGAGGATTGACTTTGAAGTCGGCACAACCATAATACTATTCTGCATGCGCGAGTAATGATGTGTTACTAGAGTCTTACAACTCTTGGTCCATCTCTTCCACTTCATGACATCAATGACGATTATTCCGCCTCCTTTTGTGTCATCCTGCAGAAAAATGTCCACACTCTTCAGTCTTCAGTGGATTCGCTGCAGAAGGAGAAAGAGGAGCTCATCTTGGCTCTTCAGTCTGCTAAGAAAGGGACCAACCAGGCCAAGTATGAACAATATTTGACTGTTAATAATTCACGCTCCCTCCCTACATTACCATTCTCATCTGATGTGCATCCCTCTATCCAGGCTGAGTGAGCAGCGGAGGAAGAGACTGCAGGAGCTGGAGGGCCAGCTCGGAGACATGAAGAAGAAGCTTCTGGAACAGTCCAAGCTGCTCAAACTCAAGGAGACCTCCGTTCAGAAAGTTAATCATCTCATACAGGAGATACAGGTAAACAACCGTCTTCTTCGCCTTTTGTTGTGCAACGTAAAGGAAAGGCAGAGAGAGTGCACGCTGCAAAAACAGACACAACACGACAGAAGGTAAATAAACGGACAGAAGACGTTTGCCAATCGTCTTTCATGAAAGAAGAGGAAACCATGTGAAGAGATGAATCTCCTCTCACACATGAACAAAAATCAATGCTTGTGGCAAAAACCTGTAATTACATGAACTGAATTACCCCCAAAAACGCCAAAGAAAAAAACCTGTTGAAGCCACCAATCGTGTGCTGTCAGCTGCTTGAACTGACCAGCTGACAGCAGACAAATCTAGTAAATAAAGCCAAAGGTCAGTCGTGTTGTCTGGTTTGAGAGCTACTGGAATCCTTCTGCTATTTTGACAACATTTTAGACCATCTTATGAATTTTATCCAAGAAAAAATAAAGCAGATTTGCAGCTATATTTGTAAAATGCTGAATACTTCATATCTTTGCAGGCGATTAATTTGTTTTGAAAACTTAAGGTGTTGTTGAAGGATATTTATAGACATTTAGACTTGAAAGTCAGGATAATAATACGTCATTACGTGACGACCCTTTCTAGTTGAAACTTTTTCTAAACTGACTTTACCTCTTTTTAAAGATTGAGTGTAAAGGCCTCGCAACACAATGCAATGTTTCGTAGTTTTCAGTCTGTCAAGGACACTTTTTCCACATTTTCTCCTTTTTCCAGGAAGAAATGCATTGTTGAGTTGTATTAACTGAGACTAATAGATGCTTCCCTAAAGCAAAGCAGCCTAACACTAAAGTGTTTATACAATTATAATGATTCCTACAGCAAAAGTATTTTCCTCATTATAGCGCAACTTTTTTTCTTTATATTTCTTTCAATGTATTGTAAAAGTTACAAAATGTAGTCACTTTTCTTAAATACATTTTTTTTTAAAAGCTTAAACTTTGGGAATATTGATATTCCTTGTGACTTAGAAAGTTGTCAAACCACATTAGTTTGAGTAATTGACAACAATCTGTGGAGAAGGCTTGTTGTGGCCTATATTTTTAGTTGCCAGGAGATGGTGTCAATTTGGTATAATGAGGATAGTTTCTGCAGACTTTAGCTGTTGTAGTGTATTCCAATCTCATTCTCTATAAAGATTTATATATACATAATGATCCTTGGCTTGTCGGTCAAATGAACCTCAGTGGCAGCCCGTTCTTAAAGTACCGTCATTTTTACTGTACATGTGTCGGCAATCCAAGTCCTCCTGTGGTTTCTCAGGCTATGAAAACCCAGCGAACACAGTTGATGCGGCAGATGAGGGAGGACTCCGAGAAGTTCAGACAATGGAAAAGCAAGAAGGACCGAGAGGTGCTGCAGCTGAAGGAGAAGGTATGTGGAGACTCGGCAGGGAATTGGAATCACTCTACAGCAGGATCCTTAAAAGTTTGGGGGCTTTTTGAACTTTTTTATTTTACTTACAGGATCGTAAACGCCAGTACGAGATGCTCAAACTTGAGAGGGATTTCCAGAAACAGGCCAACATCCTGCGCCGCAAAACTGAAGAGGTGGGAAGTTTCCTACAATGTGTTCCTCACAATAATGTCTATGATGGTGTTGTTTGAACGGGCAGAGGGGCCTTTAGGAAGAGTTCAGATGACGGGGAACTCCTGATCTTACAGGCTGCAGCTGCAAACAAGAGGCTGAAAGACGCCTTGCTGAAGAGAAGCGAGGTGGCAGACAAACGTAAAGACGTCCATGGCAGAGGCATGGAGGGAACTGCCTCGAGGGTTAAGGTACTAAAGCATTTAGAAGATTTTGAAAATATGGTTTTGACAGTGAAAGCGGCCATTTGTCACTGAATAGTTGCAAACTTGACATTTATTTCCTCAGACTTGGCTTCTCAACGAAGTGGAGGTGATGGTCAGCACCGAGGAGGCCCGGCGCCATCTCAACGACCTGCTGGAGGATAGAAAGAACTTGGCTCAAGACATCAGCCACCTCAAAGAGCAGATGGAGGCCGGAGAGAAACCCGCTCAAAAAATCAGGGTGAGCTGAGAGATCGGCCAACGCCGAGCTTTACACGCTGTTCAAGTGAGAAGACGCCCGACGGCCCAGTAGAGGAAACATTTAGAATCATTGTGTCTGTGGTGACTCTCCACGCAGCGTCGCACGATGACCATCTCAGAGCTGGAGAGCCAGGGGGCGCTGGAGACGCCGTTGACCAAGCAGGTGGAGAACCTGGAGACGGAGATGGGACTCAGGTGAGTTGCGTTTTCCTTCCTCAGTGCCCTAACGAATGACGGTACTTATTTTGGAAGAAGCTGATTTTAGCTTTCCAGGAGTTCAAAGTAGAAAAACGGCATGTAAAAGGATTACGCTCCAATTTCCTCCCCACAGCTCACCCTCACTCGGCTTTGTAACATCATGAGATTCATCACAATTCAAGTGTTGGCAAATGTATCGACGTCTGTGTTTGGTCTTGATTATGCAAGCTGCTCCAGAGTGACTTGTTTCTCAACAGGAACGCCCAGATAGCTGATCTCCAGCAGAAGGTCCTCGTGGCAGACAGCGAGTCCCGTCTGAAGCAGCGCATCGACGGCCTCACAAGCATAGTGGAAGCGAAGTGCGCCGTCAGGCTCCTCATGTCCGAGGCGAGCTGCGAACATCCACCCCCGCTCTTTGGTCGCGTGCAAAAAATAAATAAATCCCCCGTTTCTAAAGCCCGTCGAACATTTTCTTTTATTTTCTTTAGCTGCTGTCTACAAAAACGGCGAGCTCCAAGCTGGAGAGCGAAGTGAAACAGGAGCGAGGGAACATTCAAGATTTACGTAAGATGCTGATGGAGGAAAGGAACGTCATGTCGACCATGGACATGGAGCACCAACAGCAGCTGGTGGAACTCGAGCAGAGACATCAAGAGAATGTAACACGCTGCCCCAACAGGTTGCGCTGAACTCTCGCCCCTCGTTACGTACCTCTGATCTTCCTCTGCCCCCGTCTTCAGGTCCATTACCTCCTGAGCCAGCTCAAGAGCAAAGCGACGTGTGAAGAGAGCAGTGAAACCACGCAGAAGGACGAGGAGAGCTCCAGAGAGGAGCTTCTTCAGCGTCTCGAAGCCCAAGTTGGTCTCCGCTTTTTCCGCACAAGTTCACCTTCCTGCTTGTTTCAGTGTGAATTGTTGGATAGATTTCTATTTTTCAACACGACAGGAGGAGGAACTGGAAGAGCTGCGAAAGTCAAGTGAGCAGAACAAGACACTGGTGGAGCAGAATGAGCAGTACAGACAGGTGACTCGCCTCTCGTGTCCTTTTGATGGGTGTTTCCCTTTAGAGCAGATGAAACCGGTGGCGTCAATTTTATTTTTAATTATCCCTTTTTTAGAAACTGTCTTTGCTCCACCTGGCGAGTGGGAAGAAAATGTCTTTGGCCCCGAGCACCAACGAACAGAGCCGCCCCGATGACTCGTTTGAATATGTTCCTCCCAAAGTAAGTGTGTGTGTGTGTGTTTACCTCCAAAGGCGCTTCAGCAGCGTGGTGTAGAAAGAGTGAATGATTCTGTGAAATTTAACTAAATGCAGTGTTGTTCCCATTTATGCAACCTGCTCAAATGTATTAATTAATTACACTTGTTTACAGCATGAAACAAGAATCCATGTGTTTTTGCGAAAAGCAGCTCAACCCATTGACCGTCCTCTCCTTGTGATCTCGTTTCATAAAAAGCCCAAACTGAAGCGTTCTACCGCAGCCAAAGTGCTGCTGAACACCACCATCAACGTGGAAGAGCTGATATCGCCCAGTGAGGACGAGGAGGACATGGATGAAGACTGGAAACCTGGGAACTTGGAGAAGGGACGCAGGGTGTCCAAGAAACCAAGAGCAACCGGGGTGAGCGGCTCCCTTTAAGATCTCCCCTGAACTTGTTTGGAGAAACGCTGATGGAAATGTGACATTGGAACGGGTTAAGATGTGAATTAATACGAATTGGTGAAGGTTGGATTACATCACATCCTGCTACAAAGACGTGAAGATCAGCCAGAGCTTTACTGATTTAGCTGTTGACAGTACGTCAGAAACTTCAAAGAAATTTCCTTAAAACAAAATGAATCTTTTGAGTAAATCAGAGTAGCTTGTTGTCCAGCAGACCAGGTGATAAGATTATGTTTGCCGTGAGGTTGATGACTGAGAATGCGCAAAATCATCCCAGAGCGTGTTTCGCAACTCACTCTCTCATGTCCCTCAACCGTCACGTGTTCAGTAAATGTCGATCGGACGTCTCGGTGTGTCTTATTTATTAATGCATCTCCTGGAGTGTTGCGACGCTGAGCGGTGTGTCTGTCCCCAGTGTGCCTGTAAAGGTCGCTGCAGCAACAAGCAGTGCAGGTGCCGCAAAGGACGGCTGACATGCGGCGAGAACTGCCAGTGCGATCACGAGAAATGCCGCAATCTGGACTCGCAGGCGACCATCGAGGTGAGATCCTCGTCACTCCATCCGTTTGTGCTACAGTTTTGAATTTTCAACGCCACGTTTTCTTTTACCGTCATGTCAAGTCTTTAATTTGACTTCGCCGGGGTTCAAATTCTCAATGTTGTGCAGAATATTGGCGTTATTATTGTGTTTTGTTTCTTTTTCTTCCTTCATTTCAGGAAGTGAGGAGCACAGACGGCGCTTCCCTGGACTCGGTGACCTCTCAGGACCCCTCGGTCATCAGCCCGGAGAACTCCACCTTCTTTAAGCCGCCTTCTTGCACACCCACAACAAAGGTGAAGAGCAGTTTATAGGATGAGAAAGAGCCTTCTCTGTTTCATCATGTACGCAAATATCTTCATGACAATTAGTGGTTAATCACGTGGTCGATGAATTTCTTTGAATCGAGTTGAAAGCATTTCTGTCAGACAAAGTTTAAGAGCGAGGACGTTTCGGTGACGTGGCTCACGTGTGACGACAGGTGTTGCAAGAAATCGGAGACATGGGACACTCCAGTGCCGAACTGAAGCTGGTCAGGAGACCCGTCCTGGCCGAGGACGACGAACAGGAAGAAGAGGAGGACAAAACGACGGTCAGCTTCCTCAAGAAGAAGAAACGAATCCTGACGAGTTTCCAGAACAGTTTTTTCTCCGGCTGCACTCCGGTCAGAGAGGAACCTGATAATGGAGACTGAAGGAGAGCGCTTTTATTTTAGGTGTCTCGTGTTTGTGTCTTTTTTTTTTTTTTAAAACAAATGTCCATGTGATTTAAGTGTACTGTAAGTAGTTGTTGATTCTAAAACACAGTTTTCAGTAGTGGGTAATGGAAGGACTGTCGACCTGAGCTTTTAGTATTAAAATGGAATAAAGTCTTAAATCAACGGTTTGCCTTTCTGTTTTTACCTGAATGGTTGTAACGTCTTTCAGGGTCCGTGTACTTTTCGGCCATTCGATTTTACTTTTGATGTCGGGCAAACGGAGAAATAACCCCATTTTTGTTTTTTAGATTTGATGTCGGTCGACAGAAAACTGGAGACTCGTTTCTGGTTTGGAAAGTGGAAAACAAGCCTTTATCCAATTTCCTCTTATGTAGATTTAACTAAAGTCGGTAAATAAAATACAACCACAATTCTTTATTTCAAGCTTGCTTTGCTGCAACATCATCTCCTCCTCCTGCTTCTCTGGTGATCATCTTGTAAAAAATGTATTTATAAAAAAGTCTTGTGACGTTTACGCCAACTTAATAGTGTATATAAACAGCATGACGGCAGGTAAAGTTTCTGCACACGGGGGCTTCAGTTCTACTATACATATGCACTGCGTTCAATAAAGAGTTAATTTCTAAACTAGGGACGCACTGAAATGATAAACGAGGCTAATATCAATAACATAATGGTGCCGATATCGATTATGATCTGCCCAAAAACAAAATTCTATTCCTTCTATATCCTGAAAATCACATGTGAACGCTGGATTTCAAAAGTAATGTCTTTCTATACTTCATCAATCACTTAAGCCCATAAATCCTGAATAAACTATATTGTCCATAAAGAAAATACACAAGTAACTTACAGTGTTAGTTTTAGTGTCTTACTGATAGAACATCAACAGTTTTGTTCCTCGGACCAATACTGATTTATTAAAAGAAAATTACTGTTTGGCCAATACCGAAACGCTCGCAGATATGTTGTGCATCCCTTTTATAAACTGTAAATAATAAACTACCCAACTGACAGTGGCTGTGAGTTTACAGTTTGACGCTTGTGACCTGTTGTCTGTTAATGTGTATTGTTTGTAGTTATAAACATGAAATCACGGCCTGACACTGTTTATTACCTTCGTGATTGACAGGTGCCTGATTCTACATGCGGGGACTCAAGAAACGCCTTTCGGTGTTTGGTACAACATATGACCTCACGTCACTGTCACTTACTTATGGGACTGAAATAGTTTTTTTTTTTATTTCTTACTTTTCACTTTTATTACACTTTCACTCTGCTCGCTCACAAATCATTTATTATGACGTCACAAATTGATTTCACCTCAATTTCCTCAGTCATACTCCGCTTTAACTCTGAACAGAGAGGCGTAGCTATATTAATCTGCAATAAAACACAATTTTCTTGCAAAGATGTAATCACAAACTCGGAGGGAAGATCTCTAATTATCCATATGTCACTCTCATGGCCTAAATGAGGATGACCCCTCCTACGAGCTCGACTCCTTCACTCCCCACTCTGACAAGACACTTAAAGTGGGAGGAGACCTCAACATAGCCCTCAATGCACAATTAATTAAGTGAAACATCAAATATCCCTCCCTGGGAATCAACAGATATAGTCCAGCAGTACATGAGTGACTTCATCTCTGTGCCGCCTGGCTCACCTCTCACCCCACGTTTAAAGAGCACACCTTCTTCTCAGCACGGCACCAATCCTACTCACATACTACAATACTTTCTGCTGAGTAACAAAAATGACTAAAAACTTGGATGAGAATAATATAAAAATCCTCTGACCTTACTGCATTGAATGATATTAAATGATAGACAACGTCCACATGTTTACATCTTTTCCACGTTTAGCTGTGCCTCGGCCCAGGGGCCTGATGTTTTCACACCGTCGACCTTTTGAAAGAGACAAAAAAGTAATTAAAAAGTCCTGTGTGTGTGTGTGTGTGTGTGTGTGTGTGTGTGTGTGTGTGTGTGTGTGTGTGTGTGTGTGTGTGTGTGTGTGTGTGTGTGTGTGTGTGTGTGTGTGTGTGTGTGTGTGTGTAACCAGGCTCCACATGAGCTCCCTGCAGGAGGCCGGATGCAGCTGCATTATGTCTGTTGAGTCTTCGGCGTTGAGCGTCAGAGCGCCGCCGTCCTCTGCAGGAAAACTCAAGAAGCAATTACCGCGGTCGTCTGGCGGCTCCGTCTGCCTCGTTTCACACGTGGAAACTGACACACCTGCAGGGGGATGTGCAGCCTTTCTGACGGATGCCAGCCGTTGGACAATTAGAGGTCTCCCAAGGTGCGGTTGACGTTTCTCTCCCTGCTCAGCGTGGAACCAAAACTCTCCACCTTGCTGGCATTTCAAATCCGGGCCGCAAGTAACTCATTACAAATACTCGCAGTACTCTAATCACATCTGAGAAACTTACAAACATATCTTCATACTTTAATTGTCGAATTAGTGTTTTTAGATAAATACATTAAATACTTAAGGGATGTGTATCTTGGGCTCATGAACCTGAGTTTTTCTAACAGTATTCCTTTTACCGCTCATTTCTGAGACGTGTTTGGAGGATAAATCTTTTAATAGTTCTATTTAAACACATTTTCACGATTGAAGGTGCTTTATGGTGATCATATGCTTCCAAAACATGAGTTTGACAACAGCAGCAGGCTATAAATAAAGACTTGTGCATGAAAACAGCTATGCTCTTTCATTTCCTGTGGATCTCAGCAGCCGTTAATGTAAATATCAGCAAAGATGAGGAAATCAGGGATTCGACTACTTTCACTTGACGTGACAGTTGGACAGAAAACGACCAAGACTTCACACACGTGGGTAATTTAGGGTCGTCAATTCACCTCTGAGGCGTGTTTTTGCACTGCAGGGTTACTATTGCGACGGATAACAAATCTACACGACGATACACACATCGATTAATCTGAGATTATACTGGTCAATTTGTCAAACTAGAAGCTTCTTTTAAAGACATTAAAGCCTGGCTGAGCTGAAATGTTCTGCTTCTGAACGCAGATAAAACAGAATTTATTATATCTGTAAGAAAAACAACAACATAATAATTCTTCGTACTTGTAAAGATCTTTTTTTTTTCTTTTTTCCGAGAAGGCCAATCCAAGAGAGCAGCAACAGAACAATGGTCATAAAAGTAAGCAACAATCAAGAATTTTAACCTTTTCCTTTTATCTGGCAAATGACCACATTTGGTAACTCCCTCATTCTTTCTGTTTCTTCTGAAACGTAGAAATCTGAGCTGCGTCTGTCGAATTTGTCGAATTTCTGTGGATAAAGTCAAACTATGACACGTCGACAACGTGACATAAGCACTGATGTAGTTTGCCTCGTGTGTGACATGTGACAATGTAGGAAAGTGGCAGAGAATGACATTTGATTACCTCCAAAACAAGCAAAGTGAGAAATACAATCCCATTTACTCACATTTTTAAATTGCGTATGAGCAATTTTGGTCAGTTTTACACAATTCCCGATGTATTTTTTTACTTTTATCCCTTTAACAAGCCTGCCTGTGGAACATTATTCAGAAAGTCTTCAGCACCTCAATGTTCAAGTATTTTTAGTGTTTGACCGCTAAAGGGTTAAACATTAAAACTTGATAAGATATAATGCTTTACTTGAGTAATAAAATCATGTGAAACATTGACGTGTGTACTGTATAATGGTGACTGCAGAGGTTTTACAACTCTTTTAAAGCGATAAAAAATAATCAGTGAATCATTCGTAATCCCAAAAAAGATTTCTTTTCCACTTTCCACGCTTGGACCCATGCGGAGATTGTTTTTCTTTCCACTTTTGGTCCAATTCTTATTTTCACAAGAATATGTGTATTGACTGTTATTATTTTGGCGGGGATGGAAATCCTCCTGCAATGATCTATCAGTCAGCATGTGTGGGCAGACTTAAAATAAATCCACACGGCAGAGAGGAGTAAATCTGCATGAGGGCCTCGGGGGGGTGAAATGTGTTATAATGGCTCCCTTCGTGAATAAAGACGGAATTTGTTGAGTGAAGATAACGGCATCATATCTGTGGGATGAAAAGGAAATGAGAATATTTCAGTCGGATAGGAGGGTCCAGGATGTTAGCAGAAATAATATTTTGCGGGGAAAAAAAAGAAAAAGAAAATCTAACAGTGAGAAGCAGATTAAGGAAAATGGAAACTGTTTCACTCAGCTGCTCATCACACAGTGTTGCTCATGCAGAAGCATCTCTGCTCTCATTAAACTGGTTTCTATCTAAATAACGTTCTGTGGCTGTATGTGCAGTACACGCAGCTCACCAGCTGAGGGCGCTAAATGCGGGGACGCTGCTGCCAAACAGGCGATTTAGACTAATCGGTGTCGCCTCTCAGTCAGTGGGTGTTGACAAACCAAATGCTGGTTTCCATTAAATAACATTTACATCAACAGTTTCTCTTCCTCAGAAACAGAAATGATCATATATCTGAATCTCTTCTGATTTATTTTATATGTCTGGATTCAACCCTTAAGAGATTTTCACTGCAGACTCTCATTTGCATGTAAGGAAGAGGAAAGAGCTCCAAGGTTTTTATTTAAATAATTTTCAAATTCCTAATTTAATCTGATGCTCTCCTGGACTGCAAATGATTCCATTTGACCGCAGAAAATGTACTCAAAGGGATTTATTTTTGCATGAAGAGGCGAGAAAGGGTCTGAAGATTTAAGAGAGAGAGAGAGAGAGAGAGAGAGAATGACAGAGGGGGAGAGTTGAATACTAATGTGTGCGATGAGTGGGAGAAATATAAAGCAGAGAGGCACAAACAATATTAAAGCTCTCTGGAAATAAATGAGGGTGCTGCATGTGACAAAACCAGCCAATGGGGGGATTTTCCCAAGGTGGGTTCATTAAAACAAGCAACATTTAACACGTCCAGCGACTTTATAGAAAGTAAAATTTTAAGAAAAGAAAAGAAGAGTTTATAAACGGATCAGCCATAACATTATGACCATATAATGCTGATTATCTTTGAATCAGATCTCATTGTCGAGGGTTAAAATGCAGAATTGTGGAGTGTTTTCTCAGTCTGGTCAGTGTCAAACGTGGTCCAATGAAGGAAATAAACAAACAGCAACATGGTCATGGATGACCAGAGCTCAATGACAACCACACACAGGCCCTGTGTTCTTTGTGAACGTGGCAACAAAAGGAGGGACATATGTGATACTAGGCAGGTGGCTGATATGTGTATTTATCTTTACCACTGCAGTATTTAGTTAACAGCATTTTTTATTGTTAATATTCAGATGTAACTTTATTAGATTTTGCTTTTTCCAGACCTTCATATTGGATGTCATGAACTCCAGGCAACAGGACTTTTATTGTTAAAATAAATAAATGAATTAATAATTTTAAAAAAATACCAGCGTTTGAAAACCTCAAAAAATACCAACAACTGCTTTTTTTTTTTTTTTTCTAATATCAGAGATTAAAAGAAGCATATCATTTAGGGAAAAAAATCATCAATTAGGTTTCAGTTTCAGAATGACTGTGATAATCCCAGACTGATAATCAGCTCTGATTCGAATGTTGTTTGAAACTCTGGAATTGGTCCACAGACGAACAAATTTGACCTTTTTCCTACTTAATTCCATCCACTACAACCAGGAAGAGGTGGACGCAGAAATAAAAGAGCAGAAAGGTATTAATCCTTTAGTCAGGATGATACTCTCCAAACACATCAGCTTTTTAAATCTAAGTCTCTAGTGGTAGATAAGATATGACTAATCTATCCATCCACATTGTTCATGAAGGAATACGTCTGAATGTGGAAAATCCCTGCAGGACACCTCCCGACCCAGTGTGTTCGTCTGAAAGATGTTTCCTATCTGAGGGGACGCTGTTTGCACATATGCATGAGGGAGTAGATGGAGCTGCTGCGTGTGTTTCAGTGTGTCTTTTCATATCCGACCACGTCCTCCCTCTTATGTTCAGCTGCACTCGACCAAAGTCCAGTAAAGCCAGAAAGATATTTGAGGAGAACTGAGGAAGTCTTCAGACCTGAAGTGCACATGCACGCAGAGTTAAAGATTGTTTTCTGCTTAAATTAGCGGCACGACTTCAGAAAACGGCCCCTTGAACTCAACATCAACGGCCCTGATGGAGTCAATCATTTCTGAAATGAGCTCATCAAGCGACGAACGTCCACCTCAGCTAAGATTCGAGGGCCGCGTGGGACCTTGTGCCCGGGATCATTTTATGTTCGCCAAATTGATGCCGCTATCGGATCTAAATTGCAGCTGAAATGATTACGACCTCGGGCGACGTCAATTCAAAGGAGAAACGACTTTATCTGCGTGTCAGATTAATGCTGTGCACATAGACTCCATCGCCGAGACGCTGGACTCTGCACTCATTTGTACCAAATCCTTGAACTTCTGAGATAAGATAGGCCAAGAGCATGAATAAAAGAGGTGTAAAATGCCTTTACTTCAAGGAAGAATGTCCTTATTTCACTGCAGTTTATGACATTCAAAGACTTTCTTGCATATTGAGTACGTTAGAGGACGGACAGCCTTTTTTACTGCGTCATAATAATTCAAATAAAAAGTTTCGCTGTCTTGTGGTGGATGATATAAGAATGTACAGTCATGCACAAACATATGGACTGAAAATAAAAGTGAGAAGGTGAGAAGTAAATGCATGCTGTGGCTTGTGTCACCTGTTTTCTTCATTTCTCCTACTTACATGTCAGAATTTGTCACCGTGATCGCTGTCGAGTTCATTTTTATTAAGGTGTATGCTCTCCATCAATCTTTAACACGCCATTCACTCCACCTTTTTATCGCGCTGCCGTTCAGTCTGGCTCCGTTATGGCAGCCCTCGCTCTTTTGCTTCCTCGTGCGTTATTGCCTCACACCTCATGAGTATCGAACCTGCTTGTTGTGCTACGTGTGTGAAGGTGTTTGTGTGTGTGTGTGTGTGTGTGTGTGTGTGTGTGTGTGTGTGTGTGTGTGTGTGTGTGTGTGTGTGTGTGTGTGTGTGTGTGTGTGTGTGTGTGTGTGTGTCTCCGATACGAGATCATGTAATTTTAATGCGGCAAGTGTGCATCAGACCTGCTTTCCTGGAATGAGTGTCTTTTATCAGTATCAAATATTGTCTCGTCATTCCTTATCGAGGAAGCATAAAAACAAAACTTAATCAGGCAGTTGACCATATTTGGTAACTTCCTGTTTCTTCCAAAATTTGAACTTGATGAAAATCAGCAGAATGTATGGTTATATGGTCACGCTTAACACTGAGATAGGAAGTGGCCGCGTGACCTTTGAAGTCATGTGTAGAATATTTTATACAGTAATGCAGCTTGATAGTGCGTAGACCGTCTTTTGGAGAAATCCAGTGAGACGAAGGTCCAATTTAATGAGTTGTTTGAGCTTGAATTTGTAAAATAAAGGTGATTTTTTTTGTTCAGTATTTAACACGTTATGTTAGCACACCGTGTACGCAAATGTTTACATCATCTTGGCACTCCGGGATTAAAACGTTTCCAGGAAATTCAAAGAGCGCCAAAATAAATGGTGAATCAACAAGTACATTTATAAAGATTTGAGGTTGTTTTTCAACTCTTTTTCTGCGGGGTCGGGTCATTCGTCGAACACATAACTTTAGCAGCGGGACAAAAGAGATGTACTTGACACAGGCCCTACCCTCGGTGTCATTCGGTGTGGAATCAGGATGTAGGGCTGAGGGGCAGGGCCACGGGGCTGTTAAATATTGACCGCAAGTATAATAATTAACTTCCACCAACTCCTGATCTCTTAAACTGGCTGCTCTGCCTCGCTGCCATTGCTCCGCTGTCACTGCTGACATTCACATCAGAGAAACGTCCTCGTCCCCCGACCCGTGCCCGTGTCTCCGTCTCCGCGTCTTCACCTGTCTTCTTCTCTCGCCGGCTGAACTTTCTTCTCCTTCGCGCCGCTCCGCCTCTCGCCTGCTTCCTGTGTCACGACGCACCGCTGGTCCTCAAACCTTTGGCCTCTCCTTCGAAATCCAACGGGCCTCGTTGGGCGTAAAGGTAAGTGGAGCCTTGTGAGAAAAAAAAAGAAAAAAGAAAAGAGTAAATTAGAGATAGTTCGGTAAAACTCATCAGCATCCTTCTTTTTTTTAAGTAGCACATCTCAAACGTCATGTCTATTTCATTAAGTTTATCTTTATTGTCACTATTTTGATAAATCATTAAATTGGACAAACTATTTTTTCAAATGAAATATCATCCCGAAAACAATGAATTTCACCTGGTTGGTTTTATTCAAACCAACAAACACCCAACGGCCAATGAGAGCAGCGGATCATTTAATGGCTTTATCGCTCAGTTGTTGTTTTCTTTTCTCTCTATGCAGTTTTATTGCTCGGCAAACTCTACTGAGGCGTTTCAGTTCAAACAGGACAAGAATTTGAAAAAGGCAGAAACTTGTGGCAGGACTAGAAGAAGAAGCTGATCATGTGTGAAACCAATAGAATAGAGATCAATCAAGCGTGAGGCCGCAGCCTTTTAGTAATATTGAAGACAAATGTCAGCGTAAGCAGGAAACACAAGGGCTGGCAGGTACATAGGTCGGACACACCCATATACTCACATATTGAAAAGCACCCTCGTGTTGACAGCTACCATAAAATCTGTGTTATCTCGACAGGCCTTGGCCCTTTGGCCGCGCGGTTGGAGGAGCGCGAGCAATGATGCCGTTTACTCCGGGGCTATAAAATCTGGGAGGAGGAAATTGCCAGGTCAAAGTCAAGACGAGACTGTTCATATTACTGAAGCAGCTCACATCCTGGGCTGACCCTCCTCCTCTCCTCTCCTCTCCTCTCCTCTCCTCTCCTCTGCCTCGCTCTCGCTCTGGCCGCCAAGCGCTTGGGAACTGGAAGCATCTCACCTGATAGGTTTGTTCTGCGACGAGCTGCTGGTTTTCGCCGTCATCGCTCGGCCCTTCGGGTGCTCGCTGGATGTAACAGCAACTCCATGTGGAAGTTGTGTCCGTTCCAGTGGAGGTGCTGTTACGCGCAGAGAGACACTTCTGCTCATTTCATTCTTAAAGCTTTGAAGTGTGTACATGGCCCCTGGCGTGTGGCGTTACGATGGGACACAAGGTGATGACCTATGAATTGACAGCCAGTCGTTTCTTGCATCTGCCTGTCAGTTCTGTAGGCCACTGCTGCGTTTGTCTCGCTGAACCAGTTCAGATACACACGGGACGCTTCTGGCCTCTAAGATCTGCGACATTACGGACTCAACTGTGACTATTTCTTGTCTTTTGTATTAAAATACATTTTAAGGAGCAATTAAAGCCTGAATATGTGTGTGTGTACTGTATGCCTTTTATACAAATCAAAATAATCAAAGATAAACGCTCGTCTGTTTAAGGATGTAAAAAATCTTTTTTATTAAAATGATATTTCCAAGTTTGACTTATTTATTATCACGGCATCCGTAGATACGTAAATAAATACCTGAAGTGTAAGTCTGCATCATACTCATGTAAACTAAATATCAGCTTTCGAACCAACCCAGAGAAACTTTGCTCCTCCAGCAGATGAGTGTGATCACAATCCTCCAAACTGGGAAGGGACTCTGATTATAGGTTTCCTTTAGAAGTGCGTCAGTAGAATCGGTGGCAGAGACGCCACGATGTGCAAACACCATTATGAGCCACTGAATATCAGAGGATCATTAAGACATGGTAAACATGACGGTACATCAGAAAAGACAGGTATTGATCTGTTGGGTTTGCTAAAACAAAACAAAATGTCTAATGCCTCCACTCATAAGAAATTAGGTTTATGTTCAAACAAATACGTCCATTAACAAAGATAAAAATATTTTTTTCCAATAAAGGAACTGAGATCATTAAACAACATTTACTGATATCTACTGATAACTGTGGTCCAACTTTCACTATTTATTCATTGATAATTCTCCATTTTACAATTGTCACATGTTCTGGGAATTGTTGAAGTTAGTGAGATCTGATGATGACTAAATAATATCAGTTAAGTGTGTATGTTGAAACTGATCAGGGCTTTGCCTCAATGGCTCCAAAACAACGCGGAAAGCCTCTATAGTGGCACCGCGTCCCCAATTATGCAGCACTTGGATATGATTTGACACCGTTACTATGACTGACACACAGAAAATAAACAATCATTGCCACATTGTCTGGTCAGATTACGGTTTTAACCTCATGTTACTGGACAGTGGATGACCTGAAGTAACAGCTGTATTACAGACACACACACAGGCTGAAAGAAACTGTCTTTGCTGCCATCTAGCAGATGATTTACTCTATTGTTACACTAGTGCACTATTGTTACACTAGTGACACACAGAGTGACACACATAACATGTTGAGACAGTACAACAGTAAGTGGCCACTAGTGACTATTTGAACTCTTTAATTAGGGACATTACTAACAGTGAATGTGTGTAGTTATATCAATCATCGATCACTGTGGCACAGATTCAAATACTGAGCCATTGTGGGTCAATAAACATGTACACTTGCCATGATCAGAGTTAGAGATAAGACCCTACAAAGTAAAATAAATACAACTGAAAGTAACACACATGTTAATTTATCTCATAAGTAATTCCAGTAACTTATACGCTTATAAAAGAAACAGGGATTGCCAGAGCAAGTCATAGCAACCTGCACAATAAATTTACCTATTTGTTTTCACACTTGATGTCATTCCTGCCACAACCAGGATTTGAATATTGGTCCCATACACTTAAGGTCAACAGCAATGAAATGCTTACTAAATGCTTATTATTATCATTCATTTGAAAATGCTACTATTGTTGTATATATACAGAATCTGAGTTAAGCTTGTAGTCTCTCTCCAGTAATATTCCAGTGATCATGTTTGAGTCCTGACGCAGTGTCCTGGGGGAAAACCAAACAAAGTCAAGAAAGATTTTAGAAGGCTTTTTAACAGTCTAATGTGTAGTGTTGAAGCAGCAGGGAATCCTGCTTATCATGCAGAAAAATGTCTGAAACAATGGCAGAGTTGCAAGTTGGGAGTCCTGGCCCATGCAGAAAGAAACCGCTCAATATATGGCTCGTGAGGCTCTTTATAATTCAGGGTATATTGTACTTATCCTAAAGTACAATTCAAGTCAAGATTTGACCTTTAGTATGATTGACCTATAAATCAATTGAGTCCTGTCTCATACATCAATTGGCTTATCTTATTATTATTCTTATTCTTATTATACATTACAAGAGTCAGTGGTCCTGAAGAAAAAAAGCTGCAAATGCTTGAAGTGCAATACAATTTGCCAAGTTATTCAAGCAAAAAACTAAATAAAACTAAATTTTAATACTTTTCTTTGTAACAAAAACTGTGTTGAAGTCGATCGAGATTTAAAGCGAAACCGGAAGTCCGGAGTAGGGACTTGTTTTGTTTGTGAAATCTTCGAAACGTGTTAATTCAGTTTGATTCGCATTTTTAAAAAGACGTCTTTACTTTGCGTGTGAATAGTTTGATCAATTGTGTACAATGAAATTGAAATTATTTTTTTAAGAAAATGGTTTTCAAACACCGTGTCATTATGTGGATTTTTATGTCTAAAGGAAGTCCACACCGCCCCCTTGCGGCGGTGCTGCGGATGAACACTTCCGTGCAGCGGAGAACGCGGTAAAACGAGGTTCCGGTCTACGGAGCAGCAGCAGCAGCAATAGTAACAGTACCAAGCAGCAGCATGGCATCGAACAGCGGCGTGGCTCACATTAACGGCCAGGAGACCGCGTCCGTCAACGGCGAGCCGGTCGTGAAGCGGCCGCGGGAGAGCGGCCCGCAGGACACGTCGCTCCGCATCCCGAAGGAGCCGCAGAACAAAGTGACCGTGGTGCTCGGGGCGCAGTGGGGCGACGAGGGGAAGGGGAAAGTTGTGGACTTGCTCGCAATGGATGCGGATATCGTCTGCAGGTGCCAGGTAATGATAACTAATGAAAAAGAAAAAAAATCTTTTGATCGCCTGTTTATCACCGTACACCGCAGCTTTTCCTCTCTCGTTCTTGAGCAGTTTTTTTGGGTGAAAATGGTGGCAGATTAGCGGCCGTTAAATATTCATGACCCGGAGCGCGCGTCAACAACCTTGTGTGACCTCCCGGATGTTGGACGGCTACAGCGGTGCTAGCACGCTGGGCTAACGGGGGGGGGGGGGGGGGGGGGGGTTGTTGTGGATTCTCCGGGATGGTGGGCCCCCTCAAAGCCCCGACGGAGCCTTTGCTTGTGGACCCCACAGAGCCGGGTGGATTCCCAGCCGATCACGTCCAGTCTATACCGGGTTACGTAACCCGGACCGCCCGCCGCCTGCAGCTGTTCCTCCTCTCGATCAACACTCACATTTATCCAAAATGTGACTTTTGCTTCTCTGTAAATCAATTGCAACGTACACACAGTAGATTGGAAAGACATGAGCTTTAGGCAGAGGACTTGTTATATTGATATAGTTGTTGGAGAAAGAACACCTGAAGTCAGCAGCTGTTTGTACCTGAGAGGCTGCTCCTGTTAACATTGTGATAAACTCGTGTGAATTTGTGATTGTGCCTTAATAACAAGTCATATCTATGTCTCCTAATGCAAACAAGGAATAAAAATAGAGCTTTAACTCACAATCCAACCCTGGAGAGTCTGCTCATATACTAGATTTACGTTTAAGCAACGTTTGAGTTTCACAATGCCTCAATGATCCGTGGTGTTATAATTATATTAAATCTAAAGTTGTCCTCCAACATTGTTGACATTCATGTGATTATATGGATTATCACAGTGGTGTAATTCCCTTCCAACTCAAGCTTAGAAATCGGATTAATAGTGGAAAATCATCTGATGCACCAACAAAGATCATCTGCTTCTGTTGCCTGCTGCGACCTGTGTTCTGGTCCATTTAGAGCAGCAAGATGCTCTAAATGGACCTGTGTTCTGGCCCATTTAGAGCTTCTTGCTGCTCTTGGACCTCATTAAAGCCACATTAGCGTTGCGTTAGAGAGGTCTGAGACCTACTTTTTCAAATCGAGCGGGCACGCTTGTTTTGGGCACATCACCAGCATTTGGCTGTCTGTCTTCATTATCTCCCCAGTGGACCAAATGTGACTGAGGTGAACGCTGAACTACGCCAGGGCCCATTGGGGAGTGGACTGAGATCTGCTTTTATGGTTTTGTGTTGAAGTTGCACCCTTATTTTTTAAAGAAAATAAAACAATCATTATATATTCCCATTAAATTTTTTCAATTCTTTTGCAGGAGTTTGATTGCTTGTCTTTAGGTCAGCATGTGTCGATGTAAAAACATATATTAGGAGTGCTTTCCTATCAAATTTCCACTTTTTCTCTTTGTTTGATTTGTTAAACGTCTAATTGTACAAGCAAAGGTGTGTACTCTGTGTGTTTAATAGAAACTCTCCCCTTCTTGAATTCTGTTGCTCCGTTCAACACATTCACTGTTAGTTCAGTGCCACAAATGTATAAATATGAGTGAAATATCACTGATATGTTTCACTGAGTGAACAGAACTCCTCATTTCACGCAGTGAGCTTGTGTGTGTTTGGCGATTAACCTTTCGCAGCTTGTACGCTGGGATGGGGTCCTTCACCTTTGCGACTTTTAGTTGGATAAACTATCCCAGAAGCCGGGATGAATCGTTGATTTGACTGGATTCCTCTCTGATGTTGTGCTGTGCTGCGCCGGGGCGCTGAATCGTTTGGCTCTTTGTTCTCGCACACAAGAGCACCACATTGTTGTCGTCCTCACTGCGGATGCTTTGTGCCCGTTGCTTCCTGCGCAGTTTGTCTTGAGCTAAGCCGCCTCGTTTCTCTCCTGTTTACTGTCCGCAGGGAGGAAACAATGCGGGTCACACGGTGGTGGTGGACTCGGTGGAGTACGACTTCCACCTGCTGCCCAGCGGGGTGCTCAACAAGAAGGCCGTCTCTTTCATCGGTACGACGCGGAGCCGAGGTTTTATCTGGAAAGGCTCAGAGATGGCGGGATGATAAATGCTGAGATAAAACCGTAACAAATAAACCTGGGTTTGAACATCGGAACTACCGCACACTTTCTTATCACTGTTTATGCACAGTAGAAGTGACCCTGATTAAGTTAGAACAGACGTTCGTCCATTTACAGGCGTCACCTGGTTTCAGCGAGGACAGAAGTTTGATTATCAAATTTAAAAACATCTGAAATCTGTGACTTTCCTCTTGCATTTCTGTTAAAATCTCTTCTATTATGCACGTCTTCCTATTTCCTCTTTTTTTCTCAGTAAAGAAACAGGAAGTGAGCTGAGCGGAAACTCAGATGTTATATAAAGAATTGGGGAAAACATGCTCAGACAAGTCATTTCTAAATGAATGTTACGTCGCAATACAAGCAGTGTTTTTAAAGGTTTTGTGTCGTTTTGCAGGAAATGGAGTCGTGATACACCTTCCGGGGCTGTTCGAGGAGGCTGAAAAGAACCTGCACAAAGGGAAAGGTGAGGTCTCACCCCACGCAAGCCGCCACAGGCTTCATCACAACGTGCTGATAGTTGTTTCATGCAGGATTACAAGGATGGGAGGAGAGATTAAAGATTTCCGACCGCGCTCACATCGGTGAGTAAGCTTCACGTTGTTGTTGTTTGTAAATATGTTCCCCACCCACCCACCCCAATGACTTAACCCCCCCCCCCTGTCCGCCTCCAGTCTTCAACTTCCACCAGGCTGTGGATGGAATCCAGGAGCAGCAGCGACAGCAGCAAGAAGGAAAAAAGTAAACGCGCTCGATGTGTCTTTAGAAGCTGCGACTTCATTTATCGTTCGATTGGCTCTTAAGTTTGGTTTTGTGTTTTCATGCAGTTTGGGAACCACCAAGAAGGGCATCGGGCCCGCCTACTCCTCCAAAGCCGCTCGAAACGGCCTGCGGGTCTGTGACCTCGTCTCAGATTTCAAGGTTTTTGAGGACAAGTAAGAATGTGTTTGTGACGTGGACTCGTCATCTGTGGTGTGAGCAGAGCAGCCGGGGTTTTAGATCAGGATGCGTTTGTTTCTGACAGTCTGTAATCTTCTGTACTCATTTTCTATCATAATCGAGTAATGAAGCCTGGTGATAATTTAGTGCAGCGTTAGATCAAGGTGACACAAACCTACAGCTGTTTGGAAGACTTTCTCAGTATCAACATTGTGTTGGTCAGTCTGTGCCTTCAGCTGCCAGCAGATGGCGCCACCTCTCTGAAAATCACAGCCTTGTGTGGGCCTTTGTTTGCATAGACTTGCTCTCACTCTTCCTCTCCGACCTCTGCAGGTTTCGAATGTTGGCCGAGCATTTCCTGACGATGTATCCCAACCTCAACGTGGACATCGACAGTGAACTGGAGCAGCTGAAGGTAGAAACGGTTCATCACAGCGAGCAAAGACGGACACAGAACCGTCGCATTCTGTCATAACAGTTTTCCCTTTTGATTATAATGACTTCCTATAAAACAAAATACTTCCAAAGTATCAGAATGTTGTGGCGCTAAAAGCTGCTTCACTGTAACCTCTTACCTCCTGAGGACTTCGGTTGTCTTCATGGTTCATATTCAAGTAAATCTGAGATGCATTTAGGAGAGGGGTGTCAAACTTAAGGCCTGCGGGCCAAAACTGGCCTGCAAGAAGCTCCAATACAGCTCAGATTTTAAATTCTTTTTGGTACACCTTTCTTGTTTAAAAAAAGAAAATTATGCATACAAGTTGTAGGAGACATTTTTTTGTTGTTGAAATTTCACTGAGTTTTGCATCAGTTTCATTTTAATTGGCTTTATGTTACGATCGTAGTCATTGTTTTTTTTGTGTGTGTGAAAATAGACATTTTCATCACCCATACTCTGTGTCAGAACAAGGAAATTAAAAATGTAAACGTAATTATAGCACTATTTTACCGGTCTGGCCCCCTCAAGATGAAATTGGACTGTATGTGGCCCCTGAGTGTGTTTGACACCCCTGAGTTTAGGCTCGAGACCATTCAATACTTTATAGACGAGAAGTAAGATTTTATTTGATGTGATTTTTTTAAAATGAGGATCACAAAAATCTTCACATTGCCTTTAACCGCGTTAATTAATTACTTTCAAAGCTTCCAGACACATTTTTAAATTTGTTGACGTTTCCTCAGAGATACGCTGAGCGACTGCGCCCTCTGGTGACCGATGGTGTGTACTTCATGCACAAAGCTCTGACTGGACCCAGCAAGAAAATCCTGGTGGAGGGAGCCAACGCCGCCCTCTTGGACATCGACTTCGGTGAGCCACCACAGGTTTTCCTCCTGCTTGTGACGAGTTTCTCCCCCTGCTCTAACCGGAGTGTCTGTCCTCAGGGACGTATCCATTCGTGACGTCGTCCAACTGCACCGTGGGCGGCGTGTGCACCGGCCTCGGCGTGCCGCCGTCTTACGTTGGCCGCGTCTACGGCGTTGTTAAAGCGTACACCACCCGAGTGGGGGTGGGGGCTTTTCCCACCGAGCAAAACAACGTGAGTAATCTCGTCGCTTCACTTATTGCTGTCGATGAGCCTGAAGACGAAGGATCACTGTTTTTCTAACGACATCCCACCTTCATGTTTTTTTTTCTGGTACAAATAAAAATGTTTCTGATCTATTAAATATCTTTACTACATAACAAGAGAAAGGCACATGATCATTAAAGCGCTCTGCTCAATGACAGATTTCTATGTGGTGGTGTTTTCCATCAGTTTTAATGAATTTAAATAGAAAATAAATAAATTTATCAAGTTGCTGCACATCGCAATGATTTTCCTGTGACATCATCTGAGTTGTAAATGTCCTGCTCATTCAGTCCTCCATAGAGACGCGTTCTAGGACGGTCCACAAAGTTTTGTCCACCTGAGCAAAGTGTGATCAATGACTTTAGTTATTGTTGGCAAGCTGAAAAAAATATACTTTAAATATCTGAATCACATCCATGTCATTGATCTCGCTCTGCTTTTGCAGAAAAGTTTGATGACCAGGTCCAAGATGTTTGTTTGTTTTCCCCACACAGGAGACCGGAGAGCTGTTACAGTCCAGAGGACGGGAGTTCGGCGTGACGACGGGCAGACGGAGGCGCTGTGGCTGGCTGGACCTGATCCTGGTCAGATATGCCCACATGGTGAACGGCTTCTCTGCGTAAGACCCCATCAGACTATTACAGATTACTTCCTGGCTCAAGTTACTCGACAGGCTTTTTGTAATCAGTAGAGACGTAAGCTGCGCCACACACACACACACACACACACACACACACACACACACACACACACACACACACACACACACACACACACACACACACACACACACACACACACACACACACACACACACACACACACACACACACACACACACACACATCAAACTGAAACGAGTGACAACTCCCGTCTGCAGCATCGCCCTGACGAAGCTCGACATCTTGGACACACTGCCGGAGATTAAAGTGGGCGTGGCCTACAAGGTGGACGGACAACCTCTGCCAAGTTTTCCAGGTAAGACCGAATTATTTTTAACTCAAGTTTATTTGCTTTAAATGATGTCATAGTATCTGAGAGAGGTAAACCACTGAAGGGCTGCAGGTCCCAAGAGAAAACTAAATGACAGATTAGAACGGTTGTGGATGTGATTGACAGACAAAACTACCAAACTGTGTGAGGAAATATCAAAACGTACAATAATCGACCGAAGCTTCGAGGCAGCCATCGGCTGAACCGAGACTTGGTAACACTTTTATTAAAGTAAATCACTCAGTCATCCCAAATCTGCTGTAATCAGCTTTTTCCTGCCCCAGTTTTCCCATTATTGAATGTTTTAGTCATTCGAGTCTTCAGTGTTTGTGTCTCTGAAGCTCCATCTGTCCGTAAAAGCTTTTCATGCCTGGGATAATTACCGTAAAGACTCTGGTTACAGGTGAATGAACATGCCTCGACATCTCCAGAGTGTCCGCGTTTCACATGGATCAGCTTTTCTTTTCTTTTCTCTTTTTTTTTTTTTCCACCTCGCAGGAAATGCAACATCTGGGCTTTTTTTTTTTTTTTTTTTTTCAAAAGTCCGTATGGCAGCACATTTATCTTCTTTACGTCGGGCTTTATTGTGCCAAATGGAGCAAATTGAATTGTTCAGCTGATTGAAACCGGCCGTGATGAAGCCAGTTTTTCTGCTGTCTAACGCTGCGGCGCCAAACGGCACGTTTCCACTTGTGCTGCTTCCTCTAACAAATCTGAAGACACACACACACACACACACACACACACAGAAGTTTCGTAGGAGGAGAGACTTTAGATGTTTTTCTTTTGTATCATGTGTTCCAGCGAACATGGACGTTCTGACGCGGGTGGCGGTGGACTACGAGACGCTGCCCGGCTGGTGCTGCAGCACCGAGGCGGCCCGGAGCTTCGAGGATCTGCCGCCTCAGGCCCAGACGTACATCCAGTTCATCGAGGACTTCCTGCAAGTGCCGGGTTCGTGACGACATCCGTTCCAGGAACGGGAGAAACCGCAGCCAAAAAAAACAAAACAGAAAAACCTCTCGCTGCTTTGCCAAAACTCAGTTTATGTCTCTTCTTCATCTTCCAGTGAAGTGGGTGGGAGTCGGCAAGTCCAGGGAAAGCATGATCAAACTGTTCTGAGCCGTCGACACGTCCCGGGAGCTTGGCCGAGCCTTCAGGGTCGCACCGGAGGACCGGAGGAGGTCGCAATGCAAACCCATTCCTGGAGGAAGCAGTTCACCAGCAGAGCAACACGGGCGAAACCTTTTGAGTTGCTGTGTGTGCGTCACACTCACAATAATTCACACCTCTAATTTATGCATTCCGCCTCTTGTTTTCTATATTTATTTTGGTGTTGATCTTTAAAACCTGCTGCAAACATTTAGGTCTTCTATGTTTTTTGGGGGTTTTTTTTGAATCACACTTTACGTTTGAATAATTTTTTATTGATCACTGGGGATGCATGATATTGGATATGTGCAGATATCTAATCTGCCGGATTTTTAAAAAACAAAATACTGCCCATTACTGATACCAGATATAATCCAGAGTCTATTGATGCGTCGGCGCGTCAAAATCACGTGTCCACAGGATCCGTCAACTTTCTGCTTCCCCTTCATTGTCCATGTGAAACGCACCGCAGTGCATGCTGGGTGCAGTGTGCGTCGGCCCCTCAGCTGCCTTCAGCTCATTTGCATAAAGTCAAACCCATTACCTATGAAAATGAGGCAGAGGTCCGACGTGTCACGAAACTCCCGTGAAACATCTAAACTCCCGGGGGTGAAACCAAAACGAAGACGGATTCGGCCGCGACACATCTTATTTCTCGCCTCAAATGTTTTCAGAAATACTTTTCGCTGAACTGTTTATGTAACAAAAGAGGAGATTTATGGCCGAGCCGCCACGTTGGTTTGGTTTGAGGTCCAGGAGCACCGTGGTGTCCTGAACAAAACTGTTTTAGGTTGAAGGAAAGACTCCAGTTAGTTTTCTACGCAAGAAAAAACCCCAAAATGAAACGCACTGTGGACACGTGATAGACGCTCCTCACATGATAACTAATCAGAACAACCATCGGTGTTTCAATCCGCTGGGTAACTTTTTTTTTTGTGTTAATCGGCAGACGCCAACGTGCCGACGTCATCATGCATCCCTTGTTGAAAGTAATGAAACAAACCAGAGTTTGACGTCAGCATAACTTCCAGTTTCAGCTTCGCCGCAGCTTCAGCGACTCACTGGAGAGTCGAAACTCCCCACCGTTGTTCCTCGCGGTCCCGTCGCGTGTTTGTGTGTGAAAAGACATTTCAGCCTTCGTATTAGAAGGATGTTACAATTTAAAAAAAAAAAAGAAAAAGTTGTCTGACTTTGTAATGAAATGAAAAACCGACTGAAGCCGTCAAGTGATTAGTGCGAGTGTGAACTTTTCTATCTTTAACCATTTTGAAAACATTAGAGCATCTCAGTGAAGTTTGTGTTTAAAAAAAAAAAAAAAAAAAAAAAAATCTTTATGGCGATCATGGGAGCAAATGTAGAGCTTTAAAAAGAGACATGACGTAAACATGTTTTCACACCATTCAGGCATTGATCATCTGTAGTTTTCCACTAAATGTAAGGAGGGGCAGTAATGTACAGCGGTCATCTCAATAATTCCTGCAACATTTCATCACGTCAGTGATGGAAAAGAGAAACTCGGCTCGCTTTTTATCAATAAAAGAAAACCGAAGTTTACCCGTCTGCTCATTTTTGATTGCAAAGCTGTAGTTTTGGGTTCAAACCTGAACTGCAGATTAATTTCCTGGTGATTTGACAGATTGGCTCAGTGGGTCTTTCCCACCGGGCCGCCGGCGTGCAGCGCTCGTCTCGCTCCTCGCCCTCCTCGGTTATGTCCACTTCCTCTCACTGTTTGAAAGCCTTTCAGGACCGGCGGGGATTAGATTAAAGTGTAAAGTGTTCTCCTTGGCACATCGATCAGAGATGTAACTGTACCAGGGCTTCCCAGACGCTGCCAGTGTTTCTGATGCGTTAAGGACACACATTTAGTTCTCAGTCAGTCCGGCTGGGGTGACCACTGCTCATGTTCATGATGGGTGTCGGTGTCTCTGCACCCTGGGTGTTTAAAACACAAGTTAAGGTTGAGGAAGTTTTTACATGCAGTTGGACGCGCAGAACTTTGTGCAGCTTTTACCCTCATGGCAGCAGCACGCCGTCTGAACTAAACATCCTGGTTTTAGACATTTCTTACGAGTAGCGGTCACTACACTGAGATATTGGCATGAGGGAGAACTGCCTTGTTACTGTCAGGGTGCGTGTGTCAAAAAAAACACCCATAATGCTACAGTTGTAGAAGTTTTCTGGTCGTTCCACTTTATTTTGCACTTAAAGGTTTCGTTGAAATGACATTTTCATCACATACTCTGCGCCACAACAAGGAAATGTTAAAGTTTAAGTTTTAAGGTCGTTATATGTCTTATATTCTAATCCAGATTAAATTGGGCTTTATGTGGCTCCTGAACTACTATTATTAAACACTGGGAATAAAGCAAAAGAAGCAAGATCGATAAATATTTGCCATTTGAGTTTTATTAGAAACTACTGGATCTAGTTGACTTCAGGTTGTAATGAAAACTCTTAAGAAGAATGCATCTTTTGTAATCTAGTAGTTTTAAGGCGTCTCATATTCAATTTCCTTTTTTTTTTCTGCTTGTTTGTGCTCATTAACCAAAATGTACTGAAGCCCGATTAATCATGAACTCAGGATTATTTTTTACTTTTCTGACAAGATTAAAGTCACGTTTGTTTGGTCATGGGCGCGCCTACATTTGCCCCCTTTTTTTTTAAAGAACCTTAAATAATAGAAAGTTGATAAAATATGAGCAAACTCCAGACACAGAATAACTTGATGTCATGATCCATGGGCATTCATGCCAACATTACTGTGCAGAAATATCCAGTAAAAATCCAATCCAGCTTTATATGTAAAGCACGTTTAAAGACCAAGGTGCTGCACAAAGTATAAAATGTAAAAGTGCACAGTTTCCATGTTTACACAAAATAGATAAAATATACAGTTCAACAAATTAAAAGGGGCTATAAACATGGGTAATATAAAAGACATTAAGAAGATCAATTAAAACCGTATCGCATCAAAAGTCAACGGCTCACATGAGAACAGTTTTAATGCATGTTACGAGGAAGGGGCCTGTCTGAGGTGGTGGAGCTCTGAGGCGTCCGCCTATCAAGTCATCAGAAAAGCAGTAAAACTAACGGCGGCGCGGCGACTCCACTGTTGGGGTGACACTGTCCTGTGAAAAACGGAGAACGTGTTGGGTTCTCGTCTCCACCCTCCGAGTGCTCCTTCCTTTAAAACGGCCAAAGTTGCAGACGTGTGCGAACCAGTCGATTTCCAGTCCACAAAGTCCCTGCATCATCAAAAATGGCAGAAAGTGAGCTTACAGTAGATGAGCGAAGCCCTTAATTGAAAATAAAGTGCTCATAACATCCAAGGCCTCTTCCTCCTCCTCCTCCTCCTCACGTCTCTGCCTGCCCCCATACCTCCCTCTCTTTTATTTACTACCCCTCCTTCACTGGTAATTGTGAAAACGTTCATCAGAAGGTCAATCAACTTTCTGCACCTCAAAACTTCCACATCTGCTGCTTCCCTCCGCTGGATCTGGACCCCAGTTGAGTCTTCTCCCCACTGATGATAGGAACCTTTACCAGCAGTCAACGACAAGTAAGAACGTGTACATTTTCCAACTCATTCGCGTGATTGATCCTCATGACTTTTGAAAGTAATCCAACATGCAAAAAAAACCCCATCCCAAACACATTTAATGAAATGGAGCACGTTTGTGGAGAAGATCCAGTTCTGACCTTTCAGTGTAAAGCGTTGCTTTGTGGGAGCTGGCAGTGTTAAGAAACGTGATTTGTAAACGTCTCTGATTTAACGCCGGGTAATGCGTTTTAAGTTTCCTCGAATGACTCGTCATCTTTCTTCCATTTTCTGTAAACCTTCCTCTCGCTCCACAGTGTCATGACTTATGCATCCGGGGGGGTTGATAAGACGTCTGCCTCACTGCAGCTGGAAAGAGTTCAGATTTTCTTTTTTCTTTTTTTTTTTTAAAGAACGGGGGAGACAGCGGCTCTCACACAGATTGAATTGAAGGAGCTAAATGTATTTATCAGTTTATGAGTGCATGAAAGAAATCCAATTCGGCAGATGGAGCGGCGAGTATTTGCAGGAAAAGATGGAGAAAGATGGAGCCCGTCTCATTTTACATGTACTCCTTTTGACTAGTGCCTCTTACTAAGGATGCATTACGTCCTAATGTGGTGCCCCGAGGTGGAGGCGAGCGTGTGAAACTCTTTAAAGCTCCGCACTGAAATATGTGCTTAACACACAAAATGTTACTGTAGTAATCGTTCACGTCATTTAAATGCTTTTGAATATTTTCCTGGACGTGAGGGTGTGTCCAACGTTAAATTCATTACTTATCATTTATTAATTTTTATTGTTGGTAAAAAGGTTAGAATCCGTGGATACAATCAACTTGTTTCTATGTCGCCATTTGAATAACTTCAATCCGAATTTGGGAAATCAGTGAAAAGGAAGATGAGGAGGAGGAAGTTTCAGTGTGTGTTGGACCTTTGACAGGATTTAATCTCCTGGGCGGTTTTGGTTTTGGTTCTGGATCTACCACAGAAGCTCACGACTTCTGTTCGTACTGTTTGGGGAACGTTTGCATTTCTTTCACATGAGTAGTTTTTAATATGCAGAATTTTTATGCTCAACGTGAGAAAGTGATGCTGCTTTGGTTTTGGTAAAAAAAAAAAAAAAAACTTCCTCTCACTCTGATCAAAACATTTAACCTGGAAATAAATAGGAAACAACTATCTCTTTCCAAACATGCTCCCAGTGAGTCGTATTAAATCATAAACTATATGTTGATACCAACTAATCTTTTACAGAAATCCAATCCGAGGTGATCGCTTGACTTGAGAGAAGATTTATGATAAGAATTGTGTATTTGGTGTCATTTTTGTCAGTTGTATGATTTTTAAAAAAATACATTTTATCTTATAGAAATTGTATATAAGATATCCCTTTATTTATCTCGCATGTGGAGAAATTTGTAGTGGTACAGCAGGATAGTACAGAGAAAGAAGCACACATAGCAGGAACTAAAAAAAGCAGATAAAAATACAATATAATAGAAAAATATGCACACGGTGCCTATAAGTGTGGACATGTACAGAGTATGGGGGTGGATGTATTGCACAAAAAAGCAGGTAAAAATACAATATAGCAGAAGAATATGCACACGGTGCCTATAAGTGTGGACATGTACACATATGTACACAATATGGGGGTGGATGTATTGCACAAATAGCAGATAAAAGCAGATAAAAATACAATATGATAAAAGAATATGCACACGGTGCCTATAAGTATGGACATGTACAGAATATGGGGGTGGATGTATTTTACATAGTAAATACGTTCTTATAGATTATTATTGTTATTGCACCACTTCTTGTCCAGCTGGAGTGGAGTGATATTGTCCGGTGGTGGTGTGCAGTGGTCTACTGGGAGCAGGCTTGGTTGAAGAGTCTGACTGCAGCAGGGAGGAAGGACCGGCGGTATCTCTCCTTCAGACACCGCGGGTGGCGAAGCCTGTCACTGAAGGAGCTGCCCAGTGATGTGACGGTACCATGTAGGGGGTGGGAGACGGTCTCCATCAGGGATGAACGCTTCTTCAACATCCTCCTGTCTCCCAGCACCTCCACAGGGTCCAGGGGGCAGCCCAGGACAGAGCTGGCCTTCCTCACCATAAGAGTGTTTATTTACATTTTAAAGTCTACCGGCCCGCGCCTCTCCTTCTTGTGACCCATGATTTGTTGTCACAAACACATAAAAGCAGCAGCAAATGTTTTCAAAAACTGTTTGTAATGACTGATTTAATGTATATACTTAATGGTAAATGGATAAATAGAATATGAGCATACGTGCTGTAAAGTGTCAAATCAGAGCGGAGGACCCATTTGTTTTTGTTTATTTACAAATGAGGAAAAAGATCTGTACTGACCATTGGCATTTTCATGCTATTATTCAATATTTGAAGTAATCAGAGACATTTGGCCAAAGAATTGAAGCGGCCACCAGTTCAGACAAATCTCCTTTAATCACATTCGGTTGACAAGCATTTCAATGAGCGCCTTATAAATGGCTAAAGACATATTTTCTACAAGTCCTTCACACATAAACTCAGCCTGATGGTATTCAAGAATATCCTGATAAAGATTAAGAAAAGAATTTCCCACTGAGCCCACAAAACCAACTGGAACATGTTCAAATCCTTCATCTGGCCTCCTTTGATTAGGACATTGATTGAAGAGGGGAATATGTATAAAGAAGTGCAGAACATGATTGGCTGAAACGAAGTTCCCTGTGATCGCTGTGTCGTCTTGGACACTTGGTCAGACGACGAACACGGAATTCGAGCCGCGGTCCGCTCTGAGGACAGCGAGGCATGGCGGTGGAAGCATCATGATAGGGGGATGTTTCCCTGTTTATGGCTCATAATACTTGAAGAAGTCGCGTTGCGTCGTGCTGAAGAGGAAATGCTCTTGAAATGTACTTTTCGACGGGGACGACGACTCCAAACACACCAGGGAGGGAACAGCGTCTCGGTTCCAGACCAACAGAATGGAGGTTATGGAGTGACCAGCCCCATCTAGGAATTTTAATACAGTAGAAAAGTTAAATGACGTCAAGAATACAGTTTCCTGGGGAAACTAAAAGGGATTTTAATTGTGCTCATCTTTCAATTTTGAATAAATTAACCCCCCACCCACCCCACTTACTCCATATAGTCTCTCTATCTATGATTGATCTAATCCATGACGTTGATCACATATAACTTATGTCTGTTCGGACCTTCCAGCTTCCCCCACTGGGTCTGCCTGTGTATGAAAATGTGTTCCGATCAGCTGCCAAAGACCTCAGAAGCTCCAGCGAAGGTTTCCAAGTGCCAAAGAAGTAAATCAGTCTGAGAGCAATGAGCTCAGTCACTCTGCAGGAGGGAATAACGGCACAAGGTCACTCCCCCAAACAAAAAACTACATTTTATATGATTAAATAGCGTCACACTTTGTTTCAGAATTATCCTGAATGATCAAAACACTTTAAACGTGGCTGATCGGTGTCAACAACGTCTGGTTTTCTCTGAAAACTGATCTGGATAATAGAAACGGAGGTTTCCTTAATGAAAACAAGACATCAAATTTATTCCAGTGGCTGATCACAGGTGAACTAATTATAAGAGCCTATAACAGTGTAATATCCTCCTAATCTCCAGCCTGGTATGTTTAATCTGCCGATGGCGCAGCACTGAAACAATTTGGGAATTTCTTCACATGTTTGTCTCCATAAGAGAGAACATGATCAAATCAACTTCATAAAATCGAGCCTCATTCATACAGTCACACTAAATATTTTCCCAGTGAGTGCTCGGCGACACAACAATACATTAGCAACAATAAACTGAGCTTTACTCATTTTAAAAGACTAAAGGGGGCAGTCGGTTGTTTTTTTTTTTTTTTGTAGTTACAAGTATAAAACATCCTTCCACATGTGATCTCTGGTTGACTATTTTACCTTCCGGTTCAAATCCAGTTCAAGCTGAGCAAACCTACAGAAATGCAATTTTCTGAACTATGATGATATGTGTGACCTTCAATTCTGAATGACTCTTCATCAGTGAGCCACATTAACATTGAAAGCCTCCTGGGAGTGTCCTGGTTTTTTGTTTTTTTTTTTTTTGCAACAATATTCTTATTTAAGTTTTCAAAATAAGAGTAAAGATATCAGATATATTTTGTTCCACTGTCATTTTGAAAAACTGTTGCTGTACATTAAAAAAAAAAATTAGAACAAAAGTGCTTCTCCCAGGTGTCTTTAAGTTTGTCATTCATGTATTTCTCCATTAGCAGTTGATGATTCAGGGACAATATTCATTTGCACCAGACCGGCTGGTCCACATGTTTCTGCCTGAGTTACAGCTACACTAGTGCTCACACCACCTTTTCCTCTGCAGCTTTCTACAACAGTCCACATGAATTATTTCCTTATTCTTCTACACTTCAGACGACAGGACAAAGGCGCAAACCTCCCTGTACGTATTACAGGTATTAATTACTCTTGCCTCCAAAGGAATCAGGCAGCTCACTGATCTGCAGTGATGTGTAAATAATTCAATAATCAAAATTCAGAAATCAGAAATACGCAATATGTTGACCTCATAGTTACTTTTGATGTGTGTAACTTCATCTCCGCCCCTACATACACACACACACACACACACACACACACACACACACACACACACACGCACACAAACACAGGAAGATGGGATATTGAGGGCGGCTGCGCTTTCGTCCACTTGCAGTAACTCTGATCAAACCTCAATGAAATGCAAAAATTGATCGTCGGCAGATGCAAAAGACGTGACCGCCACTACAGCTCCCACCACACACACACACACACACACACACACACACACACACACACACACACACACACACACACACACACACACACACACACACACACTGTAATTAACAAGAGGAGGAGAAACAAAGCAGCAGATTTACAATCTGAATCAAACGAGACAGCCGGATGTTAAATCTGTTGCTGGAATCTGATTCTTCTCTTGGAACTGAATGTGGGAAGAAGAAAAAAAACAAACCCTGCTCCATCCTCATCTTCACCTTCATTTGTCCAGCCCCCCCCCCCCTTTTCTCTCTATCACTTTAATTCAGTCTCTCACTCTCCATAAAAACTCTCTTTGACTGAGTATCTTTTCCTCTCCTGTGCACTCAGCACCAACCGCCCCCCCCCCCCCCCCCCCCCCACACACACACACACACACACTCACGCTCACACTCACACTCACACACACACACAGATACACTCATGCTCACACACATCGCCTGTATGCGGCTGCCTGAACTCATGAAACACTCCTCATGCAGCTGCTGGTACTCTGGATCCCTTCATTTTGAGGTAAGCACACACAAACACACACACACACACACACACACCCACACACACGCACACACCGTCTGGGGCTGGACTGTCCGGTGCGCTGGTCTTTGCCATGAATCTGATGGACCCGGTGGGACTCTAAGTGGTAATAAAGTGGGACTACGATGGATGACTGTGTCTCTGCTGCTGCATGGCTGGCACTTAATGCAAGGCGTATTACTGCTTCCTCTGGTCAAGTAGTGCATAATGAGTCTGGTGTTCTGTGTTGCAGTCTGAAGTGTGCGTACGGTGGATGAGCAGCGTGCCCATCCTGTGTTTCCATGTTTTATTTGACGTGTAGTTGAACCAAAACTCTGGGGCAGCATCTTTACTTGGTAATCCATCGAGCAAAAATGCTCTCTTATCAGAAACATTGTGATTTTCCTCCTGACCTCTTTGAATTTTCCACATTTGTTGAATTCTAACTATTAGCCTGTATGTTTCAAAAGTATGGGTTTAAGATTGGGAATGAGGTAGCGATGTTTCCAATTCAGTAAGTGGACAGTCCCTTTGTGTATTCCTGGCAGCAATAAAACTGTTTGGAGAGCAAGTTTATATTCTGCTGTCACCGCGTGACAGTTTATTGCTCCCATTTTGGAGAGAGACCAGAAGATCTGCTGACTAAAGAGCTGCAGCCACTGAACTTTTAGGAGACAAAAAGCTCGGGTTTTTGATATTTTTCACGCAAAATGAATTGTGTAGCAGCCGTGTGTAGCCCTGCCACGCCTCAGAGGCTGACGTTGCACTCCTCGGTTGTCTGCCATTGATTATCTTCTCCAGTGGCGGGATTAATGTCAAACATTCTGTTTACTCGTGTAAAATCCCCGCTCAGTGCTGCGAGCTTCATGTAAAGGCTGATGTCTCTGGTCCTTGTCCAGTGTCCCCTCCATCAGAGTGTGACGGGGACGGGATCCCCACCGGTTACGGGTCCAGGGACTCCATCCTCAGACCTGGGGCCAAGAAGGAGTGGAAAAGACGAAGGCGTGGGCACCTAAAGCGGATTGACAGGCAAGTCCAGTTAGACTTCATCACTTCTCGTGCTATAACGTCCATCCAAAGTGTAACGTGGATCAGATGACAGGCTTTTTATCCGGGATGTTGCACTGACTGTGTGTCAGTGCTGCGGTGAGGCTTCGAGTCTATTTGTGCAGCTGCAGCAGGCGTGTGTGCCGCCCGGGGCTGTGGTCAGCCTGATACCTGTGTGCTTGTGTGTGGTTGCTGATGTTTCAGCTGCAGCAGCTGGGATCCAGAGCAGGCTGCGGCCGAGGCCGACCGACAGAAGCAGCAGCAGCAGCAGCACCAGCAGCAGCAGGAGCAGTCAGTGTTTGGCCTGACTGGAGGTGCAGCCATGCGCTGCTCCACCCTGCTCGCCGTCTTCACCGGGGTGCTCCTCTACTTGGTGCTGGGGGCGGTGGTGTTTCGCGCCCTGGAGGCTCCGTGGGAGGAGGGAAAGCACATGCAGCTGCAGGACACACGCCGGGACTTCCTGCTCAACTTCTCCTGTGTCAGCCCAGACAACCTGCAGGCCCTCGTGGAGGTATCAGTGACAGGAGCATCTTTGAAAATTAGAAAATTTCTTCTGCATTTCCTCGTTTTCGGGGGCATTTTGGGAGGGAATTAGATTCTACTGCTACTTTTTCTGTCACTTTTGTGCTACTTAAAATAGACATCCCATGAGTTAGGACACTATGCACAATGTAGATAAACATCAGTGTCCAATGATGTCCAAATGATTTAGAGCCTATGTGTAAATAAAAATGGTTCAACTATAACAAAACACGTATTGAAAATAGATTATTTAGATACGAACATGTTTGAAAAAAGTGACGACTGGGTATGATACTAATCAAATAAAAGCATACGCTAAAAACAAAATAATATCATGTCTACTGGAGCTCATACAAAAGCGACAAGTGACTTCAGGATTTAACTATTATAGGAGTACAGCTTCAAAAAAAGTCCATATTCTGTGAAATATTGCAAGATAAAGAAGAAAAGATACCACCAATGGCCAATATTCGATGGTTTCTACCAGCATGCTGTCTAACAGCGGAAAGCTTTGCTTGTTCGAGGAAAACATGATCACAACTAGACTTTGGAGTAAAAGTGATCAACTCTGTAGTTCAAACCTGTTAAACCAGTTTAAGAACATATAGTGCAATATCAAATTTGATTCAGTATACATATGAGCCTAAAGTTCCTTTTCTTTCAACCGTCTCCTGAAAAAAAACCTGATCATTTGTCGATTATTGGGAACTGGCTTGCAGGCTCCAGTCAATGAATGAGGGGCTGCACGGGGTCTGCCAGTTAGTCTTGACTGAGTTGAATCATTTGTTTCATATTTCAATCTGACCCTGAGTGGATTTGCAGTTATTACATTTCCAAGATTTGTAAGTAAATATCATACCTGCTTTAACACCGTCATGCAGTGGAGCTCAGGACACTTTAAATGGCCCCAAATGTAAGAAGTGTTATTTTCTGCCTCTGATGAAACTGAATCAACACAGAACGTCTCATCCGGTGTTGAATCTGCATCTTATGCAGGAAAAAGTGACACTGCCACTGCCCAGTTGATGTTATTTATATGATTACTTATCATCTCTAAGCGAGGAGCTGATAAAGGAAGAAGATAGAAATATGTTTTGGCTGAATGTCGTGCAGATATCTGAGAGCTTGAGACTGACGATGAAATCACTGACAGTCTTCTGTGTGGGTATTCAGGAAGAAGACCACCCCCTCTTGACTCGTGTGGTCAGTGCAGGTTGTTAATGGCTCTGCGGAGCAGTGCGGCACAGCCATGTGTGCACCGACTAATTGTGTGTCTTTAAGTGCATGAAAGCTGATCCATGCTGAGTTTTACAAGGTGTGTCAACTGTGTTTTGATCCTGAGACGGATGACCCTCGCTCCAGTGTGAACGCGTAAAAATACAGTTTTAGCTTCAAGGGTTCAAATGTTAAAGCATGTGAAGGACAGGACAGAAGTAAATCAAAAAGGCAAAACAGATTATGGCTTATAAAATTAGCAGTTTGCATGTTCTCCCCATTTGTCTTCTTCTGGGTACGCCGGGTTCCTCCCACAGTCCAAAAACGTCCATGTGAGGTTAATTGATGGCCCTATATTGTCCCCTAGGTGTGAATGTGAGTGTGTGTGTGGTTGTGTGTTTGCCCTGTGATGGACCAGCGCCCCACTTCCCTGTACAGGATAAAGTGGTATAGAAGATGGATGGATGATGAAGGGATGAAACACCTTTTGTATACACTTAAAAATAAATGAAATGAAAATAAATAAAAAGAGACACTTTTCCCACAAGTGAAAATACATCATGCTCACTGAAACACCGTCCTAATGTTGCTCAGCCTCCGCAGCTCTCTTCATGATAAAGTGCAAATAGAAAAATCGAACGGAAACAATTTAGGCTTGATTCAAAAAAAGTCTGCCGTGGACATTTTTGCTGCAATCTTGTCTATTTAAAGTGAGAACGATTTAAAAGGTTAAATGAAAACGCTTTACTTGCTTTATTCGTTTCACGTCGTTGTGGCCCTTTATAGTCCTGTTTGTTGTGTATCGATGTATTTCAGCTTTGGCCTCATTCTGGTGTATTGAGTGGCGACTCTTCTCCCTGCGGTGCTGAATTTTCATTCAGACGCTGCACTTTAAGCAAACAGGTCCTCGCATGTTAACTGACAGAGGTACGGACACAGCAGGCTCTCCATCTCATGCAGAGGCTGAGGTGGACGTCATGAGGCGTCATTTCATTCATTCTCAATGAATTACTATAGATTAATGTGAATGATGGACAGTGATGACCCCTGGTGTCCCCAATATTAGAACAACTGTGATTCAATTCACTCCACTGATAATAAGGATGTTTATATATAGACACCAATATAAGACAAGAACTTTAATCTATTCCTTCATCAATTCATTTATCTTCATCACAGACACGTCTCTATTGTTGTGGTGAATAGACTTTAACAGTGCAATAGCTCACATTTTTACTTTCCAGAGGAATGTTAAAGACGTGTCCATCATCGTCACACTGAGAGTCCCTCACTTGTCTTGTGTGAAATGAGCAGAGGAGGAGAATTAAACAGAAGTTAAACTTGCTCTTTAACTTACACAAGAACAAGTGTGGCCTATTTTGTAGAAAACTGACTGAAATGTTGCTCTTAATTCAGTATGAGAGCACTGGGACACATCGCTGCTGTATCACTCTGCTGATATCATATTCTTAATGGCCCCAATAACAACTAACTCTGGTAGAATTATGCAGAAATACAGAAAAGCTTCAGTGTCACTGAGCAATAATCCCACCGTGGTTTAGTTTAACGGTGCCATTAAAATCAGTAGTTGTTTTTTTTTTTGCATTAATACATAACAAATATACTGTCTTTTATATATACAGCTTACAAACTTTTTTACAATGTGAGAAAACTATAAGATGAGGATTGTTTGTGTGACCTTGACTAAGAAGACACTTGTGAAAACATGTCACCACACTGCTGACGGCAGCTCACACAAGACTGACGGCCACGTTATTCAAGAGTGAGCAGGGCAGCTGCGACAGACCCGTTCTTCAGATGTTGTTCAGTGCAACAGGTCACCATTGTGGTGTCAGGTTTCACTGAACAAATGTCAGACGCTTCAACAGGTCTCCAATAGATCCCGGGTTTCCTCATCCTGCCATCTGTCCTCGGAGCTGAGCGCTGAAGGTTTCTGGTGACGTGTCAAGTCATCCAAAAGGGAGAAAAAACTGCAGGATTTTCAAATGTAGACTTACTAATTTCCTCTGATTGGCTTTGATTTCGTTTTTCCGAGTCCAAAAACTACTAGAATCAGATTTTGAGTTGCGTCAGAAGATGACTAGTCTAAGAAAGGATCTTACAAACTTACAACAGCCTCATTTTCTCACCTGAAACCTCACAAACTGCTGAAATTATACCTTCTCTGGTTGTGTTTCTTACTGATTTGTCAGTAATTGCATATCCAAACTAAATGTCATTATCATTCTAATTATTATTCCCATCCATCCATCCATTTTCTTCCGCTTATCCATTTCCGGGTCGCGGGGGTGACAGTCAGAGCACTGTTACCCAGATCACATAGCACAGAAATTATTATTCCCATTATCTTTGACAATGTAAATTAAGTGTAAGCTTGACCAGTAGTTTGTAAAGCTGCAGTTTGCAAAGTCGGCAAAAACTAAAAACTGCAATACAATTTACATTGTTAAAGATTATTATTCCCATTATCTTTAACAATGTAAATTGTATTGCAGTTTTTAGTTTTTGCCGACTTTGCAAACTGCAGCTTGACAAACTACTGGTCAAGCTTACACTAATTGGGATCCTCAGCAATCCCAATCAATGCATTAAAACAACTGGAAAGTCTCCAAGTCCAATCAATTCCTCCCAGATTCCCCTGAGATAAACGTTCTGCTCAGCGGCAGCGGTCCAACGGGCACGGCCCAGCCAGAACTGCTTATTTCTAACGATCATCAGTGTCTCATTTACTCGATGTAACGACGTCCGCGGAGAACATGTGGATTCATCATGACGCTCAGGTTTGAAATCAGAGTTAACGAATGTCTCCAAGAACCAGTCGACACAAAACGGATAATGGAAAAGGAGAATCAGATTATCTGTGCTGGGAATAGTTCGATATCCATGGGACAGGATGGAGCCTTCACGGTCCAACAATACCAGGAACTTTACACAATTTTTAATCTCTGTGGACAGTTTGAAATCACTATTGGGTTCTCTTACTTAAGCGTTTACTTCTGCTTTTATTGCTTTTATTATCCAGCAGTCTTGTGCAAGTTACTTAAAGTTATTCAGTTATGATCATCAGTAGTTTCTGAAGAAAAAAAAACTAACTTGTGCTTTTCTTGGATTGTTTCCTTTATTCAGCGTTGTCCTCATATTGTTTAAATCTCTGTGTTATCGTCATTAGATATGCTATATCAGTTAGTTGGAGGAAGATGTTATGTAAAAAAAATATATATATATTTTTTAACTAAAAATAATTCATGGAAGCAGCAATAAAATAGCTGAGATTAATTGCAAACATTGAAGAAACTAATAAACCGGAAATCTAACATTCATCCTAAACCGCGTGAATACAGGTGAATGCAACGTGTTGAAAGGAATGCATCTTTTACTCAGTCATCTTTTATGTTGCTATTAATTTTGAGTCAATTCATCTTTAATGAGGCACTTTCTCTTTAGCAAACAGGAGTTTAGTGAAATAGTAGGAAACATTCGTTTTACTGGAGATGAAGCAGGACGATGAGCGACAGCTGCAAGGTGTGATTCCAAACACCATTACTGAGTTGATCATCAGCCACTGAAGTAACTAGAAACTGAACAGGAAACTCTTCGCTCGCAGGAAGTGTCGGACGCCCTCGGCGCAGGCGTGGACCCCAACAGCAACACCACCTACGTCAGCAAGTGGGATCTGGCCAGCGCCTTCTTTTTCTCAGGGACCATCATCACGACCATCGGTGAGCTTCCACAGGTTTTCTTTTTATGTAGTTTCATTTATTTATATAATAAATAGTATCTTTCTTTCGTTTTTTTTTTGTTTTTCAAAATACTGTTGTTGATGCCAGAGATGCATGAGAAGTTAAGCTGCAACTGTGTGTGTGTGTGTGTGTGTGATTTTTTTTTTAACATATTTCTTTTAACATGCTTTATTCAGTTATTTAAGATATTTACGATTTGAAAAATGGCCTCCTTTGTTTTTAATCTCGTGAGTCACTGTGGCTCAAGCTGCTGCAGACGTTACTGTAATGCAGGATCTCAGAAAAAGATTCTGTTTATAGTGCGTCACAGTATGTTGTATATGTTCTGGCTAAATGTTGGATTTATTGAAATGAAGTCTATGTATCGTCACCAGATTGAGGCCGATTGTAATTGTGGGTAATTTGGAGAACATATGAGGCTGTTTAGAAACTTCTTGATTTTCCATCTTAATTGTGAATATTTTGCTTTGGGTTTTTTCTCTCGAAACAACAGGGTTTGGAAACATCTCCCCCAAGACAGAAGGAGGGCAACTGTTCTGCATTTTCTACGCACTCGTGGGAATCCCGATGTTTGGCTTCCTGCTTGCTGGAGTGGGAGATCACCTGGGAACTGGGCTGAGGAAAACTGTGCTCAAGATCGAGACCCTCTTCCTGGTAAGATCCTTAAATAGAAAATAAAATCCCCTCCTCAGTTTAGCTGTCTGTTTGTTCTCCTTTATGAGTCTGGTGTCGCCCTGCTGACAGAAATGGCGGGTCAGCCCCACCATCGTGCGCGTGATATCAGCCGTCCTGTCTATCCTGCTGGGCTGCCTGCTCTTTGTCGCTGTGCCCATCCTGGTTTTCCAAGAGGTGGAGAGCTGGAGTCTCCTGGAGTCGGCCTACTTTGTGGTCATCACCTTAACCACAGTGGGGTTTGGCGACTATGTAGCAGGTGAAATTGCGTCTCAAGTGACTCAGTGAGACCTTGTTTTTTCTGCGGAAATTGAAGAGATTTCAGTTGATTTATTGTTTTTTTTTTCCACAGGTGTCACATCAGTTACTCTCTATTCACGGAGGTCACTTTTGTCGTCAATTACAGGGTCTTTCTTTCAAGACATTTCATTACCCAGGAGCCTCTGTGTTCAGATCGTCTCATCAAATATTTCATTGTCGATAATAATACAAAACTCACAGTTACAGTTCAACTTGGTTGCGCCGCTTGCTTTTGCATTTTCCATCTTTTTTTTGCTGTTGTTGAATTTATCGATTTGCAGCTTGTGCGACTTAATTAGCCTTCTATAAATACGACTGTCATCTGTGATGCATTAAGTTCTCGCTGCACAGACAACAACATCATTTATTAATGATTGTCTTGTGAGGCATGAATTATTGATCGTCCAATTTGGTAGGAAGTATCCACCATCCAAGTTGTTTATTTACTCCACAGAAGAATGATGAATGGACGTCTTGTACGTACTCTCAGCCTCTCCGTACTGTGTTTGCGTCAAAGGGGACTCTGGGTTTGCTGGGAGTGATCACTGGTACAAGCCTCTGGTGTGGTTCTGGATCCTGCTGGGCCTGGCTTACTTCGCGTCCATCCTGACCATGATTGGTAACTGGCTCCGGGTGTTTTTCAAGAAAACCAGAGCCGAGGTACTTTCTCTGTCTGTTCTGTCATGTGTTGTCTTTACCTATTCCATCATCATCATCATCATCTGGTCTCATTTCCCTCCATCAGATGGAAGAACTGCGAGCCCACGCCACCGACTGGACTCAGAACATCCAGAACATGTCGGTGGACTTCCGCATTGCAGGAAAAATCGACGACCCCTTCAAGCGTCATCGACGAAAGCACCGCCACCGTCACCGCAAGCACGATCACAACGCAACAGCCAACGGGGGCCCGGAGGAGAAAGTAGAAGGCCACGAGAGTCACACAGAGTCTGGATCTTACTCGTCTTCCTCGTTTACGTCCTCGTCGTCGAATGATTCGGGATCTGGGTCAGAAACAGATTCTCAGGTCACTCAGACGGAGCGAGTGGCCGAAGAGAAAAACACAGAGCTGAAGAAGAAGGAGGAGGAAGAGAAGAAGAAGGCGGCTCCTGCAGACGCCCACCTGTCTCAGCCCCTTGATTACTTCGGGGAGAACCTTGCGTTCATCGACGAGTCCTCGGACGCTCAGAGTGCCAAACTACATCTGGATCCTCTGCTGGATTCGACACAACCCAACACTCGCCCGCCAAAGAGGCGACGCCACAGGAGGCCGGTCCCACAGAGAAGCCCCAGAGTCATCAGCTGCAAGCAGAAGAAGACGCCCAACGGAGAGTCCAAACCGCTCCCTGACGTTCCACTGAAGCTCTAAGACTTCAGCTGATTGCAGAAACTTTAACTCTTTCATCCCCGGGTTTGAAAACTGCTACAAACTATGTCTGCCTTAACATGAAGCTGCACAGCGTCACAGTTAACAACACACTGAGCTGTGCGGACTATTTAAGCTATGCACAGTTCAGATCTGAAGATGTCTCACACCAAACATGGGTTGGTGCGAATGGTTATATCAAAAAAATGACTGAGTATGAGAAGAAAGCACCGGTACGACAGGTTGTTTGTGACGCTTTGGTACGTAGAAGAAGCGAAACAGAGCATGAACTCGGTCACTTGGTGTCTTAATGATGCAGCGGGTGGTGTCGATCAATGGTCCACAAAGTGTGCGACAGTCTTCTCTGGTACCAGAGCGGCAGGAAAAATCTCCCCGGCATGATTTTTCTCTTTAATATTTGAGCAGAAAACATAAAAAAAACAGTCTGTGTTGTGGCTACAAAACACATTCTTAGAATTGAATTTATTACAATATTAATTTAATTCAATTATGAACTAAGCTTTTGCGCAAAAAACTATTAATGTATCAGTAACAGACATTTCATCGAAGCAGCAGGATAAAAGTTCTGCTTTCTATCGGCTGTGGACTTTTAAACCTGTTTACTTAATATTATAGTGTGAAATACATGGGAAAGTCTGGAATTCAACCAAATATGACCTCTTGGTGTGAGAAGAATGGTGTGCAGTGTGAGAGATGGAGCTGCTCTTTGAGTTTGACTCATCCTCCCACACTTCTGAAACCCCCGGTGGAGATGTTATGGGTTTGAAGCAGCTGTGTGACTGCACCGTTTACAGCCCTCTATAGGACTCTTGCATTTGTTTGCAATCCCTAACAGTCAGACAACCGTGCCACCGAGGTATGTAGCGTACCAGCTGCACGGAACGGTGATAAAAGTTCACAAGAACGTTGTTCCCTCATTGAAACCGTTGAAATACTGCAGGTATTAACACCACTGCTGGATCCTATTTCAACATTTGATGCAGATGCAGAAACAGCAATGAGGTTTTTGTTTTCCACCCTCTCGTCTGTTCAAAGCCAAAACTTATTTATTTAATCTTCCTGACATTCATAGAAAGGTTGCTATTATTTCACCACATGGTTCCCTCTTAAGGCCGTCTCATCACTTCCACTCATTAGTCCAGTCACTGTGCTCTTATCTGACAGTTTTATGTTGGTCAACGGCAGTCGCTCTCGGTGTGGCTGTTTTCTTTGTGTGTGTATATAAATCTCGCAGACACTTGAGATGAAAACATGAAGCTGAAGCCTTTAGCCACTTGTGGTTTGCATTTAATGCTCTTAGCATGCGAGTGTGTACGCCTCAATCAAAGATGATGAAGTGCTCTTTGTGCAAGTGTTTTTTCCATTACTGTGTGACGAGTTACTGCCCCCTACTGGGGCAACAAGACATCGCACTGTTCCTGAAAAGAGAAAACACTGGCTTTTGTACTCATCCAAAAAACAAAGCTCAGTGTTGTGTTGATAAAGTTATTTGTGAATCCTGCCAACAGTTAAATGTTCTTTTGGTATGAAATGATTAAAAAAAAAACAACAACAAAAAAAACCTTTTAAATCACAATATCTGCATTTTGATTGCCAGTTGCTATGATCCTGACTGTACTGCATTTATCTAATAAAGATTTTTTAAATTCAATTCGATGTATGTTATTTAGGAAATATCACACAAGAGGAAGTGCTGCTGTAATGAGTATCAGCACGGTTGTGATTCAACACAAACTTGAGTGTGATATTGCTGTTTGTTGGTTGACTGAATTGATTTCTTAATCATCTGTTTGGCTGTGAAAAGTCAAATAGTCCTGTCACTAAACCATGAAGTGATTGTTTCTATTGTTGTGACACTTACTTTTTACTATATTTCTGCATTATCATAAGTTAATCTCTTCTGAATCATGAATATTAATCTGTATCTTTCCTTTCCATGTGTGACCAGTATAAATCAGACACAATTCTGAACTGCAGCGGTGCTATTATACCAAATATATTTTCCTGTTTGAACTACCTGTCGTATACCCACAGTGACATTACAAAAGTAGTTGCTATTTTCTACAAGGGCCTACAAAGACATGATGCAATCGCTCAATGGCAACCACTATACATCACAAGTAACTTCAGTAGTTTGTCTCTTTCATTCCCTCTTGCTCCCTCCTGTTACTACTTTCAACTTTACAAGTTCTACTTGTAGCCGTTAGATTAAAAAAAAAAAAATGGATAAATAAAAAAGACCAAAGACACAGACGTCTGATTGCAGCACTGAAACATCACTTCACTCTTCTTAAAGCACCACTTCTGAAGGTCATTTAAGGACAGGCACGCTGTTCAGATACAGTTACTCACACGGGATATCTTCACCTACTGAGCAGGGAAAACACGCCAACTACACTTCTTGGTGGAAGCGACTGTTGGAAGCTGTATATTTTAACGCTTTCAAGCATCAGCACTGGAATAGAAATAGACTTCATTGGGGGGGGGGGCACTCTGAAAAGAACATTTCCACCAAAGTATGCGAGTATCAGGAACAAGATGTAGTAAATGTATTTGAGCAAAAGTGCTGACCTGTTTAATCCGAATGATTTGTTACAGAAATATGACCACCAAATTAAGGACAGCAAACAGTCTGCACTAGAGCTCGCCATGGAAATATAAATAGATAAACATGAATCTATTGATAGATTGATCCAGCTTACACAGAGAAAAAAGCCGCGGTGGGTAGAATGATTGGTTCAGACATATAGAGACGAGCCGAAGGACAAGGTGATTGGGCCAATTACACTTAAATAATGTGCAACTACCTGGAACCTGCATTTGAATAGATTGCGGTAATTTCTACCAGTTTAGTCTGGAATCAAGTTTTTTCAGTGAATAAAAAAGTGGAGAACATATCTCCTGAAGATAGCCAATCTATTTAGTAGAGGAGATTTCATGTTTGACATAAAGCCTCAGACATACTTTGAAAACTATTTTTTATATGTAGAACTGCTTTCAGGCTCTAAGGATAAAAACGTTCACAGTGCTTCAATGCCTTTCATGGACCTCCTCAGACGCTGCTGGTAACCAGGCAGCCATATGCTGCAGGACTGGAATAGCACAAAGACTGTATAGAGGAGGCAGTATGCAAATGTCCTTCACTTGGTCAATATGGCCTTTTTAACATGTGCTGGAGCTCCTCTGCTCATCTGTGTAGGTAATACTCCTCTGGGCACCTTAACTAATTTCAGTCTGGAATAAAAAAAAAAACCCAAGGACAAACACAGTTCAGCAGCACAGGAAACAAACTCTTCTTTTATTATCTGTTCTATCATTTTAATGAAAACTATAAATCTTTTATCTTGAAATGTATCTGACCAACAAAGCTTGGAAGCAAAGCAGCTGAAGGAATTTCAAACAGGACAGATCCCAAAGAGGGTTCGATCAGGACGACGAAATGACCTTGACAGTGTGAAAAGAAATAACAGAGGACATAAAATGCGACGACTGTTTTGTTAGAGGTCAAAGCAGAATACTGAGACACAGAACTGAACAGCAGATGGCAACAATGTCCACAGCCCAGAAAGCAGGGATGAAGCAGTTTATCGCTTCACCACTTTACTTCAGCCAGTAATACAATTCCGAAGAAAGGTGGGTGGGTGAAGAAACTACAACTTCAGGTTGTTCATAATAGGATAAGTGATTTCCATTGTTTAGCAACTTTTTGTTTTGCTTCTTTGTAACAACCCATTCTATTAGAAAACCCGATTATTTACCTTTGAAGTAGTGTCACGTTTATCAGGAACATACATTTGTGGGATGAGCAGTAGAGGAAAGTATGTGGATGACAACTCCTGATTGGGTTAGTGGGCTGTATGTAGTTCTTCCACAAACTACTGAGGCGGATCCTTTTGAATAGATAATTTGGTAAATTATTAATAAGTCCTGTTTCCTCAGACTCCAATCATCCAATCCAAGAGATGACAATCAGTAGCAGGCAGTTGTTTTCTTGAGCGCTGTCCACATGCTGCTACTCATTCCACAAATCCATTTTCCTTACAAATGAGGCACTGACAAGGGAATCCTGCTTTCTAAAGGTATGTGGTTTATTACCAACAAAAACAAAGCAAATAATTAATCTAGGGAGATTTTTTTTTTTTTATAAGATAAGATGAGATGGGACGGGACGAGCTAAGATAAGATATACATTCTTCTTATACAGACCCATTCACTCTCGCAATTGGAGATACAGTTTTCAGCCAGCGTTGAAATAATTCATATTTGTGGAGGCAGTTAAAAAAAATGTATTCTTCTTTTAGAAGGAATTCCCAACAGTGTTGTGCAGTGTCCATTTCATTCTGTTCAGTTTAGAAACTGCTGAGGGATGAAGAGATTGTTTAAATAAATATTTTGTGAGCTATTGAATGATGTGATGCAGAGGAGGAGAGACGTTGTGTGACGAATATGACGTTCCAGATCAGAGCTACATGGTACAATTCAGGCCATAAAGTCTAAGGTGAGCTCGCCTGGCTTGTTATACATGACAGTTTAGTAGGTTGTACAAAGACAATAGTGGATTAAATGTGAATAATTCAGGATTTACTTATATTTTTTGGCATTTAAACTGGTGTGAAACAATGGAGTCGCGGGTATCTTTGGGTGATTATGGTGTTATGCTACTGGTTGGGCTCAGTTGAGATCAAAGTGTACTGTATGCGTTCCCTAAACTAAAATGAGTTTGACACCTCCGGTGTAAATGAAAGCTGGTTTTTCTTGTTTAACACAACCAGCAGATGGCAGACACATGCAGTGTTCAAGACCTAATTATCAAGTGCACTTGAAATACATCCGTGGTCCCTGACAGGATATTTGAGTCTACTTTTGTTATGTGTTTGCGGCCACCCTCATTATAAAAGGACAATTTCCCTTTTCGTCATTTTCATGCTGAATAGACGAGACGTCCACATGGTGGAGAGACGCCGCGGAGTGTCCATGTGGCCTTTGGAAATCTGACACGGTCGTATATAGGAAAAAGGCATTGCATTCAGGAAGTCAGGAGGCAGTGATGATGTGCAGTGGCAGTGTCAGTGGGTGACCTTTAACTGGAGGACACACACTCAGCTGCTATCACGTCACCAGCACGGACACTGCAGCTCGACGGAGCCGCCGCTAGGGGACGCAGTGTGGAGCAGAGCGTGCGGTGCTGAGCCACGCTCCTGACCTGGATTTAAATGGGAAAATCCACCTAAATTACAATACAAATATGTTTCGTCCACAATTTTGCAGGTAGATTTGACCACTGGTGATTGTAAATAGACACTGCAGCACCATCTAGAGACTAATTCTGATGCGGATTTAATGTAATATTAAATCAATATCTATAAATTGTATAAATATTACATGATAACTAATCTCCAGCTGGAGGAAACCGGTACACATGTTTTTTGTGTGATTTCAAAACATCTGAAGTTGACATCTTTGTAGAAAGTGCATCATTTCGGTCAGTATATCAGAAGATCAGCGTCCTTTGTATTCATTCTTGTGATTGTATTCAGATGAAGGTGTTAAGGCAAGGTGGAGACTGATTTGTATCAACTGTAGTATCTATGACTCACTATTGCAGGTTCTTTTTTTGTGTGTGTACTACATGCACAATGGCTTCTTGGTGTTATGTAGCCTATGTGCTGACACCTGTCCGGGGTCACAACCTCCTGTAGGGAGCACCCCAGGGACCCCAGCTGGCATTCACAGTGTCTGTGACTGCGCTTCTTGACGTTTCCACTCGCCACACACTCAGCACATGGCCTCGATCTTCATAAGCGTGTCAGACAGACGTACGTTCGGCATTCTAATGCGGTAAATCATAAAATATAAAGTGCGTCGAATCAATCCAATTTTCCAGCTTTCCTGTGAATCTAATGACCGTGGCATGGTCGGCTTCGTCTGTGTGACCGGATAATGCAGAGTCTGCAGCGGGAGGCTCTGATGCAGCCCCGCAGAATTGCAGTGTCTGCAGCAGAGACGGGATGACCTTGCTTCAAGGTCGCAATGACACTGCCGTCAGTTTTTCCTCTCATGCGCGCACACCACGAAAATCCCGTCCCGAGCCCCCGTGGCGCACCGCATCAGGGCTGCGTGTGGCCATCGGGCACTTCTGACACGGAGCAAGTGGCACTGCGCTGCTTATTGGTTCACACCAGTTTATTATTGGTCTACAATTAGAGGCAGATAATGCTGGGCACAGGGGGTGGGGGTGGGGGGGAATACATGCGTAGCCAGACTGGCACTAACGCGGGAGACTGTCACATTTCTCCCGCATTTCTCTGATTTTCAGATAATTTTTTACAAATCCGTGGACAAGCTCGTCAACTCTTGTGTGACAGCTCCTCTTCTCCTCCCTCAGCGCCAGCTGTTACCAGGCATGCTGGAGAGAACTATTTCGAGAAGCAGGAGGCTGCAAGTTAGACAGAAAAATCACTGATTTGTTGTTATCTTCTGTATTAGGAATAACATACATACAGAGAAAGTTCAGTCTTTTCTTGATAAGGGGGGGAATTCTACATTCAGTGCAACTGTTTATCCTCCTTCTTTCTCTCTCTTACTACTACTACTCGCCGTCGATTATGTGCCTCTCTCATCCCATTGCAGTGATCTACTGATCTCCTGTCTTCTTTGGCTTCAGTCCAGATAGTGTAGTGCTGGTGAGCCGGTTCAGTGTCACAAGATCGTCAGCATGACTACATTTTCCATAGAGGTCTTTGCATGGAACCTCTTTATGTAGAAGTCCCATATGGCTTGTGTCATAATCTAAACGTGATAAAGGCTATTCCTGACGTAATTGTGCTTTACATTGAAATCACTACGGCAAGACTGCTATAAAAGGACATAAAACCAAGGGAAGTTGTTTTTAATCATAGGCTGGGTATTAGTAGGAAGTTGGTTTGTCTTTTTATTGGGAAATGGCTTGCAGCTGTGAGAAATCCAGACATTGGAGCTGGACATCAGCTCTTTGTAAGGCTCGTGTCTCGGTGAATGTACCTGGACTACATCAGTAATAACCGGGTCATATTTTTTTCCAGGAGTTGCGGCCCTGATTATAATGCGGGTGACGCTGTGGAAGGTGCGTGCGGACGTAACGGAGACACAACGGACGCAAACCGAGGCGGAGGGAGGAGGAAAGGCACGAGATCAGGACGACGTCACTGACATGCGTAAAGCCGGCGTCAGGAAACACGGAGAAAACTGACGTCTGTGCGCTTCAAGTTCGTCAAATTAAAACCACTCGGCGTACGTACTCAATGAATAAAATTGACATGACGCTTTAGCGATCATACGTTGTGATCACATAGCAGGGAGTAATTATCTAACGCTGGTTTTGGCTTCGCGTTTTGATATTGCCTCGCTGGAGAAAAGTTACATATGTTTCATGAGCGTAGTCTGGTTTTATTTTGAAATCCCTTAACCGGACACTGCAGTTTTCGATGTGCTAGCTTGACGCTGATAGACAACTACAAGCTCAGTTGTGGAAGCCGAAGACGGGGATTTGTGTCGCCGGGGTACGGAACCGAACAACCGGATAAAGGCACGGTGTCTCCCGGTGGTCGACATCGCCTCTGGTGCCCGGTAACATCGTGAAGCGATGTGAGGAAGCCGGGCCAGGCTCCGACGTCGCCATTAAACCCCTAGCTCAAGCTCAGCTCAGCCGACTGTGGACTCTCCGACCGCGGGGACTTGACTGACTTCAGATTAAAAAAAAACAACAACCCTGCGATGCTCTTATATTTCTCAGTAAGTATGATTTTTTTTTTTTTTTTTTTTTTTTGGTTCACTTCTGCTGCAGAGGCTGAGCCCACAGCGGGGCTTTGGGGCTGTTGTTAATCTCGTCAGCTGTCTTAACGGCAGCCTGATGTGCATGCACGATTCTCCTGGCAGAGCCGCTAAGTTCGCCCTGGACACAGAAACCAACCGGGGGGCACGAGGGGGGTTGGAAGGGGGAGCAGGAGGCGCTGAATAAATACTTTGTATGGCATGCATCGTGTAATAATTTACAGCACACGCGTCCTCTCTGTCCTATAGCCCACTCTTGCCCCTCCTCTCTCTCTCTCTCCTATACAACCCAGTACGTAAAAGGTTAAGACGGAAAAATCCTACAGAAATGCCCTAATTAGTATGATGCATGGTCAGTCATGGCGTAAATGAAAAATTGCATGGCCAAGAGTGAGTAAGATGCGACTAATGATGCCCCCCCCTCCCCTCACCCCCCCCTTGCATGCTCTGCACTTCTTCAACACTTCAGCAATGCATTGTAATCTCCGGAGTTATTCTTCTGTGCGCCGTTAACACACTGAACTGTGTAAGTCACCGAGCCTGCTGGACCGGGATTGAGATCACTGATCTCGAGGCGTAATCCACTTTGGCAATTAACCTTTCACCGGTCCAGATCAGTAGGCAAGGTCACCCCTGGGTGCTGTTCTCTCCGTCTCCACAGTGCGCCGCATTTAAAAGCCCTCAAAGTGAGTTTAATGTACAGTCTGCGTGAGGCGCATTGTCAGAGATCCGCCGGTGTCCCCGCTATCAGGACCCCGATAAGAGAGTTCTCCTGCGCGTGAAGACAAAAGGAAGGGCTGCACTGTGAGCACTGTCCCATTCAAGGGACAGAACACGTGTTCCAAGTTTATAGCTTTATTTAACTGTTTGCTCCGCTCAAAATCGAAATGATTTCAGTTAAACAATCCTCTTAATAATGCGGTTGTTATCAAACTAAGTGAAGAAAACACCCTCACTGTTGTTACTCAAGGTGAAAGTTGCTTAAAAGAAAAAAGAAATGTCCAATTTCACAAAAAAAATGTCTTTAGTTTTGATCTGAGTCAGATTTAGACTTTCCTTGCTATCCTTTCACCTTAAATCGCCTGCCTTTAATTATTTACAGGGAGTTATCACCAAGCTTCAGCTTGCCACTGAGTTTGATCAAGAGACAAGGTGTTGGCTTTACTCTGTCTGTCCTTCAAGCATTCCTGTGACTGTGACCTTTGGAGTGTGTCATGCAGTGTAAGGGGGAGGGTACTCGAGCAGCACGCAGAAGTCCGGACAGATATGCAGGCTTATGAAAAAGGCAATTTTAGGAGTACATGCATAACATATCTTTTAAATGAACTTGAACCTTCTGGTCATCTTGGGGCTAATGCAGCAGGCTTGCAGGGATTCGAACACAAATGTAAAATAGTTTTTTTTTAAAAGAATAGTGATCCTCCTTGGTTTTGGCTATAAATACTCGGATGATACTCAAAAGCTTTTTCTTATTTTTGCAGGCTTCCTGAGAACTGCTTTACTTCAGCCCACAGCAACTTTACTTTTCTGAGCCACCGGTGTGATTGAACGACACAGGGTGCGATCTTCTGTTGGCCAAACAGGTAAGCTGCCATTTAGAATATGATGTTATTACTCCATACTTCAACAAGGATCATGTACGACCATGCAGGTACCGACGTGTTTCCGCCGTCATCGTTTTTTTTAACAAGTACTCCGAGGGAATATGGAATTAGAAATGTACCAAAGACAATAAGAGGATTCCTACTGTACTTACTTTTCATTTCCTGCCTGAGATATTACAAGAGGTCCCTACTATTCTGTAGCAGTCAGATGCTCCAGGATCATTGTCTGCAACTGGGATATGTATTTCAGTCTGCTGTAAGTGCATGGACACTGGCTTGAGAGGATGCTGTGGAAAGAACAGAGGAGTGTGAGCGCTGCCTAAGTAGTATGAATCAATGTGAGAATAAAGGTGCGGGTCTGATGGACTTTGAAGTTGTTTGTATCAGGGATGCTGTATGCAGCAAGGAGGCAGCGGATATCAAACCTTTGTGCAAGAATATAAAAAGTAAAGAAAGAATGCAAGTGATTTAAATCTCAATTAATACAGCAGACAAGTGAAATGTCAGCTTGTCGTTCATTCATACTGAATGCTCAGAAATGAGTGAATTCTCACCACATCACTTATCTAATTATAAGAGTCTACATAGTATAGTGTATATATAGACCTTCTGTGATCATCTCATCCCGAGCGTGTGTTTGTTTCTGCATCATGGTAGTTTACAAGAGAAGGAAACCGGCTTGTTAATGTGGCGTTGAATTAATGATAAAGCTGAAGTGGAGACGGTTTGCAGACTGCTCCCTGAACTGTGGAGCCCCAGCCAGAGGACCCCCCCTTGATTCCCCCCCTCCCCGGCTCCTCCAGCAGCCGTGAGACAGAGCCAAGTGAAGCCCGGCCCATCTCTGAGCCGACAGGGGCGAACCGGGGCTATAGCAGCAGGCAGAGCCGTGCCATGCGAACACGCCTCGGGGAGACTTAACGCTAAGTGCTGCTACTAGTCCCTGTCTGTCAGGTAAGATGCGGCCGACGAAAATAACCCCCCCCCCCCTTCACCACCACCACCACCACCCCCCCCTACCTCCCCGGCTTCCAGGAGGACAGAGCCGGTCAGTCAGGATTAGCGCGAGCCCGCGGCTAGCTCGGTTAGCTCGGGGTTGCTAACGTTGTATTCCTCGACGCGCTCGCGACGCTAGTAGCTCGTGCTAACGTGGCTCCAAACACGCTGACAGCAGCTGACGATACACACAACACGTTTCTATGGCGAGTTGAAGAGGCAACAAAGCCATCCGGCCAGGCCCCGGCTGGATTTACACCCCGGGTCGACGCGTTTAACCAAACCGGTCTGCACTCATTCTGCTTCTTGTGTCATGATTTTGGAAGCCGAAGTTCCTGATTTCCTCCCAAGCAGATGTCGCCCAGAGGTGCACATGGTGGAGGGACACTCGGTGGCCCACTTAAAACATGAAAGCGTGCGTTTTTCTGTGTGTGAACTCTGTCGGTACTGACTGGGCTTCGTAAAAAAAGAACCCAAAAAACCCCAACTTGGTCCAAAGTAAGATAAACTTTAAACAGGGGAGGTTTTGCCATGACCTGCTTGCCAAACACAGCTCATATCCTGAGAGGGCAAACTCCAAAGTGAGTGTATGCCAGCAGCCAAGGATGAGATTATCTGCTGGGGTGATAAATATGATAAAGCTGCTCTTGTTTCATAGCGAAATGTACCTTGGAGCTTGTATTAAGCTACTGTGTTGTCTTGGATCATCAATAGTCACATTTATATGCACCACACACATGAATGGAAGCCAGAACTCTTGAATGGCTTCTTCTGACTCTTTTTTTTTTTTTTCCTTTTCTTACTTTATTCTTATTAGCTTCCTGTGCTGTTTTTGGTTTTGTTTTATACCTAGTTGTCAGGCCTTATCTGGGCTCTGACCACTTTCAACACACTAGTTATGTTCAGGCCGTGGCTACAGCAGACATGAAATAAAGTGTTCACCAGTGGTGGTAACAGGGTGTCTTATCAGTGCTGTTTGTCTAAAGAGGACCAGAAAATGTTGTTGTTTTAAGATTTTTGTCAAAGGATCATGGCCTTTAAATAAGGTGAAATGTGTCTGGGGCTGAGTTGTTACTCAAGACCTGGTCATTAAACCATAACTGTGTAGTATAGAGTCAGAAATGTATTAATACTTTTGCACACTGTTGCAGACAAACAGCACACATCTCAGCTGTTATTGATTATACCCTATAAAGGTTTCAACCTTCCTTGAGCTGTGACAAATGCTGCAGACACGACGCTGTAGAAGAATTCTCCTCCTGCTTGACTTTCGTGCTTCTCCCCAAATATACTCAGGTTATCGTTTTCTATTCATGCTTTAAAACAAAACAACTGATGCTATGTTTAATATTCATATGTCGCCGGTGTGTATAGGGTAAGCTTTGCATATTGAGTTAACAATCGATGCCTTAAATCGTTGCAGTAATTCATAGGCTGTTAGAAGATTGTGAGCCCAGCTGATGAACACAGAGGAGACGATGCACTGTAATTGCTAGAGTATATAGTTTGCATGTGAGAAGTGATTTTCAGGTCTTCACTGCGTTGAGGCCAATTAGACAACAGAGATCCATCTCGTTGTCCTCACGCGGTCATATATTAAGGTCGGGCAAGGGCATTCAAGCAAGGCTTTCAGACATGGCATGGACTGAATTCTCGTTTATTCACCTATTTTGTACTCGTGACTGGTTTTCAAACTTTTATGTTTCACCTATGAAAATGTTGAGCTCTCTCCCAAGCGCCACGGCTGTGACCAACCTGAACACATTAGCAGAGGCTTACACACAACATGTGGGCAGTTCACAAAGGAGATATGTTTACTAGTGACGTGAACATTAATTATTATTTTCCCGCCAACTGCAACCACAATGAACAATTATAACAGTCACTTCAACTCATCCTTCATAAATACTGCAAGCAAAACAAGAATAATGGCTGTTTTTCATTAAATACAGGAAAGACGATGCTTATTTTCTATGAATTCCATGTTATATATTAGGTTTACAACTACAAAACTGAAGAAATGATCCTAATAGGAAGAAAAACAAAGTAGTGGGTACTTTGCTCACACTGAAATTCAACCTGCTCCTTTTCATGTGAGACAGTTTTTGGATATTGCTGCATTGTGTGTTAAAGAGATCAGGCTGCTTTCAGGCTGATTGTCCTACTTGTAAAAGATGAGATGTATTATTGACAGTGGGGACCCCCCCGACGTCTGGCGTTAAAACCGAGTTAAACAAAGTCGACTCGCAGCTTAAAAGTTTGAAACTTGATTACTTATAAGGATCCAGATTGGGTTTGCATCTGGTAATGGAAGTATGCACACACTTAAGGAATTGAATGCATTCTTCAAGGTTTTCTTTTTTTCTTTCTTTTTTTAATCATGAACACCTTTATTTCACTTTAAATAGTAATCCAATCAGTTTGAATCAGCTCACTTCATTTTTAAATATTCAACAAAAAGAGGTCTGAGAGTGTGTGTTTTCCCATTTTGTGGGTTACGCAGCCTCATCTTATCCAGACCAGGTCATTTTAATTTCAGAGTGTTGATGTTGGAAAACTGATTGCAAACTTGTTCTGTGCTCCTCAGTGCAGAAAGTGGGCCACATTTCTTCCTCCTCTTAAAAAACGTACAAATGCAGAAACGGTACAGCAGAGCCACTATTGGGGCCGTCATCTTTTTTTATGTGCTTGTATTCGTATGCTCGCAGTGCATTCATCACAGGTACGATATATTTGTCCTGCTGGTTTCTGTAATGAAACTGAAAAGTACAGAAAGTCTTTGGCGGACATGAAGGGCACTGCAGCACTCTCCCTGCCTCGCTTCAATGTAAGTTATATGTCTGGATAAGGAAGAGTGACCACTGTTTATGAGCACAGTGACCTTCATCCTGTCACCTTGGCTATTTTAATAGCTAGAAATGTTGCAAACAAAGGCATTGCATGAAGGCAATGGTCCAAGGACGATCTGCTTTCACATTGGGCTGGGAAGGTTCTGCGTTGGTGAGTTTAGGATGGTTTTGGAGGATTATGAACTGCGTTAGAGACACTATTCATCATTTTTTTGTAACATGAACATGCACCCATCACACATTCTGGACATTCTGTCCTTGGTTATAATCTAAATTAAATATATCCTCCTTGAGTGATAGTTTAAATAAGTTTCCTCTTATCTTTTGCTGGATTAAGGCCTTGTATTCCTGATAAGACTTTTTTTTTTTTTTTTCATGCTGCTTGTTTCCTTCAGATTACTGTGTTTACACTCCAAGCATCCCACGCCCCCCTGCATCAGTGCAAACAGTAATGGTTTGTTTATACTTGTAAACAGGGGCTGAGGCCTCTGTGCCCATCATGGAAGAAAAATGCAAACACAAAGTGTGACGCTTTGATGGTATTAATAACTGCAGTATGCTAAGGTTAAATAATGCACCTCTGCTGAAATTCATTTCCGCTTGAAAAAGACTGAACAGCCTGAAAATGTCAGGTTGCAGCTATTTTGTGAAGAATGTGTTTCTCTGCCAGGTGAATGGAAAGTGTCTTAAGCGGCGATGATGTGAGGGAGACGGCCATTATTTAGTGTGACCTTTCTCTCTTTGTTTTGTCGCCCTCCAGACATCATGTCTTCCCGGGACCGTCGGTCAGACGTGTACATAAAGGCAGAACCGAGCAGTCCAGAGGGAGGCGGGGGAGGTCGGACCAGCCCCGGCGGGGCCTCCTCGGACTCCTCGCAGAGCGGCGGTGGGGGGATAAGAGGAGACGGCACTAAACGCTACTCGCCGCCGCTGTACACGCCGGCTCTGCACTGCCACTTCAAAGAAGAGGCGGGCGACGGGGCCGAGGAGGGATCCACTGGGAACGGGGCCGGGCGATGCAAGTACGCCCTCAGCACGCTCCCCAAGAGGCTGTGTCTAGTCTGTGGGGATGTGGCTTCAGGTTACCATTACGGCGTGGCGTCATGTGAGGCCTGTAAAGCCTTCTTCAAGAGAACCATTCAAGGTGGGTGTTGGCGGCACAACACAGTCAACGTCCAACCTCAACAAAAACCTGAAGAAAAACCTAAATTAGGTGCATTTATAACAAAATAGAAGTATAACCTTGATTATAGACATGATCCTCCTGTAAGAGATATAGTAGGAACACCAGCAATCGGTTTCAATACATCTAGATCAATCATCCACATGACCATAAAAGATGACCACGGTCCTTTTTGTAGGTCAAAGGTCATGATGACCACGACCTCGCATCCGTTCCCTCATTGTCAACGAAATTCATCACAAACACCTTCGAGTGGCTTTCTCTGCGTCCGGCACGTTTGTCCACTTTATCTTCAGAGGGAACTCATTAGATTTTGCAAGTTAAAGGTCGTGGTCATTCTTACAAGTTTCCTAAACGTGAAACCCCCGAGATTTAACACAAACATTAAGCTGAACGCAGAGACGAAGCGATCAAAGAAGAATGAAGTTCTGACTTCTCATTGAGCTTTTTTTTTCTTTTCTTTTATCGAAAAGAATTAATTCAACAACTTTACAGTTTGACATCAGTGTGATTTGCTTTACTTACATTTTCCTGACTCTAACAAATCTTTTCCTGGTCAGGCACTGTGTCTTCAGGGTGCCTCATTGTCTGTACAATATATCACAAGTTTATTGTTTTTAGGATATTAACATGCACTATATATATATACATAAGATATATGATATTTAAAATCTTGCAAATAAAACCTCAATTGTTTCCATGTAATCATACATGAATATAGAAAGAATTGTGATTAATTTGCAAAAAATTTAATTTAATTATCTGGTGGCCACAGTGCCGAAGTCGGAAGCAGAAAAATCAAGACCAAAATCAACAAACTGCAGGCCGAGTGCCTGCATCTATGTCTCGCCCTTTTTTAAATTTGGCCCATTTATTGTAATTCAAACAAACGGATGAAGGTCAATGGTCACGATCACCAATACCTCACAACTTTCCATCAATGCAGTATCTCAGAGACACTTTCAGGGGATGATTTCAGATTTACTGCTCACCTTCACTCTATTTATAATCCTTCTAAATTTTGGTTGCTAGAACTTCATGTTTGCACCTCAAGAAAGTTCACATTGAACGGCACCTAATCATATCCCTTAACAGCCTGAACTAGAAGAATGAGTCAGGACTTACATTAATGAGAACTTGAGGTGGCATGGATGTTTTTATGGTTAAACTCTGTGAAGAACATTGGCAATAACGGAAAATGTTTAAAAGTGCCTTATAGTAACATGTTTATTAGCTACAGAAAAACTATTAAAATCTATTAAATTAAATTTTTTTTTATATGAAAACCACAAAAACTTGGCATCAGAGTAAATATGTGAAACGTTTTTCTTTTCTTCTTTAAAGGTAACATTGAATACAGCTGTCCTGCGTCAAACGAGTGTGAGATCACCAAAAGGCGCAGAAAGGCTTGTCAGGCATGCCGCTTTACCAAGTGCCTCAAAGTAGGCATGCTGAAAGAGGGTGAGTGCTTCAGGACACAGAAGCTTGTGTACCCTCTGCAGTCTGTAAAGATAATATTGTGTATAACTTGTTTTTTTTTTAATTATCTTGCTTGATGTAGGTGTTCGTCTGGACCGGGTCAGAGGTGGAAGGCAGAAGTACAAAAGGCGCCCAGAAGTGGAGAACGCAACATACCAGAGTGCCCCTCTACCACTGACGAAAGAGAGTGAAAAAGGTGGTTCAAAAACACAACATACTTCTTGTTCAAAAGGCCAGTTTTAGCCAGAGCTAAATTCTACTGCCGCCATAAATGTGCAGCCACTTCACGAATTCGCTGTGTTTGACATTGAGCTCTCATCAGAAAGTGGCTTTTGACTGTCAGCGGTCTCCTGCCTCATAGAAGTGACTAAATATTAAGCGTCTTTAAATAAACAGCGCCCCCTGCTGCCTGAAATGTTTTTTGGGGTTTAAAAAAAAAATATATATATAATCTTTAAGTGTGATTGTTGGCACAAATTTAGATTGAATCTATGTTAAAGTTGGAGGACTGGCGCTGGCGTCCTCTCAGAGACACTTTGTGTGTGTTAACAAGGAGTCATATTAGCCTCCTACGTCTTCACGGGGAGTATGGGTCCTTGCAAGATGAATGCGGTGCTCTGCAAGGTGCAGTTTTGCTCAAACGTCTGGGTCTCCTTGCAATAAATTCTCTGTGTGGTGTCATAGGTTCCTCCAACATCATCGTGTCCCACCTCCTGGTCGCGGAGCCGGAAAAGTTATTTGCCATGCCCGACCCTCTGCAGCCTGACACAGCCCAGCGCACGCTCACCACCCTCTGCGACCTCGCCGACCGTGAGCTGGTTGTGATCATTGGCTGGGCCAAACACATTCCTGGTAAGCGATGCAGTGAGAACGGAGGAGGGGAGGGGAGGGGAGGGGAGGCAGTGACAGCATGGCAGCAGTGGAAAAGATTTAGTGATCCATTCTCAGTGAATAGGAACAAGCGTGCTGTGTCATATTTCACCCTGGCTGTGACTGGAATATTGATCATCGGGATCATTATGAATGGCCTGTTTGAACCTGATTCTGCAGGCTGAACAGTGTAATGCATATGTACAACATAAAGTAAATTAACTTAGTGCACGAGGGGTGAGGAGAGGATGCTGGACTGATGCACTGCTTTAATTAAATGCACTTCCACCGCCACCAGGTATTCACAATAAATAATCCTCTACATAAATCATAGTAACGACATCTATAGTGCTTAAATGTGTGTCTCTTCCTGTCTTTCCTGCTGCAGGCTTCCTGTCGCTGTCTTTAGCAGACCAGATGTCAGTGCTGCAGTCGGTGTGGCTGGAGGTGCTAGTGCTGGGTGTTGCGTATCGCTCGCTCGGCTGCGAGGACGAGGTGGTGTTTGCCGAGGATTTTGTCCTTGATGAGGAGATGTCGCGCGTTGCTGGACTGACGGAGCTCAATGCAGCAATTAGTCAACTCGCTCGCCGTTTCCGTGCGCTAAACGTGGACCGGGAGGAGTTTGTCATGCTCAAAGCCATCGCACTCACTAACTCAGGTGCGTACACGCCAAATAAAACCTTCATTACAGTTCAAACTTTCTCTCATTGCTTGGATGCGTGATACAGTTAAAAAAAAAAAAAAAAAAAGTTTTTTGTGAGGTTTCCCCACCTGTCTTGATTGATCATCTTTATCTTGCACGTCAACTTTAAGCATTTGGCCACAATCAAACTTAATTATTAGCAGCCATTTTGACATTCAATTTGATACCTATGATGTATCAAAACATTAAAAACTGTATACACATTTCTTTGAAGTCTCATCTGAACTGGGTGAGGATTACTTAAGTTGTTAAGTTATAATAGATATCATCATAGATGGACGGATAAATAGATACTTTATAATTCCCCAGGGAAAGTCAAGTTTTCGGCAGCCCATATATTACTACAAAATGACAAAAAATAAAACACTCCCAATTCCAAAATCTATAGAATCTATTCTGTAATAAAACTTGATATTTACACATTTCAAGGCAGAAAGTGAACTACTCAAGGTGGATCAGTCCCAATGTTCCTTTTTTAACCTTATTGCAGCGACAAGTCACTCACAGTTTTCACCACTTTCAGTATCTTTAATCCAAGTAACGTGGGGGACAATGGTAATAGATGGCCTTTTTTTTTTTTGATGACTGTAGTAGTCTCAAGTGAGAAAGTTGCGACAAACAGCTTATAGATGTTTTCATTTAAGTGTGTAAAGAGGAAAACTAATGTACAAGATGTTTTTGAGGTATTTTCTGGAATCAAACTTTTTTCAAAGTCATAAAAGTGCTGCAAATAGTGAATAAATCAAATGTTCATTTATGTGAATATCTCGTATTAAAACCCAGAAAATGTTAGGAACATCATAAACATACGTTCGCATTTCATAACAGTCATAATATCCTCTGCTCAAAAGCCATTGATCTTGATCATGTGTCTGATCCTGTTCTCCCAGACTCCGTTTACATCGAGGACATGGAAGCCGTGCAGAAGCTGCGGGATCTCCTCCACCAGGCCCTGCTGGAGCTGGAGTGCCAGCGGCGCCCGGACGACCCTCAGCGGGCAGGACGCCTCCTTTTAACTTTGCCGCTCCTCCGACAGACTGCCGGCCGAGCTCTTACCACTTTCTACAGCATCAAGACCCGCGGCGGTGTACCCATGCACAAACTATTCCTGGAGATGCTGGAAGCCATGATGGACTCCCCCTAGAGCCGCGTGCGACGGAAGTGACCGTGACGATGGCAGAGACCCAGCAGGGTCTAGATGGTTTATGAAAAAGGAAAGCTTTTATTAGAGAATTCATCATGAGGAAATATTTTCCCCCCTTAAGACTTTGAGAAGAAAGGAAAATATAATGAGACGAGAAAGTCGTCATTTGTTCATGTCTGTGAGAGGAAATCAGCTATTAACAGTCAAACGTAACTGCCAAACTGTAGTAAAAGCCTCCAAGATCCACGAGCGAAAAACACCGAACACTAATGCCGGAACATTTCACAGATGTAACTGTTTCGTGGCATGTTTCATCACCGCGTCTGTCTGCAGTTACTTTACCGCTGAAGAACAACTTTACCCAAGAACAGACTGCAGGCGTGCGGCTTTTGAACTTTTCAAACCGATGCGCCGTCTGTTAAAGAAAGCCATAATACCATGTCTGGCATAAACGCTCGAGGGTCCGGTACGTGGTCAGATTGAAACGCACATGAAGTGCTTGTATTTACTATAGTTTAGCGTGCCGTTGTAGGCAAACCATAGGAATTACTTGCAATATGTTAAAAAAAAAAAAAAAAAAAAAAAAGCAATATAATGACTTGATTATTGTCTGTCACATTCAAAATGTGGATAAAATGGTGAGACATCTATTTTTTACATCAGTCGCTCTTCACTCTTTGCCCCTTCCAAGTGCTGATTTAATTTTTTTTTTTAAAAGTCTATCTTTGAGTATGAACTGGTTAATAGATTCTTTTAAGAGTAAAATAGCGGCACGTCTGGGGTTAATTAAAGAGTCGGGAGCCGCTGATGTAGGTTTCTTTATAAAAGGTTGTGCAATGGATTGGTTGTCTAGGAAAAGTGCACCTGAAGATTATGTGCAGATAAAAGGCTTCACTCGGAAGGTGATGCAGTTTATAAAGTGTATGTAAGTTGTTATGGTACACACACACACAAAAAAAAAAGTGGCTTCCATACAGACGGGCGTGTGTGCCACTGATTTCAGGGACGAACACAACTGTGGCTACAGCAGTGAGTCGAACAGGAACACGTCAGCCTCATCTGCTCTTCGAATATATTCTCCCCTCCGCTAGAACCACTGCGATTGACTTCAGCCGCTGTGCGTTGGAAAGGTTTGTCCTCCTCATGATGCTATAAAACTTGTAACACTATCCTGTACAGAGGGAGATATGAGCCGGCTGCAGCTTTCCGCTGCAAAGTTCTCAAACGTTTCAGAGTGTGATGGATGCAAGTCTTCGGGAATTCCCGAGGAGAGAAAAAAAAAAAAAGAGAGGAAAAAAAACTAAACAGGCTTGAAGCAACAAGAAATGCAACATATGCAACATTTCCCATTTGGGTGTTGAACTCTTGAAAGTCGTTAAGACGGTTTGTACGCAGTCTGAAGTGATTATTGTTGTAAAGCTCCACATGCAATGCAAACCTACAGCGTCTGATGTGACCATCGGATCCCGAGTAACGATACTCATTAAACTTTTAGCCATGTACAGTTCCATTCAAACAAACATGCAATTTATAGTGGGAAATGATAAAGCCAGCAAATGTGATCCAGACCGCCCATTACAATATTTGTGCAGCATACTGATATTTGTAATGAAAAAAAAAAAAAAACTGCAAAAAACTAAGCTTTTTCATACAGGTTCCTTTCTAGGATTTAAGGGTCTTTTTATTTGCGTTGTGACACACTTGTGGGTTTGGTATTGAAATGAAGCTTTCCATTCAGGATAAAATGAATGCTGATTGTCTTTTTTTTTTTTTTTTTTATTGTGTTTTTTTGGGGTTTTTTGAGGCTGATGTTTTTTTTTTTTTTAGGGAACAGTTTTTCATGGCTCTTTCGATCTGGTGGCTTGGTGTGGCTACAGAAGGCTACCTCAGGAGGCAGAGTGAGCCAGACAGATAAATAACTGTGGAGACAAACATAACCGTCATGGTCCTTTTTTTTAATTGACAAAATTTAAAGGTACAATATGTTTTTTTTTTTCCAGTTATTTCCTTCGAACAGCTACCGAAGATAAACTTCTCCTGGCCAGTTTTGCATTACAGAATGTCGCCAGACGCTCTGGTTTCTTGTCTGATTTTAGTTCTTTTTGGACTGAAAGAAGCACTTTTGCTAGAATGTCTCGCACGAGTGCTAACGCAGTCGGCGAAGAGTCAACAGAAAGATGGCTGGTGAAACCATGATGAACCAAGAAGCAAACGGAAGTGAAATCTGTAATTTCTCTGAAGCTTCTCCAGACTTTTTTCAAATTACCTGCTGACTGCATTGTGTTCAGTTTGACTCACTACTGCCACCCAGTGCTGACAGGCGGCGTCGCTAAAAATCGAGCATACTGTACCTTTAAAGCTCACTGGATTTCTCACAAGCACCTGAGTTCATCTGTTCCCAGTTTCCCACTCATTATACGGTACAGAGTGTGTTTTGCGGTCGGTGTGGTCAAACCTGTGAACTGTCCACCTGCTGACGCGTGGGCGTCGGACATCTTCCAAAACTCCACTCTTGGATTCACCTGTTCGGACTCGTTTTCGTCCTTAACATGCTTACATATGTGTGTCTGAAAGTTTTTATTATTAGGTTGTTTTCTAACCGAGTTTCTCAGCCACATCTCAATGCTGGCGAAGTTCCTCCACATTAACACGGCCATATATGCAAAGTTAGGTTTTTAAATGTCAGCAGACACACGTTTAGTTACTCTGGGTGTGGGTGGAGTGAGGATCAGCCGCGGTGTCACAGTTCAAATTCTAGAGTCATCTGTAGGTTTGACTACGTATGTGCGCATTAACATAAATGAGCAATACAACAAATTACCAAACCTCACATATTTCCTTGTATAGCCACAGTGTACATTTAACATTGCCAGTTATTCTGACAGATAGCGACTAAACGTTATATTATTTAGAAGTTCAAATCAATGTTTGTATTTTGAAAGACTATTTAAATGATTAAATTCTATTTTTTACTCAATTTACTGTCGTTTGTTGACACTGCTTTATTTCTGTGTGTGATATTGGCTGTGAATTTCTGTGTGTAGGCTTTTTTTTTTTTTTTTTTCATTTAGATACAAGTTTGATGTCCTTGTCTAAACATGTCCACATTAAAAAAAAAAAAAAAAGAAGAAAAAAAATCACTGTGAAAAAAAAGTGAGATCTTCCACTGTCTGGTGCAGAGCAGGGAGTGGATTATTGCTTTGTGTTGTGTAATAAATGGACACACCACCACCACATATCATTGGCCTCATCCCTTCCTTTTGGATGTTTCTGTGTGTGTGTGTGTGTGTGTGTGTGTGTTTTGTCGTTCTGCAGACACCTAAATACTATAGATTGAGCTTAGATTGTTTCTAATTTTCAAAACTAACCATACAGTGAGAAAAATGCTCACACTGTGTGAACTTTAACCATTTTAGCTGGTTCTGCATAGTAAAATAATTTGTACGATTTTGATTTGCAATCTTTTTAAAATATGATGTATTATAAACTCTGTTTCTATAGTTCGAGGTTTGCAGATATGTTTACCGGCCCATCCAATGCGGATATTCCCTTCTGTTAGACTGAGGAAAGACTAGACACTACAGGCTATCACTACGCCCCTGTGTGGTATAAAGTGGTACTACAACACAGGCTTTGACTACAAGGCCAGTTCTAAAAAAAATATGAAATAACAAAGATCTTGGAAATAAATCTGGCCAGATTAAGTTAGTCAGTTGAAATTTTATAGATTTTTATCGTTGATTTGAACAGCGCTACCAGTCCCATATGGTCTAGCGGTTAGGATTCCTGGTTTTCACCCAGGCGGCCCGGGTTCGACTCCCGGTATGGGAACTTAATCTTTCTGCTATTTCTCAAATCCGCTGCCCTTAACAATTATGTAATTATACTTAATTATAAAATTCTGATTGACCCCACTTTCCCCCTTTAGAATACCACTGCTATCATTTCAACTTCCATGAAGCTTTAGGATTTTCCGTTTAATTATGGAGAAGTGTTCCTTATATTGTTCCTTCTCTAGGTAAATTATTGTAAGTCCAAACATAACATAACTGGACAGGACTTCTCACGGATATCCAGTGAGGAATGTATTTTATTTAAACTAGTTTTTAAGGCTGATTTAAAAATCATTACATTTGTGGATTTCTTGTTTTTTTTTTTTTTTACTTTCCATGACACATTTTATACATAATAATGTTACGTGTATATAATGTACATATTAATATATATAGTTTTATCCTTAATTATTTGAATTTTATAATCTATGTGGAGCAATGGTGTAAAGAATTCTAATCTGGGTTTAATGAAGATTTTTCTATTCTATTCTATGAGTCGCGTCTGTATTTGTTATTGTTATAAAAGCCGCAGGTAAAAAGTTAATGATGGCCGCATTCCACTTAGTGGAAAATCTGCTTTTGGTCGTGACGGTTGACAGTCTGACTCACGCGCTGTCATTAGAAACACTAAATGGAATCGAGCCATCACCAAAGCACCACACGTACTGTACGATCGTTGACGGCTGCAAAAAAAATATATAAAATTTTTTTACTACACTAAATAACGTTACTTTTATACTCGATACACCTAAAACCACACTCCTCTGCTTTGGAGTAACTTAAGATGAAAAGTTGCTTGAGTAAATCTGATTCGTGCACAATAATATCCCAGTCTGAGAAAAAACATATGGCTCCTTGTTGGCAGATGGCGCAATAAATAAAGGGTTAGCAGGAAGTCACAGGCTGGAAGCCACGTTAAATCCCCCACAGTCACACACCTGAGCAGGTTACTGAAGGCGGTGTGCCACAGCCACAGCCACAGCCACACACATACACACACAGTGGGCAGTTATTATTGCTCCACTCCGCTAAGCTATGCTCTCCCTCACATCCACAGTCCTGCGGAGCTCCACGGCGGTCCAGCGTTTCCGGCTGCTGCACATCTCTGCCCGCGTCAACATGCCCATCAAGGTATGAGCCCCGAGTGACCTCCAGCAGCAGTGGAGGAGCGTCGCTGTGTCTTATTTGAGTAAATAACTCACGGTATTGGTTGTTTTGTGTGTGCGCGCACGAAAGCTAACTGCCTCACCGAGGTCAGCCGCCGCCATGACAGTTGTTATACGAGGGCGATAAAATGTCTTTATCGGATAGTTGTCGGGGTGTTTTCTCTCCTCCACACACCAGGGAGTGGACACGTTACAGCGACTGGCCGTTCCTCTTCATTTCATCCACTGACGGTGTTCTTAAAGTTGCTTCCCAGTTAATCTCTATAGTTCAGACAAGCTAGTGCTATATATCCAGTTCCTCACGTTGTGCATGTGCTTCAGTACTCCTCTGTTATTGACCTATTCAAACTGCCTCAGGTGTGCATTTAACCTTATTGAATGTGCTGCTTGTCACCCAGTGTGATAATAAAGTGTACCACTTAATCGTTCTCTCAATGTCAGTGTTTATATTTAGCTTAGCAGTCCGGCGTTTCGGATTAACTAGTTACCCCGTTGACTGGTGACCGACTTCCTGTCGCGTTCGTCGTCACTGCAAGTAAAAGTAGATATTAGAATCGGACTCACAGAAAGCACGGCACTTTAAACCTTATTGTGATTTGAGTTAAACGGCGTTTACTTGGACAGCTACGGATGTCTGCGTTTTTTTTTTGTTGTTGATTTTTTTTAAACGTATGCCATTGCTAGCAATAACGAGGCTAAAGGAAGCCAGTCACCAGTTATCCGGGAAACCACTTAATCCGATACACCGATCTTGTTGCCCGCATTTGTGGTGGTTTGTCGCCCTCCAGTGGTCGTTAATGATCGTTCGCTCTCATTGCAGAGCTCAAAGCTGAATCCAGCAAACTCTTTCTATTTCTTTCTTCTCTGTAAAAATATCGACATTTTGATTAGGTATACTCTGCGCAACAACACAGAAACAGTTAAAAGTTTCAACTTGAAGGTTATTATATCACTATTTACCAGCCTGGTACACTGAAGATGAAATTGGGCTGCATGTGGCCCCTGAAATAAAATGTGCTTAACCCTCCTGATCTAGATCCTGAAGCTTTTCAACTGGTTTTGACATTTACAATGTCATCAGGGTGGCTGGAGATATGGTCAGGAAATGTACTGACTGGGATAAAGTGACATAATGTAAGACATTCTCTCACTTACTGTATCGTTGTACTGATGGAGAGGTATAGCCAGCAGACGCCACCATTAAGGGAAATCTGCAAGCTGTAGTCAATATTAATGATATGGACCAAATGTGAGCCCTCCCTGGGAGGCCATTCTTCTCACCACTACACTATGACAACATGTAGGGGCCCCATTAGAGGGATTACCAGTATATTGTGTCAAAGTTAAAGGCTTTCATCATATTGTCATAGATATGTGTCAGTGTCTGCCCTCTTTGGGGGGCCCCCCCTTCCAGTTCAGGGCCTTAGTCAATTGCCGACCTTGCCCCTTGCCTCGGTTTCTTTTCTTCTTTTTTTTTAAGAGCTTAGCAGAATTTTAAGCCAAAACAAAAATTTACCAATACCTGAAACGCATTATCAAACCATACCCCCCACCCACCCATTCATTGTACATCGCTGAACATTGCTTTTGTTTTGCATGCAAATATAACCAACTGCTCTTTAGTCGTAGCTATACTAGTTTTGAGTTTTGTTCATCAATACATACTTCAGTTTCAGTGAGTTCTGGCTCTTCATTTCATTGATGAGGCCGTATTAAATTCAGATGAAAACGAGCATCGGGGCTTGATATTACCTCACGTGTTGCTTCAAGTCAAAGGAATTCTCCATCACACTGCCGCCTCAACACACAACATTTCTGGACAAACCTCATCACTTAGTTGTACAGGACAGACCAGATCAGCCGAGTTGTTTGTTGGATCTCAGACAATACTAGTTCTGATCAGGCTGCTGATGTACAGGACCAATTCACAGTTATACAGTTTTATTGATATATATATATATAGGTATCGAGGTGTGGCTGAGATTGGATGTGAAAAACAAGGTGATATTTAGATGGTTGTATACCCAGTAAAAATATAGTCTGTGAGAATTTCTCAGAAGTCATACAGACTGCTACGTTTTGTGTAAAGCATATTTTTTTGTATTAAAAATGAGAAAAAAAAAAAGATCGTTGTTGGCCTAAGATATAAGTTTAATTTTTGTAGTAATAGTAACCCAGCTTTCTTCTCCGCCGCCATCAGGTCGGTGAGAGTCTCCCTGCGGTGGAGGTCCACGAGGGCGAGCCTGGAAACAAGGTGGCCATGGATCAGCTCTTCAAGGGGAAGAAGGGAGTCCTCTTTGCCGTCCCTGGAGCTTTTACCCCCGGATGCTCCAAGGTCAGTCCAACGCCGACTCGTCTACCCTGTGTGTGCCTCTGCGGCCGTTATGTCACTTAACGTGACGCTTTAATTTCAGACTCACCTCCCAGGTTTCGTGGAGCAGGCGGCGGACCTGAGGGGCAAAGGCGTCCAGGAGGTGGCGTGCGTTTCCGTCAATGACGCCTTCGTCATGGCCGCGTGGGGAAAGGAGCACGGAGCAGACGGCAAGGTACAAAGAATAAAGACCTTTTATAAGAAAGCTGTAACAGCCACTCTGACGGCTTTCAGATTTCTTGATTTTCCTGCTATTTCCTTCGGCAGGTTCGAATGCTGGCGGATCCCACTGGAGCGTTCACAAAGGTAACTCTCAGTGGCTGGTAGACGTTGGTTCTGATGAACTGTTGCGCTCACGGCTCCTCTTCTCCCTCCTCGCCAGGCGGTGGACCTGTTACTTGACAGTGATCAGATCGTGCAGGTTCTGGGGAACAAGCGGTCCAAGAGGTGACTGTTGTTTCACAATGATGGATATTGGATGTTATGTTATGTTTTGTTTTTGTGAATTTAGTTGCTCCTGCTTTATGATTGAAGACTAAGAGCACTGCACACGTTCATACAGTTCAACATTGTTGTGTTCTTGATGGAATCCAAACAGGATTAATAGGTTCCTCCCTGTTAAATGGTTTACATTTGAAAAAGTCTTATACGTATGAAGAAAGGACATTTTTGTTTGTTCGATTATTTATTTGTTGCGATAATACGTCTTGCCAATAAAGGTTTAAAAATCCTGATTATCTTCCTTTTCCAAAGCTGCCACATTTGGGAAGAATATGCATTTGAGGGATGAGCTGCATGACTGTATATGTAGGCTGTGCCAATAAAAACAAAACAAATAAATCCAAATATCAATTTTACTCAAATCTGCAACTGTGTAACTTACATTCATGGTGAAGTTCATTTCATTATTGTGAATATTACAATGCACACATCTACATATTTAACTTAGTTTTGATTTATTTAAAGAAAAAAAACAAAACATATTGGACTTCCAATAGAGTTTTCACCTCTCCTTGTGTTTCAGGTATTCCATGTTGGTGGAAGACGGAGTCGTAAAGAAGATCAATGTGGAGCCTGATGGCACCGGCCTGACCTGCAGTCTGGCCTCCAGCATCCTGTCGGAGCTGTAGGCTCAAGTCCGAGCCAGTCACACCCTTAGTCACTGTCAAAGTTGCACTAACAAAGCCCTGTAGCAACCTGCTCTAGCCTTTCCCCGCTTCCCAGAGACGGCGGCAGATGTCGGTGTGGATCCGAAGGGTCAGACACGGAGATGACGGTTCAGTAATGCGCACAATTATGTCATGAATGGAAATCCTGATGTTACAAATGAGCAAATAAAGAACTTTATCAAGTCAGTTATTGTTTACAGGTTCAATTATTTCACCATCAGTTGTTTGATTTGTGAATATAAAGAAAGATTGGAGACAAATGTCTCCTATTGATGATTATTTTAAGTTTACATATATTATGACTGTATGTACAATCAATTGAAAATGTCAGTGTTCAATGTTAAGCATTCATACTGTTAAGCAGGTCCAGTACAGCCAATGGTTGAAGGAGAGAAAGGATCAGACTGTAGTTTACATCTCATTGATCTAATCCAGGGGTGTGAAAGCTTTTTTTAATTGAGGGGCAACATACAGACCTATTTGATCAGTCAACAACCATAACTCTAAAGGAATCCCCCCCCCCCCCCCTTTCTTTAAGTACAAATCTTACACATGTTACTACATCACACTTTTCATCCTGCATACCCTGCACGCTTTGTGTTCATATCAAATCTAAAGAATTGTGAACAGATATTTATTTGAAAATATTTACAAACATACCTTTAAATGTACAAAAGTAAATAAACTTCCAATGTTTAGCAAATTTTAAACATTGCCTCAAGGTGTGAATTACACTCAAGTTATTAATTTTTATTCCAACTGAAAATGCAACAGATGACCGCATTACATTTAAAAAAATATATTTTTTTAAAGTAAATTCTTCAGTTTCATTTTGACAAAACTCCGATGCTTCTCAGGTCATATGACTCCTGCATCCTTCAGCACGAATGTTCTTACTTCACCCTCACAGTGCGCTCGTGTTACTTCACGAACGTTAAGGTATCCAATTTTTAGAACTGCTTCTATTAATAAAAACAATGCCTCCCACACTAAATGGTTTGCGGGCTGGTCTGGACCCTCTGGTGGGCCGGTTTTCACCCGCAGGTCGTATGTTTGACACCCGTGGTCTCTGGCAGGAAAAGAGACATTAATAAATGTGTTCGCACATTTATTCCATATTTGGATGTATAATGAGGACGCTGTGCTTCCAAATAAGGAGAACGTGAGAAGGAGGCTGACCCAGAGACATTTAAATATCCACTGCACGTGTTTGAGCTCGTTTGAAAATGTGTCAGCGATTTTTGTACCGGGAGGGAATTTTTTTTGCGCATCATAAGGAAATGTTGTGTATTTCCACGGCGGCTGATTGGCTGTTTGGAGCGCGGGCTCTTGTCATCCCCCTCTCCGCACGTCACCCTGTGACGTAATGACGCAAGGCATTGCGGCTCTATTTATCCTACGCGTCTCCGTACGTCACCTCGTGACGTCAGGACGCAAGCCGAGGCACTGCTGCATTGTGGTCGCCGGTGTTCCGTTAGAAACCGAAACCACACACACCGAGTGTTGTTTTTAACTCGACGAGACTTTTTAAAGGTTTGTTTGTTTCCTGCTTTGTTCTGTCGCTCAAACGAGCTAAGTCGAAGAGATATAATGTACGTGTGGGAGATCAGTAGTCAGGAATCTATAACTAGTCGGCTCGGTTGAAGTTTCGCTAACGAGGCGCCTCGATTCAGAGCTTCTCGTTTTTGTTGTTCTAAACACGTTACAAGACGATGAAATACATACTAGTCTTTGGGGGGTGAAAAAATGGCTCAACATAGCGAGCACTGCTTGCTCCCAGATAATAGCGGCTCATCAGAGTATTAAGTAGTAACGTGTTCCACGATAGTTAGCTCGTGCTAAACCGGTTATCTCTGAAATGCGTCGCGCGCGCAATTCAACCGTGAGCTTGAATGGCGATGTGGCTAAGCTAACGGTTAGCTTCTGTAAACTTGGACGGGCTCGGGCCTGTCGCTGTCAGGGAACTGGTATCAGGCACAACGCGACATGGAGCTCAGCGATAAAGTGTTTTGCGGAGCCAAGCCACGGCTGATATGAGCGATAAACCCCCCGCGACTCGTGGTACAGCTCAATGTTTTAAAGGAATAAAGATTTAGCTTTTTTTCAGTCGTGTCCTATCTTTTTGACTTTAAATGAACCACGATACCACGTGAAAAGTCATCCTTGCTAATTCTATAAACAGTGACGTTGAGTGCAGCTTATTGCAAAAATGTTTGTTTTATTTTGGTCCAGAAATGTATTTTTTATGTCGCATATTGACATCCTGTGTTATTCTAGCTTCAGTGAAGAGTTGGGAAGTGTAAACTTAATTTTTTATTTAGATTTGTTCAGACATGACTTGACTGCATCTGTGTATGTCATTAAGAAAATAAATTAATCTTAATCAACTGAGGTCATGAGATGGATTAAAACAAAGTGATTAAGATAGGCATGAAAAGGAGGACAATTAAAGTAAGTAAAGCTTTATTTAGGGATCATATTATTCAGCCTTTCAACACTTTCACATCAGTCTTGTCAGTCCAAAAATGTTGTATTTAAAATTCATTTTTTTTCCAAATCCATCCTTTCCTTTAGTGTTATCCATTTGAATATTAGATCATATAAGCTGCATTCACAATCTGATGTGTCTGTGTGAGCTGTACTGTCTCCGCCCACACATGCCCCAGGAACTAAAAGCTGCTTCATCTTGTTTCTTCTAAATCTAGGAATACTTGGTAAAGCTCTTGCTGAGGACCTCAAGGGTCTGGGTGTTTCATATTCTACTAGTAATTCTGAAATGTATTTGGGCCTGAGGCCATTCAAAGGGAGACATTATTGTAGTAACAATTAAAAAAGACTATGCATTACTTCAGAAACTCAAATCTAAAAAAGTGTTGGATGTCCCAATTGTTAATTACATTTTATTGAAAATATCTTTAAATAAAACTCAATGTGCTTTTGTGTTGCAGCTCAGAAGTTGTGTCCAGCCTGAACAGCAGACATGTCGTCAACATCCCAAAAGCACAAAGAGTTTGTGGCTGAGCCCATGGGCGAGAAGAACGTGATGGCTCTGGCAGGCATCGGGGAGGTTCTTGGCAAAAGGCTGGAGGAAAAAGGATTCGACAAGGTGACGGTCAAACACAGTTTTCTCAGATATAGTTTAAAAGTTTTGAATTCACTTTTACTTTTAATACCTAAAGTTCACGTACAGAGAAAAGCAACACTGTCGATGTCGTATTCCCTGCACTGAGTATTGATCATGTGCTTCAATCTAAATGTAGATTCTGGACCACAGAGCCCTTGTTGTGGGAACCCATTCCCTCTGCTCCTAACTAGATTCTCCACTGACTCCCCATCTATCTCATCGCAGGCGTACGTCGTTCTTGGACAGTTTCTGGTGCTGAAGAAAGACGAGGAGTTGTTCCGAGACTGGCTGAAGGACACCTGTGGTGCAAATTCCAAACAACAAGGTGACTGCTTTGGCTGTCTTAAGGAATGGTGCGACGCCTTCCTATAAACACCCAGTCATTGTTTTCTACTTCTGAAGTCCAAACTGTACAATACCTCTTCAGTGATCTTCATTCAATTCAGCTGCAACATGTATGAACTGACACTGTACATTGTCATGGGGCTTATTGGCTCGCGCCCTAATCATGGTCTTCAACAAGTAGGTCCAAACTAATAGCTGCCAGCGTCTTTCAGTAATTGTTGTTGAAATAATTTATATAGTAGATGGTGACATGGTTTGATGAAGTCCCTCTTCACTGCAAATATTTGGATTTGTTATAGAATAAATTTGTTTTAGACTCCACTTCATGTCACAACTGTGTAGCAGCGACGCAACACTAAATGTGCTGGAGTAAATAGTAGTCCAAAATATCTGCTTGAACAGCTGGTTGGGGAGTTTAACTGGGATGCTGCTCGTGTTCGGAATACTCAAAAAAACACCAGTTCATGAAAATACTGCATTTAATTTCTCTGCAGGGTTGAATTTTACTTGTTCATTGTTAAGGGACTTAGAATTTCTCCGTTTTAAGCTCAACACTGCTAGTTTGTTGTGTGTTCTATGATAAGCTGTCAGTACAGACCATTCTAATGCTCATCTTACACTCTTTGGGTTTGGCAACTTTAAATGCCATCAGGAGATTTGATGTAAACTACATTTATTTTTAATTTTGTCCTAATAGTGGGCTCAACACATCACAGTCTGGTTTTGTACTGCAAAGTGCTCCGTTCACATGTTTTCCTGGTGAGGAAGTTGGTTTGCTTGAAGTGTCTTTTCTGGGGGATGTGGCCGGTTTATAATGTGAAACCCAAAACCTCAACGTGGTCTCTGCAGATGTTTTTAAAAAAATTGAGCGCACATTGTTAAAATTGTTTAACTTAAACTTTAAATGAAGATTATACAAGGCCACACCCCACACATCTGGTCGAAGCCTGTTTGGACCTGAAAATGGAAATGTATGTAAATAAAGATGCCAATGAAAAGAATTCAAACCTTGTCAACGGAACGTGTCACTCTATTGCTGATCAGTGGGGTTAACCTGAGCTGGTTTTTAGTAGAAAGACAGTCGGGTGGGAAAAGTAAGCTACAGTCTATGTTTAGGGTGTGCAGCTCATCACATGTAGGTGTCTTTCAATGATTCTAGAGAAAACTGACACGCTCAACACTGTCGATCACATGGTGCCCATCCTCATCCACTTATAGGAGAGAATGTATTCAAATCTTGACGGGTTGCTTTTCTTCCTACATATCAGAACCTATCTCATCTATCACCTGACCTGAATTAAAAACATTTTACTGTTTCACTTTGCTTTAAATGAAGGTGAAACAATAGTAGGTTTTTGACACAGCGACGCTTAGTTGTGTCCGACTGTATTTTTTAAAACATGAGATGCCTTAATGTTAAAGTTAGTTTATGCTACAAACTCTGCAATAGTGCACGTTTGGTGTGTATTTCCCTCCCCTGGTCCACATTGCTGCTTGCAGGATGCTGTATCAGGATGTAATCGTTGTGTAGCAGCTGCTTGTTCAACACTGGCCCACGTGTGAGGTCTTGATTGTGAAAACCTTCCAGCTTTTATATCACTTATTACAAAACAATAAATAAAATAAAAAAAAGCACGTATCAGATTTGGACACGCGTTGTGTTTTTTTTATTTTTGTTTGTTTGATGGGGAAAAAAAATAAAATAAAATCACCAGAGACTGAAAACCTTCATCAACAGGTTTTTATTTTGATGCTTCATTTTCCATGGTTCCTTTTTCGTTTTACCCGCCAAAGCTCCAAATGTGATATTTGCAAGATATTTAAAATACACTTAGGTTTTAAATTGGATCCAGAGTAGAGGAGCCGCAGGGGGTCGGGGGGCTCGGATGAGGAGCTGTTCTCTTTACCTTTGCCGATGATTTGTAACAAACACTGAACTTTAGATGGAGAAACTATGTCGACAAGTGAATTCTTAAAGTTTATAAACTGGCCAATGAGAAGTGATACTGGACTGATTGTTTGACCCCTCTACTCTGGAAAACCTCTCGCATCTTGATTTCTGAAAATGACAATGCACATCTGTTTTTAAATTACATTAGAACTGCTGTTTTTTTTTTTTTGCCTTTTTAAAGAAATAGAAAATAGTCACTGACTCGTAACCTGGAAAGCTGATTTTGCTTCAATGGCTTGCATCTTAATAGATATTAAATGTCCACAAACCCCCCCCCACCGGCATGTCTTTTTTTGGGGGGGGGGGTTTCTGATGGTATCCGTGTGCTATTTGTACTATAAAATCTCATTTCGACAGTGATCAGATGCTTGTTGCTTAAGTTTTCACAGTAGCACCTAATGCACACACACTTTCACATCCACACTACAGCAACATTATAGAAATGAGCAACATGTTAAAACCTCAAATAAAACCTTGTGGGGGAAAATCGGTCACCACACATGAAGAGCTGTCGTCCTCGCTGGATACAAGTCACTGCCAAAAAGAAGGGACCACCACTGAATTATAAGAATACAAAATGGAGACGGGATTCACAGCTAAAGGAGCCTTTTTTTTTTTTTTTTATTATTCTTCTTTAAACGATTTACAGAGTCTGACCTGTAAGTGGTGTGTTATGAAGATCTGCTTGTGGGGAAATGTCACCGTGGATTGCCCGACACTGATTTGTATTCTGTTGGATTCGTGGAACGAAGTTGGAGGCCTGACGCTATCTGAGACACGTAGCAGCGCCATAATCCACACAACCAGTTAAAAGCCTCAAACGCTGCGGATTTCCACCCCTGATCAGGGGAGCATCAACTTCCTATTAGTTGGCCTGATCGTCAGCCTGCTGTCCGCTCTTTTTGGCAGTTACCGGTGATATATTAGAGCATGAAATGTTTCTTTTCAGTCGTATGATAAGTGTTTTAATTGTTGTTGCCTTTTATTTTTCACGTTGATGTCATTTCTGTCTTGGATTTGCTGCAAATTCTTCCCCTCTGACATTGAGACGTCGCGCGTCTGCATTTTGAGAATTTAGACACTTGGGTTTTTGTAGTCGATGGCGTACTGTACATCGGCAGCTTTAATGCAAGGTTACTATAGTACATCAATGTCTTATTTAGATCGGAAGTACATGTACACACTGTACATACATGTACACACTGTACACTTGTACTTTGCCTCGACAACAATCCCTGATTTGTCTCAAAGCAGAGCGCAGAAGAATTTCTTCTCCCTGAAGGGGTTCTCTGAGGTGGGCACGGGGGTGATCAGGGGGTCGTCGCAGGAGTGTGCGTCGCAGTACGCCATCAGGTCGGCTGCCGCCTTCGACACCTGCAAGTGGAGATAAATTACAAGGTTTTTCATCCGACGGGAAGGAGCGTTCACTCGTTGTATTGTCTTCTGGCTGAGCTCAGCCTGTATGGACAGAATATTGTACGGAAATGAAAAGTTGCATATAGAAGCTCCGGACTGGCTCATTAATCAAAAGTGCCGTCGAACTTCTGGTTCATTTTTAATCACGGAAGTTTGGCCTCACGAATACAGTCTCATTTTTAATTTATGAAGTTTGTTTAAACCACACGGATTCATTCATCTGATGGCCTGAAGTCTGAAAAGAAAGTCGTGTGGTCAAACGGTGCTATAAATAATCCAGATGGGGCGACAGGATGAAGCCTATTGATTGACCAGACTTCTAAAGGTATCGCAGTACAGCCGGACAAGTACAAGATCATGAGGCGGGTCACAAATACAACGCAAAGGACTCGAGGGGAAGGTTTTTTTTTTTTTTTTTTTTTTTTTTTGTACAGTTTGCATTGCTCCACTGAATGAATTCAAATGAACATATTGGAAGATGCAGTACAATTTAATCTAGTTCTTTGTTTTCTCAAAATTGTTTTAAAATATTTGGAACAACTTTGGACCTTTGCATTTTGCAGAAGGTGACACAGCTGAAAGTTCTCATTGAAACTGATTGATTTGATCTATTTCTATCTTGATGGATTAAAGTGCTTTGGAACATCACAGAAGGTGATTTGCATCGGAGAAGGTCACTAGTGGCTCAATTTTTAATGGTAAAACCACTGCGGGTCATTGATATTTGACAGATTCATGCTGTAATGACCTCAAAATAAATTAGTTTGCTTCTTACAGAATAAAAAAACACTTGGAAATGAAAACACACTGAATCACTGCAGCGTCAGGAGGGTTTGCCCCCCCCCCCCCCTTGTGGTTCAAGCTCTGAAGGGAGGGTTTGTACTCAAGCTGCACTAAAACCCCAACATCAAGAAATAAATCTATACTTACATAGTTGTGCTATAAATAAATATTGGAAGTAAGGGTACGTGTGTTTGATGTTGTCGTCCTACCTTTATCCTGCAGAAACTCGCCTCGATCTTCAGTTGCTCCACCAGCTTCCTGGCCTGGCCGACGCTCATGGTGCTGTTCACCGGGGTGTCTCCTTTCATCCTAGCCAGCAAACACCAGACGAAAATCAGTTGACCTCTGCGTTTTGTTTGAATTTATGTTTAAATTACTCCACAACTTGTAAAAGAGTTTAATATTCTGTGTGCTCTACCTGAGAGAGTCAGCCATTCACTTTGACACAAACGTGTAATGATACTCTCAATAGATTAGTTAGAGGTCTGAAATGTGTACGTTCCATGTACACATTTGGGGTTATTCCTACCAAATGACATTTTCACCATACAAGGTTGGCTTATCTTAAATAAGCTCCACATAAGTGTCGCTGGAAATGCATTTCAATATGTCACGTATGAAAAGAGTTTTTGGTATTTTATTAATTTAGAGGCACCGTCGGCTGCAAAGCAAGCATGAGGCAAGACCTGCGCTCAAGTCTAAATATCGGTCAGTGTTGTGTCATGGAATGGGCACAGCTGCTACATTATGTCATCTTATGTGGCTTCACAAGCTTGTGCATTCTCTGAAAACGCTCAAGAAACACAAACTGAGCCAAATGGTCAGATTTCATCAGCGTTTCAGCACCCCCCCCCCCCCCCCCCCCCCCCCAAAGAAGAACCACAGAAACATCATATGCAGGATGAATTAACCACTGCTGCCATTCAGAGATTCATGACATGTTTAAATATGCGTTAAAAAAAAAACGTGCCAGAGATGGAAAAAGGAATCAAGTCAGATTGTCAACAGGGGGGGTGGAAATCAGAGCAGCAAAGGAGCGTATCAATCCAAACCATTTTGGACCTTTCCCCATTGTCTTCTTCCTTCTCCCTCTTCATCCACCCCCTTTTCTCCTTACCCGTATTATATTCCTCTTCAGGTGAGCTCTTCCCCCCTCTTCTCTCTCTCGCGCTCTGTGTTTTTCGGCCTCTCTGTGTCCCTCTGTGAGCTTGTGTTTGGTGGTATCGGTGTGGCCGGACCCCACCCCTCACAGACAACAGCCTGGATGGTACCCTGCTCTGTGCAGTCCAGTGCACTGCAATTCTGCCACAATGAGCACTGGATGGCGTGGTGGATGGAGAGGATCACCCCTCTCGGTGGTGAGTGGTACCTGCCAGACGGAGGGAGGGGGAGGCTGCTGCTCTGGCTTTTCTTCCAAGGGCTGGATCGTACCAAAACAGTTCTTGGGAAATGGGGGCCAACTGAATTTCTTTAGGTTTTAATCTTAAACGTGAACCAGTATAGTGTATGTGGTGTGGATCTGGGTTTGTGTGCTTTAAAAATATCACAACACATCTTTGAAAATGAAGTACATGTGTGGATCATGATGTGTCTGTGGTTTTTGTCATGCCCACCCTCTCCTCTCCTCTGTTGCTATGGGGACTGCAGCAACCTGGTTTACATGTCACATCACACTATTGGCAGAAATCAGCCGGCATTTATAGGCTATATATTATCTCTGTGTATAATTTATGTAGATTAGATTGAGTGATTTAACAGAATTGCACAGATGTTTTTTCCTTTAAGCATGTTTTCATGACGTTGATATTCCAAAGAGCCTGTGGAGACAGGAGCGTCAGTGGCGCAACATATACGTGCCTATTCACGCAAGTAACAGTTGGCGTGTATTTAGCTCCTCAACAAATAATTATGTGACAAATAATGCATATAGTACCAACTCGTATAGTTTGCAACTCGCGCTGACCGCTAGGAAAATTACAATTTGACGTCTCCGAAACCGACCGACGCCATCTTTGCTAAGCTAGTGTTACACGGGCTATAATGGCGCGACGCTGCGGTCTCTTTTGCTTGTATTTTCCAATAGCGACACATCTTACGACTTTAACGTTTCTGGTTGCGGGGCAGGTTTAGCGGTTTCGGGAAAGTTTGTCCTTGAAGGCTTCCGTAGATAACTAATTTGCTATATAAAACTTTTCTGAAATGGATTTAACTTGACGCGCGTTAAAGCGGAAGTGTTGTGTTCCTATTGTGTTTTGTTATTTTATGTGATATTTATTTAGTTTTAGTGGAACTTAAACACATGACACACAATGTAAGTTCATCTGTATTAGCCATGATTATAAAAACAATAACAGCCCTAACAAATTGGTCCTCCAAATTATATGAACAGGTTAATATCTCTTTACTCTTTTACTTTTTTTTTTCCCCCCAAAGCTTTTGCGCGATATTAGATGAAGTGTACTTTCCACCACTATCCTACACTGTGTTGTCTTAAGATTAAACTGAAACTAAAACATGTTGACATATTTTAGTTTATTCAGGGCATGGATGCTTAAAATTAACATTTAAAAAAAGGGAGAGAACAAGTATCGCAGTGGCGGTGATGAAAATTAGTGAGAAAAGCATTTTTTCCCCCCATCTCAGATGAGTATTTAATTTATTTTTTTAATTTACAGCTCGTATTAGTGTTATTTATACAGGTTCCAGATGATTCTGATGAAGCTATGCAGCGGGCGTAAAGAAAAGAGCTCCCACTGAAGGTTAAGGACTCCATCTGCTGGATGATTCTGGCAGATTTGGACCACAGCTTGGCTCAGTCTTCAGCTGGAGCAACAGGAAAACACCAGAGAGACCTGAGCCCCCCTTCCTCTGAGGTGAACAGAACACTGACCTACCACAGAGGCTAATAAGTAGGTGATTAACACAAACAGTGAGCCGAAAGCTGTGGTAGATGACAGCAAAAAAAAAAAAAAGGTTTAGGAAAGCAGTGAAGTGTGAAGCCATAATGCCTGAGTGAACTTTAGCTGGTTTCTGGGGCAAATCACAGTACTTGGTCTCCTTCATTTCAATTGAGGGCAAATGTCAGTATGGGCTCTGATTAAGGAGCTCTTCAGGGGAACGTGTCGAATTTCTTATTTTGATGATGTTTTGCTGCAGATCAGTGGCTGCAAAATGAGGGGACTTTAAAAAGACAATGAAGTGAATACTACTACACCTCACAACAATGAATAAACCTGAGAGGCCCGGTTAACTTGTAATCTACAATCTAATCAGAGATACATTCAGGGTCGAGGACTTTTAGTGCTTTAAAAAAACAATAAAATCACTTTAAACAATCTGATAGAGAGGAAGGAAGGGCTCTGACCGAAGCTCTTGTGACCAGGGGGCACAAAAGAAATGTTTTCACAATTTTCCACCAAATAGAAATGGTCTGGAGCTGCAAAACATGACATTTATCTGAAATAAAGAAAAAACTGTGGAAAAAAAAAAAAGAATTGCTATGCATACAAAAAACTAAGGTTGTATTTGTGAAGTGTCATAGGTACAATTCAGATATATTTTATTACATTTTTTGGCTGTTGTGGCTATTTTTAAAGTTTTTTCTCCAAGGATTTTCCTGCTTTAGATTTTATAAATCTTAGCTATTTTATCCTCTTTAACTTTGTATAGCCACTCTGTTTGCTAATGGTTAGAGCCATCCTGGAAATTCTTATTTTTATCTTTACTCTTTTTTGTTTTTCCCTTTCTCTTCTTTTGTTTCTATTTTTTTAAATCAGTGTGGAATGCATTATTATATAATTACATATAATATATATAATTACATACAATGAAAGATTCAGGGAGCCACTGGAGAGGAGCTGAAAAGCCACATGTGGCTCCAGAGCGCCAGGTTGCAATATGTTCTACTTTCCTGGAAGAGTTGGTGCCGGCACCTTTCTGAACAAGCCGCCGCAGTCGGTGAATAAATCATCAGCAAAACAATCCATTCTGCTGAAAATATAAACACAGACGTCCTATCCTTTACCAACACTCACAAAAAACTATATAAATTCATCATTGTCAGCTGATCAATACATGTAAATAGAGTAATGGTTTGGTGTAAATTACACATGAATTATTGTAATAAACTTTTGAACATTTGCAATCATATTTATAATTGAGAAAAGCTGCGAGTTCCTGAGAAGTATGGGAGTATTTACTGCCTCTGGCCTCCAAATCCCCTCTTTTACTAAATTATTTTGACGGCAGGGCGGCTGTTGGGATCTGTAGAGGGTAGAAATAGCTGAAAACTTGGTAAAAGTTTTCAAATATGTTAAAGTTATAAAATATTGACTTTCATGACATTTGCATTTCCTCTATTTGAAAGTAGAACTGTATTGCTGGAGAACAGAATCAAATCGAACAGTCCAATTCCAAATGTTCCAACTTTACTGTTTTGATTGAGAAATAGATTCTTAACTGGTCAAAATGTGTTAAAATCAGACATGTATGTTTTTTAATCTGTTATGTAACTGTAGTATATTGATGACTGACAGAACAAGACAGTGGCTTGCAAAAATATCTCTTCATATCTCTTGCACTTTTCCACATTTTGTCACATTACAACCACAAAGCTCAACGCATGTAAGTAGGATGTTTTCTGATGGACCAAAACAATGGAGTGGTTTTAATTAAAGCATATTCATGTTGTTAAAATGAGCCAGCCAAAGGCCAGACATTCATCCAATACAAAATCTCTGGCATTGACAGACGCTCTCCATCCAATCTGACTGAACTGGAGATATTTTGTAAAGAAAAAAAGGAGGCAGAAATCTTAGTTTGTAGATGTGCAAAGCTGATAGATTCAAACCCCAAAAAGACTGATAAAGGATTGGACTTGGTGGGGATTCATATTTTTACATGCCACACTTTTCAGTTTTTAATTTGTGAAAAACAAACAAACGTGAAAACCAAGTATTATTTGGTATATCACGTAAAATCCCGGTGAAATATTTTTACATTTTCTGGCTTTAATGTGACCAAACGTGGAAAAGTTCAAGGGGTATCAATACGCTTGCAAGTTCATGAATTCAGGTTGGTGTAACGGCGCTCTACTTTTTGAGTAAATCCTCTGTCTTTCTCTCTTTTTTTATTTTTATTTGCAGCGCTGACTCATCAACGCCAGAGCTTTTAAAACCTCTGAGGTGTGAACCCACGTTTATATTTGGCCTGTAAATTAAAGGACCATGAATATGTGGTGGTGGTGGTGGTGATGGGGGCTGGCAGAGACTGTGAAACACCGTGACAGCAGGTACAAACCAGTACATGACCAGAAGGGCCGTGTGTAAAACGCTCAGCAGATGGTCCCAGAGAGCCTCTCTTTCATCTCTGCAGGTTATTCTCGACAGTAATTAGTGCGAGTGCCAAGCATCCAACATAGACGGCCGCTTAATAACTCCGTATGATAACAATGTCACAGTGACGCAGAAGAGCAGCGTGCACGTGAGCCGCAGAACGATTATTTATTGTTATAATAAAGAAAATGTCAAAAAGCAAATCCTGAGCTTCCCTTCAGTGTTGGCTTTACGTTTTATCGACTGTGCTATAAATGCTTGAATTAATTAAGCCCGGCTACATTTCTTTGTGCTTAATTAATAGTGCCTAATTAAGTTAAATGTAATCACTGCTGGGACACCCTGGGACCTTTCAAGTCTGGAGACTTCAAAGCTGAGAAACAACCTTTCTGCGTGTTTTCACTGCGGCTTTACGTCGCGCTGTGCAAGAACATCAAGGTTCCTTTTAGACAAAAACAAACAAACACATATTTCAGTAAACCGTGACAAGTTTCTCTAATTGGCTTCGGATTATCTCTTAAAGGAGATTCAAAACAAGGCGGTCAAACCTCACAATGACATTTGAATGAGGTGGATTAATCCAACGAAAACCGAGTTGAGAAAAGTGCAACTTGAACCACATTTCCGAACAAATTAAATGAGCGATTCAAATCAGAAAGAGAACCTGGAAGATCAGAGGGGCTGAACAGCAACAGCTGGATTGAAACAAACAATATGAACAGATTGAAACTCATGATCCATTCGTAGGGTTTGGCACTGGGACCCTTGCTTATCTCTTAGTTCACAACATTTGCATTATTAATAACATACAAGCACAGCTTATATCTCCTATTGGAACTATTACAACATAATCATCACATATACTACCCAAGAGGGGGATGAAATTATCATTTAAGAAATAGAATTTATCTGCTCACTATATGTTTGAGCATTTAGAACTATTGCTCTGAGGATGGATAGAATGTTAAGGAACATTTCTTAACCTTCACTAAAATCCTGCCTTGTTAAAAAAAAGGCGCCCTTAAACTTTCCTAAATCACATCATGCTGCTCCACATGCGCACAACGGCAACAACGGTGGATTAAATAAACATTGCTGCTCGTTCTGTTCATGCTTTTGAATTTACCTCCTTCAAACGAACGTCACATTTACCACCTTCTACGCCACCGTCATTGGGAAGAGTTGTTTAATACAAATGTTGCGTGCTTTGCGAATCCAACACAGGACTGCAAAATACACTTTGACGTTTACATCGTGCTGTTGTTTGTGTGCACATGCAGTTGTATCACATTAAAAACAAAAAAACAAACGCCAACTAGTGTCCTGGCATGAAAACTACAATGTTTTCAACATTTAGCATTCTTGTCTGTTTTATGACCGTTGCCATCTGCACGCAAAAGATAAATATGCTGTTCACAGCAGGTGGTTCTGTTACTCTCATCTTTATTGTTATTTGGATTTTGTTGGGCATCGTTGTTGACTTTATTTTTCATTTCTCATCCTTTCTGTGTTTTTTTTTTTAGTTGTTTGCGTCTTCATTTCCTCTGTGAGTTTGTCGCAGAAGCAGCCTGGAGTGAGTCGATGTTCCGCTTCCGTAGTAACGGGCCGCAGCGGAGGAGAGACGAAAGTGAGACGGTGACTCCGGGCATCTCTGATCCGATTCACGTCACACCTCTTGTCACTTCTCTGCTGGCTGGCTGGATGAAAAACACACCCTGGGAGTGTCGGGAGGGGAAAGTACAAGAGAAAAGTACTCGGTGTGAGACGTGCCTACTTGCATAACATTTGGCGGGACATAACGTCTCTGCCTCTCTACTACACGCTACCGTTTGAAATAAAACTTGCATGGTCAACGCTGTGTTGGCGTTTTGATTTGAATCCATGTGGCACGCTGTGCAGTTCTCCTCCGGGCTGCAGTCGATGAATATTGAAACAATGTTGGTAAAAGATTTTCATTTTAAGCCATTTGGGCCATTGATTCTGTTGATGGGACTCGACTCGGCCCGGCTGGCAGATACAGAAAATGCTGGATGTGTTTTACGGTTAAACGACAATTGTAAAGCGCTTAAATGCTTGGTGCATTATCTGCACATGCATTAAAATCTGATGACTGGAGGTTGTTTTATGGAAAAAAAAAAAGAATAATCTCCAGAATAAAACGTAGCCTAAGCAGACGTTTAACTGCAGTAAAACATCATCTATAATAACTGAGTGATTTGCTACAGGCAATCACGCACCAGCGGCTCATCAGCTATCGTGTAAAAGGCCTGCACGCACATAATCCAGCAAACTGATGTCGACAGTCAGCAATTTGTTATTCATAAATACGGTGTGGAGAATAAATAATTCACACGGCAGCATCATGTACAACATCAGCGGTGATGACAGAGGAGCAAGCAGCAGGGTTGCAGGTGTGTGCTGACCAAGTGCCGCCATGGAAACAGTCAGGATGGTGACTATATATATATATATATATATATATATATATACATACACACACACACTCTTCTGTGTATTTTTCTGTATTTATACTGAACCAGTTTGGGGGTAAATCAAAGTTTCCACAAAATGATTGAGAACACGACTGAGTTACAGTTAATCTGTGTCTTCCTGAGCTTCAATCCTATTTCCCCTGCTGCCAAAACTCCTTGACACGTGCGCCTCGTCCTGATGTAAAATATGATTGTTAGCAGCTGTTAAGGTCCGTGAGAAACAAAGTGAAGACTTTTTGATACCAGTCTCATGCTTCTGTTTGAAATGACTGCTGCGATTGTCACACTTGTGCTGTAGAACGAAAAAGGTTTTCGCATTTTTTTTGTCTCCATTAAAGTGAATAAAATTCCGTGAAAGAATAATGGAATGATTAATGTTGTTGCCCCGCCCTCTCTCACGATTTCCATTCCAAACTGTACGCTAATCCAACAAATGCCTGTTCAGACACACACAGACTAACGGAAGAACCAAAGTATTCTACTGGAAAAGGATATTTCATTGAGTCTCCAATTCGCTCAGTTGTTGACATGTTGTGAAATGGTGAGCACTCCCAGCCCACAGTGAAGATATTGTTGCTTTGAGTCTGGACTGGTTGTTTTTATGTAAAGTATATTCTTGTACATACATGACTTTCCTCTTGGTTTCATCCAACAGTCCAGAAACATGCATTAGATTAGAGGTTCCCCGGGCGCCACACAGACGCTGCCCCCTGCTGGTGGGGCTGTGCAGAGAAAACTTCATTGTTTTGGAGGAATTCTGTCACGGTTCACATTTTGTTTCCTGTTTTATTTTGAGATTCTGACTCTGTCTCTTGTTTCATGCTCTTTGACTTTCTCTCTTTGTGTCTGATTGCTGCTCCCCGCCCTGATGTGTTTCACCTGTGCCCGAGTGTGTGTTATATTGGGGCTTCTTTTTTGTATCTGGTTGTGGTTTTGGGTTGTGTTCCTGTTTCTCCTCCTGTGGTTCCAGCTTTTTTAAGTTGTTTGCTTTCCTGCGATTGCTGCTGTCCTTGAGGTACAGATTTGTGTTTTGGGGATATTTAGTATTTTTATTTTTTTTTGGTGTTTGGATTCTTGCTTCTGATCAAATGAGCGTTAACCACGTCAGTGGTGGTGTCTGGCCAACTGAGTCCTTTCAGTGATACCCGACCAAATCTGTATAGAGTTTGAATGTTCTGATATCGTCATACTTCTTCTCCCACCCTGTGAATCACAGCTTTGTTTTCCTGGAATAAAACTCCCCCGCATTAGTTTAAAGTTTATCACTGTCAGATACTTTGCAATGGTTTGTAAAGCTCCTTCTTCACCTGCATTCTTTCTCTGTGCATTATCTCTCTGTTATTTTTACAGAATTACATGCAAATATGTAGTTTTTTTTAAAATTGCAATTTAAAAAGTTTACGTGGCAGTTAAGTGTCAAATATGACACTTAAAGACGCAAATCTTGGTTTTTGTTAACCTAAAGTAGTGTCATTCTCGTTCAATGAGACATAACTATGTCTATGTCATCTTTATTTTGAAGGAATATATATGCATTTTTAAGTCTTGAACTTCCACTCATCTGTGTTTAATGTGTAAGAGTGTAACAATCAGTGCATTGTTTCTGCAGGCAGATCTCACCAGAGGAAGAGTTGACGTCTTCTGCCCCCCGGACATATTCTGAGTGAGTACGACATTAATGTCCATCGCTATGCAGATGATACTCTGTTGTATGTTATGTTGATATATCCATAGGGCCACATATCAACATAACATACAACAGAGTATCATCGCTATGCAGATGATACTCTGTTGTATGTTATGTTGATATGTGGCCCTATGGATATTGTTTATTACCTGCAGGGTAGACTGTTTTCCCAGAAGGTAAAAGCCGGATGTCAGACAATGTTTCACGGCTGAATAAAAATCATCATTGAACTTAAACAAACACGGCTGTCAAACTTCTGACTCACACAAGAAGGACTAGTATTGACTTTAGTATTCTCGTTGTTTTAAATCATGAAACCGTCGCGCTCCGACTTATTAACATGAATGTTAGACTCATTATGAGCCTTGGCGCTGCCTGACATCTTCTGGTAGTTTCTCTTTTAGCTTGGCCAAAAATATCAAATCATCATGAAGAAAGATGGCACTTTTATTATTTAACTGCACTTTTGTGGAACTTGTTTCTTTTTAAACTCACATTATTGGTGTGGCATATTCCAGTCATTTATTTCTGCTTGGGTTTTCATGCTTCGAAATGTTAGCGTTTGGAATTTTGTGAATGGTTTTAGTCTAAAATACTTTCTAACCATGTTGTGAAATGCTAATATTGTTATTGTATGGTACAAATCCTTGAGCGATACTGTAATTGATTGTGTTTTCTCTGAAAACCAGATGCGATTGTCCACTTAAGTCTTTGCAATATCCTCCCAATCAAGTTTCGAACACTACCGTTTTATAGCCTGGACTCTAATACACGACCGTCCCTGCAGCACTCCGTCTAACGTGGTTATTTCAGGTTTAGAAGAGAAATCTTCACAGTGAAATTCAGCCCCGGTGCTCGCCGTCAAACACAATCGGCACAGTATTGCTTTTATTTGAAGCAGTTATTGCCACGCAGATGCTGAGTTTGTTTTAACCTTTCTCTCTCATCGATCTGCCCCCCGGGTGCTCCATCACACAGCTGTGCATCCCAAACCAGCCTTATGTAATGATGAGCGCAGCAGATCGGGGTGGGGGTGATCATCCCAACCATCAATTTGAAAATGGCCGTATGTATTGACGGTAGCGTAACTGCTCAATACTTTCCAAACTCACACAACTGACTTCATTCAGAGAGTGCTGGTGATCAGTGGACAAAGGCTGCAAACGCCTATCACAATACGTGGCTTTATACAATGGATGGAGGTAACCAGGACTTTCAGTGCTCATACACACACCTACACACACACACACACACACACACACACACACACACACATAGTCAGTAAATGAAATCAAGACAAACTCCCACAAAGGATCATTGAGTCTTTTTCCCTCCACTTCTTTTTTTTTTATTAAAAGAGCCAGTTCCAGTGTGTTTACTAGAAGAAAAAAAAGACATGGAGAACAACTTCACAATCCAGCCATCAGGGGATGCTATTATGGTAAAACCATCATATTCAGCTATAACCAACATAAGAGATGAGACGGCAATTAAATCACGTGACGGGGACTCTTCAGCCGTGTCACCAACACAGGAACCAGTTGAATCGGAGTCGCTGCTGATTGAACTTGTGAGAGATGGACGAGGGAGTAAAGGCATGAGCCGAGTGTGTCCAGAGAGGCTCTTCCTGGAGATCCCATGTGGTTCAAACCTCTTCATGCAGCCAGCGTGCCGACGCATTACGCATTGCACAACCGCTCTGCCCGGACGGGAGTTTGACGTCATGCGAATGGAGTACGGTCAAATCTCAACCAATGATCACACATGACAAGTACATCCATATTGACATGCTCTGACTTTTGACGGGATACTTTTTTTTACTGCACAACCTCTTTACTCCTCTCGAGTGAGCTCTGGCTGAATGAAAGGCCCGTGTGGATTTGAGATAGTTTTGACACTGGCTGTCTTACTAGCTACAAATTCTTTGAATAGGTATTTAAGTATAAATCCACTTGATTTTTGCATATTATTTTGTGCAACACTATTATTCATAGATGCAACTTTTTGGACTATTTCTGAGATCTCAAACTTTACAAATCCCAAAGCACACATACTATATGCTAAGAGTATATTTAGTTGCATACGGATGCAAATTAAACCAGGTCCAAATCTACTCTAAGTGTAAATCTTTGTCAGTTTCAGGCAGTTTACCTTCAAAGAAAACATTTATAAAAGCAAAAAGGCTGCTTGTCCTTTCAGCCTATGACTGTTGCACTGTGATTTTATCTGCATGATTGACATTTTAACAGGCATCACTGTTAATGTTAAAGTCCACAATTCATACATGGTACAGAGCTGAAACGCAGCATAGATCAGCATATCAAATATCAGAGGAATCATTGTTTTTTAATTTCATATATTGACATTTCTGGCATTCTACCTTCCTTATTATCTGGAATTGCTACTTATTGTAACAGTGAATTGACAGAATAGATTCTGTATAGCTGCGATTGGATTCATCATCCGTATAACTCCATAAACAAAAATCCACGCTGTCCTAATATTGCATATAGATGCAATCATATTCAAAATGAATACATTTACCTCTTGCTTCGAACTATTGATTTAGGCACATTGTCGCTCGCTCAACCAGACAAAGTCTGGTCGCGCACAACTTAAGATCCTGCAGCTGAAACGTGTTGATTTGTCATGCATTGAAGATGTTGAGGTTTATTTCACATCAGGCCAATGATGAGTCAATTTTTTTATTTTTTCCCCCCATCAGTCTTAAGGACATAGAGCAGTAAAACCTAAAAACACCCGATTAAACCACATTAAATATTATGGTGACCTCTAGTGGCCACGGTAATTATGACAGGAGCAAATTTGTAGGGGAAAAAGAGAAAGGCGAGAGAAGTATAAGGTTAGTTTCAGGTGGAATTGGAAGACAATACTTTCACCCAATTGATTGTTATATGGAATATTGTGTAACCTCCCCCAAAAAATCACAAATTTGTTTGTGTTACTTTTAAAAAAAGCATCGAACCAAATAACTTTGGTTCTGAAAGGTAACCAAGCATCTCCCTTGTCATTTCATTCTAAACCTCAGATTGGAAACTCCACACTGTAGCAGTGGTACAAATCTCATCATTTCAGCAGCAGGATTTACAAATATGATCTTGACAGTTTTAAAATCATCTGCTTCTTGTATTTTTCTGATGCTGATATCAATATGTAGACGTGTCAAATAAGTCTATTCAGTTCATGGACAATTTTCCAACTGAAGTTGAATTAAGAATCTATCACTGGACCGAGAGGAAAAAGCTCTGCCAAAATGAAAACTCCAAGTAAATCACAGTTTTACTGAACCACAGTGAGCAATGAGATGGCCCTGTAGAAATACGGCACTGCTACGGTTTACTGTCTCTTTCCTGCTCATCATGCTTGCAAAGGAAGACCGACGGGGACGACAATAGACCCTACGGTTGTGCACAAATTCACTCTGAGAGTAAAACAGCACAATGAAGCCTGGATTGAATTCAAACAATGTAAGCAAGGGCCTCTATATTCCAGCCCACTTTGTATCGGTCACCTTTAGCGTCAGCTGCCGTTTGGCAGAGGAGAAAAGTCTTTGTGATATAGCAGCATTGTATTTGTCACAGTGCACCTTAAAGAATTATGAAGAGTATAGTCGGTACATGAAGGTAAAAACGTCTAAATACAAGGACCAGGTATTACAATATGAAAATATTACATTTGCTTAAGAGAAACAATCCATTTATGAAAAGGGGAAGGGGGAGACAGAAGAGCATCACAGGTTAGATAACGTGAGTATTTGGGTCTCTGGAGGAAGCGAAACAGCACAGCATTACAATGATAGTCATACCTGAAGAGTACTTACCCCCGTCAGGAGGTGGTCTGCTTTTTTTTTCTTTTTTCTTTCTTTTTTCTTGAGTTATCTCATCAGTCCTATGAATTAATATCCTTAATTTTAATATTTGGAACGAGAAGTAACACAACATTTTGAAAATGGGTAATAAAATACAAACCGGACTTAAGTAGGTTCCCACAGAGAAGCAATGCACAGATATACAATGTTCCCAAAAGGTATCATACGCACAGTTCCTCCTTTCAAGTGCAAATCACAAACAGAAGATTTGTACACACACACACACACACACACACACGCACACACACACACACCCACACAGCTACACTCAGAGACACTGGCCCTTCAGTTCATATGAATTAACAAGTAAAATGTAGAATTTCCTTCGATGTGTCTCTCGAGTACAAACGTCTTAGGTCAGCAAATGCCTCGACTGCACAGCAAAGTCCAGACAGCATGGAGTTAAAGAAATTGCTTCAGCAGCCATTTTGCATATAAAGTCCATATAAAAAAAGAAAGGGGGGGGGGGGGGGGGGAGACTGGGAGCGGTAGGCCCTCTTCAAAGGTTATGACTACTGAGAGCTGAGCTGGAAAGACGGGAGCGGTGAACAGCATGTTTTGGTTGAAGTTTCTCCAGCTGAAATAAAGGTGAGAGGTAAATAAAAAAAAACAAGAACATGTCGACCCCTCCCACCTCAAACCCACTCCCACCCCCTTCCACTGGGGTCTGATAGCATTTGAAGTGAAGCACAGTAGAAGATGGAAGATGTCTTTCAGTCCTCTCGTATAAAACAAATGGGTCGTGTAGAAAACAAAAAAAAAAAATTATATATACAGATACATGTGTGCCCAACATGATGAGGAGGTTTGACTGTAGAAAAATATAGAGCCTTTATCAAAGTCACTTAGCCAGAAAATAAATCCAACACCTAAAATTCAGGATCATTGCTACAAAGTCTTAGTTGTCGTGACAAAACCAAACTGCAGGAGGTTAAACTGAAGGCATTTTGGTTTGAAATTATAGCAGGGAATCTAGAAAAGGTGCAACGTGTTAGGTTAGAATATTAGGAAAAATAAGTCCAATAAACAAAACTCGGTGCAATCTTTTGTTTGATTTAGATTTAGACATTTGTGTCTTTTGTTTTTCACCTAAAGTGTTGTTGAGTCGTCGACAAACAGGAGAATTAAGAGGAGAAATGGACTTTGTGCCACATGGCTACCGCCATCGGTCTCCTCTGGTTTTAAAAGGCCAAGAAAATAAAAACGGAATGAAAGAAGAACGCACATCTCCTCTTCCTTGAGTTAGACCAATTATTTCCAAATACGTTGGTCTCCTATTTACTATACGCCTTAAGGCTATCAAACAATAATGAGCAAAATAAGATCATCCTCGGCTGGAAAACACCAGCAATGATCGCTTTTATGACTGATTCTTCCTAAAGAGCAAACAAAGCTTTAATAGGAAGCTGCTACACTTTGAAAACCCTTTAGTTCAAACGGCTGCCGTTTAAATCCAATAGCCTGAAAGCTTGGTTACGATACTACAAGATGCAGACGAGTGACAAATTAGACTAAAGGTCCTGTCTTATACTTGGTGCAAAGCAAAGAGTGCCACTGCTAATTTCAGAGCTCGACAGTATTCACACTCGGTAAGTAGCCTCATGCACATCTGTGTGTGTGTGTGTGTGTGTGTGTGTGTGTGTGTGTGTGTGTGTGTGTGTGTGTGTGTGTGTGTGTGTGTGTGTGTGTGTGTGTGTGTGTGTGTGTGTGTGTGTGTGTGTGTGTGTGTGTGCACACGTTGGCCCAACAAATGGGGCCCGACTGATGGTTTGAACATGAAAACTCGGATATCAAGCGACTGCATGAGGGTGTGCACATGTTGCCTTGTGTACAATCTCGTTCGGTAACTCCTCCCAGTCGTTCCTCACAGCTTCTTTCTCCTGGCTGGAAGCCAAATAAAACATGGAGCTCCGTTTTGTCTTCATGATCATTGGGACTAAAGTGGGCAGGATGGGAAAACTGTACCAACTACAATGTTTGAGATTTACTTCCTGGAACACACAGACAAATGTGAAAGCACCCGATGAGACAATTCTGGGTTTGGAATGAAAACGTGGTTTAACCGTACTGAAAATGTGTTCCCAGTCTTACAATTTGTCTCCTATCCAGATTGCTAATTTGAAGCAATGGAAGGTGATTCTGAAGATCAAGAAACAAAAAGAAAATATACAGAGACATGTGCCAACATAGACAGGTGGCTGCACTTTTGCCTCACATAAATTAAAATCCCCAGTTGAAGTGTGAGCTTGGGAGCCTTTCGAGTTTTCATGTTCTTCCAATGTGGGTTTCCCTTAAACATGCGTTTCAGGTTGATTGGCGATCAGCCCGTAGGTATGAATGTGAGTTTCTGACGGTCTTTCTCTTTGTTTACATCATCAGGTATGGAAACGTCTGGCACGCACCGCAATATGACTGTATATTAAAGTTTCTTATCTCGGTTAAGATTAGATCTTTCATTTAAGAGACCATTGGTCATGGGTAGATCTGTTTCCTCTGCAGAGAAGCCAATGTGCGGTTCCTAAAACAGCTGTGATTAAAAGTATCTGCAACCTCTTTGAACCATGTGTAAATTATTGGCTATTGAATCAGCAAAAATGCACTTGAACACACCCAACGGCATTTGCACCATTAGCCTCACGCCATGCACTCCACACTGTAAAACCAAAGCATATCAATACAATGTTTGAGCACCGTGTGCGCAATAACAGTGTCTCTTCAAGTCTCTGTGATGCTACATGTATGAACAAGTGGTGACTTCCTTTCCTCGTGCTTTAACGATCACATTGGAAAATGCTGCCTGTCACTCAAGTCAGAAACTTCCCCAACTGGATAGAGATCTGGCGGCCATTCAGTGACCCACTTGTGCCCCATGGAGGGGTAATTTGTTATACTCTAGAGACGAGCCCCTGTCAGGACTACACTGTGTCATCACAGGAAAAAGGTGATCACTCAGAACAAGTTTGTATTGATTTGCAGTGACACTCTCCTCCGAGGGGACAGGTGGACTCCACCCTCCTCGGCACAACCCACCCCCCCACTGGAAGGGTCAAGCACTCGGGTTTGTCTTACAATTTGTCACCTGTCTGCACTTCTTAAAGGCAACTTTTAATGTTTCATAGCCTCCTATATCCACAGTTTTTTTTTTGGTCTCTTTCATTAGAACCGAAGATTCAGTGTGCAGGTGGTCGGTAGCTACCGGGGCTGTAATTTCAGTAATTAGGACTCAGGCTCGAACCTCAATAAAGTGGAAGAAGAGTTCACAATGAATCAAGTAACCTTCTCCAAAGCCTTCGTATAAACGATAATGCATAGTCACCGGGGAAACGGTTACGAAGTTCGGTATGGATAATTAAGGCAAAAAAAGATAGCGAGGGAGCAATAATGCAAAAACATCTCCAGCTCTGAAAAAACACTCAAGTCTCGTCTGACTCTCTCACAAAGGTATGAAAATAACTAAATACAAAGTAGATTCGGCTTTAAAAAAGTCTTCATGAAATAAATAAGGTAACCTGCGAAAATATACTCTTTCCAAATTAGCCCCTTTTCTGGAACACTGGTTCCAATTAGGAAGTAACACGTCAAAACTGCCGCGAGCCAGTCAAGGCCGGGATCGATCAGGTACAGATTGAAAGCATGTAGCTTCACACATTGCAAAAACAAAAACAAAACTCAAACGTAATTCACCTTGCTCAAAAGTTTCAAAGCACACAAGTTCAGCAAGATGTTAAACGTCTCCCTCTGAAGTTAATTCTGGCTACAGGCTGCCTTTTTCAAATATAAGAAACACCAGTCCATGCAACACAACAGGACTGTTTCATGCTAAACATCAAACCATTTTTTTTTTACATAACAAAAAAAAGACAAAGCATACCTTTTCTTCTTTTTTTTTTTCTTTTTTTGGATCGCCATAAAAGAAATGGTGCACTGTGCACAGTTGAAGGTCTTTTGTTTAAAGCACGCTGTACGAGCGGGACAAAAACCAACCAGCCCACACCTCCGATCGAACATTACTCTATAAATGATAGTGTGCAAAACTGTTGTGATTCCCGCTCCGTAGTAAATGCTTTCATAGTGAGTTTATTTCAGTGCATTACCTCGCATATTTAATATTAGTTATTTCCACACGTTAATGTTGTGCCGCTGACACCTGTTCTTGCACTGTATTAATGCTCCAACCCTGTGATAGTAACTCTGCAAGCGGCTGCACTGAAATAAAAACCGATCTCACACGTTTCAATGAGCTCTTTGTCCCTTTTGTAGTAAGTTCTCCAGCTAGGTCCATGCCGCTCCATTGCACAGTTCTCACATCATCAGACAAAGGGGATAAAAAACAAAACAACAACCAAACTTCTCGTTTTGAACCCAAAACGGCAACTGAGGACAATTCATTCCATTGTAGTGACAATTATGGTGGTTTGATAATCAAACGAATGCATGGGAGGTAAAGTGCGTTGTGATGACCTGTGTGCTGCTACATATGGTGGAAACATCCGCAGAGGAAGCTGAGGAGGAAGGGTTGCGGTTGAACCTTTTCTGTTTACGTTGTGCATGCATTTATGCTTAATGGAAACACAGTCACTGTATTTCTGTTTGTGTGTGGCTGTTAATGTAAACAAGAGGAACAAAAGAAAAGGAAGAACAGAAATGAGATATCTGACTGATGTTAGAGCTATACAAAATATTGGCACATCGTCTTATGAACAGTATACTGGAAGGGAGTCAAGGTTTTTTCTTCTTAAACTTAATGACCCGTCCAGTCGTTTTGTTTCGTGTTTCACAGTATTAAAAGTGCACTAACTGACAAACGCATCGGCAATCCTCATCAAGTCACTCATATAAAATGTGCTGCACTCTCGCCTTTTATGCTCAATAATGCCAATTTGACTGTTTCTCTCGGTATCGTGCGGGCAGCTCTGCACCCTCGTTGACCCCCTGACCGTTCTCACACCTGCGTCTCCACTCCGTTGAGTTTAGGCATCAAGATACGAGGGGTCACCCCAGAGTTGAGGTCCCTCTCGAACTCCAAAAGCTGGCCCATGAAGTTCAGATTCGGCGAGACCACCGGGCGACGACTCCGCACGTATTTGTAGGCGTCTGTCATTGTCATGAGGGTGTGCTTCATAAGGTAGGCGATGACGATGGTTGCGGAACGAGACACCCCCGCCTGGCAGTGTACCAACACCCCCTGTCCACTCTGATATGCCTCCTCTGCGGATGAGAACAACAACAATGACGTGGATGAGCTCATTTTAGCATGAAGACGTAGAAAATGACTTATCTCTGTACCACGGTCACGTGTACTTCACTTCAAATACATCAGTGGATTTCAGCTTTATTTTTTCCCCAAAATGACACACAAAGGTTGTAATAGCAACCAAAGAAGGCTGTCTGAAGGCGAGTCGGTGTGTGGGTGGTCTGAACAGGGTCAAGCATTCACACAAAGACAATGGTGACTGACACAGCTTTGAAAGGAAACACATTGCAAATGGCTGCAATCATTTCGCTTTGGATCGAAATTGTCACAGAGAGAAAAATCAAGTGAGAGTTACCATGACTTCAGTCTAGAGATGAGTGTTCTATTAGTTCTTTAATCACAGTCTTTTATTATCAGCCGGTAAAATGACGTTTAAAAAAAAAAGGAACTGATTAGTTATTACTTGGTGATTGGCATATACATAAAGACAATGGAGAAAAAATGAGTTATTAGAATGTTTTGTTATTCTAAAACATTAAATTCTCATAACTATCTACTCGTCTGTAAAATCAAAATGGACTTTTGCCAAACTGATGAATGAAACCAAAATAACCCTGAAAATAGATTCAACACTGAACCCAAGAAAATAAATACTGGTGGAGCTCTGGAACCTACCACAGCTTTTTGGCTTATTTCCTGTAGTTCGGAACAAGCTAAGTCCCAACATTTACAGTGTCTCTGATATTCTAATAGACTGTTGATTATTCAAATTGAACATACAGAGCCCTGGGTGCCACATCCTTAAGACTTTCTGTTTTACTTGGTATCCAATAACAATGAAGATCAGTGGTATCACATGTCACCAACTGGGCCAAGGCTGCATGAGCGTAACAATGTGCAGTAGATCTACAATCATTTTGGCCAAAAGGGAGATGACTAGTTGATGCCAAACTACAGAGCTGAGAGCAAGCCTTTTTTAAACATACGCCAGATAATGGTCATTTTGTTTTTTGAAAAAGCTCTATGTTCACAGAAGACTTAAAGATTAATCTCTTTGGGGAAATTTCTGGTATTAATCCTTTTTTCCTCTTTATACTTTCTCTCTTGGTATTCTACATTGCTGCCATAGCTGCTATGGCCACTAGAGGTCACTGTAAATCTTTTTTTGGCTTTGATTATTGACCTCATTGATAAACTGATAAATAGCAACGTTCACATTCAGATATTCAACAACACTGACATTCAAAACAGCTGGTGTCATGGCCTTACTCTGCTTTCTTATATTCACTCATGCAGTTACATTTCAGCACATCCGACGTGGCACTCTCACCAATGAACTCGAAAACCTCCTCAAAGTATTGACGAAGGTTTTGCTTGCTGTTGTCTGTGGCCGGGAGCCGTTTGTAGCGCAGTCCAGAGTTGACGTGGTAGAGGGGCAGGTGCGTGGTCACGTTCACCACGTAGCCAATGTTGAGGCGCAGCAGCAGGTCCAGGTCTTGGGCATCTCTCTCGTTCCCGAGGAACAGGAAAGGCAGGATGGGACTGACCACAGCGTTTTCTGCATCGGGGGTCATCACTGACTCATCGGACAGTGACGCCGGCAATGAAGAGGACAGCGGCAGAGAGAGGTGCACTGGAGACAACATGGAGACAAATGTTTACATTGCATGGAAGGACTTCGACTGGGGATTCAGAGCAGAAAATCATAATCATACTTGTTTGACAACAACTGCTAAACTGCAACAGAAACTTCAGACGTGTCAGATTTTGAAAGCCAATTAGCAGCTTCCGTTCCTTAAACCAAAAAAAATAAAAAGACACTAACTGGATTTTTTGAAAGCACAGAGTCTACTGAGATCATAAGCTTAAAGCTTCCTAATTGTGTAAATCTGTCAAAAATACAGCAAAAATATATATTTCTTCAAAGGGAGAGGTGCCACACCACAAGCATCATCAAAAAGGGGGAGTCACATTAAGGATACTGCTAAATTACTTTCAGGAATTAGTGTAACCCATGTTTCTACCAATGACAGCAGTTAATATTTAGTTTCTTGTGCTCGAGGATGCCGCACTCACAGCTCGCACTGGTCAATAGGAAGAGATTCTTACTTCTGCTGTTCTCCTCATCTTGCTCTCTGTTCAGCGAGTTCAGGGCCAGGTGCAGTGACTGAGCTGACGGCAGAGAGTGTCCTCCCTCCCTGTCTCTCTGCCAGGGTTTGGGTTTGATGAGTGTCGTAGGGGCAGACGGTGGGGGGGAAAACGACACCGGTGACGGCGGTGATGCGGAGCGTGGAGTTGGGGAACGGGGATATGAAGCGTCCTCATCCTGCTCGGGACCGTCACTGATTCCTGCATCTTCTGCCTTGTTCAAGAGCCTCTTCAGTGAGCTGCGGCCGTCACCATAACCAGATCCCGATCTGCAGCCCACAAAATCAAGGGCCGCCATTTTGCCCTGCTGGAGCCGCCTTCTGCCGGCATGGTCTGTGAGCTGAGTTTGTCCATGTTTCTGGAGGTTTTGACAGTCCAAGAGGACCATGCCTGTTCCATTACTACCATTGTGGGCCTGACTTCCACAGGATTTTCCAACCCCCACCCCGGCACAGTGATTCTTTTGGGTTTTTGAATGGGTCATTTTCTTCGCGAGCTCTTCAGGCCAGATGGTACGCACACTGTAGTCATCATCATCAGCTTGGAACACAGCCATAGGATGAGCTGCCCCGATGCCTCTTCCTGGCGGTTTGCCCCGCCGAGGGTTGAAGGTCACCACAATGGGGTCACTGCTGCAGTAGCTGCAGGTAGAACTTCCTGTCTGGGAGGCTTTGGGATTGCAGCCTGTGACACAGCTCTGTATCGCCCTCAGGGGGGCCGAAGAGGACAGCGGGGTGCAGGGTAGACATCCTCCTACCAGTTTTTTGCGAAGGATTGCAGGACTCTCGAAGTTTCCAGCCTCGCCAGAGCAGGAGGCACAGCGGAGAGGTTTGAACAGGCTCGCCCGGCAGTCGGATGCGGTGCTGTTGGAGGAGGAGGTGTTGGAGGTGGAGGCGGTGGAGAGGCAACCAGCTAGGTTTTTCAGACCCATATCTTTTTCTCTCCGTTTCACTGCTCCGGCATTGTGACCACAAGTAAACGAGGTGGTGGAGCTTCCTCCACCTCCTTGGAAGCTGGCAGAGTGCCCCTTACACCCTCTGCATCTTACCAACCTCCAGCAGCCACAGCTGAACGGGTGCGTGCAGTCGATGGTGCAGGTGTGGTCTGGGCTGGGAAACCCTCCGGCGTGGGAGGAGCAGGGCGAGAGGGGGAGACCATGGAGAATGTGAGGGCGGTGATCCCTGGCACGGGGAGGGTGAGGCTGGCAGAGCTGTTGGAACGAGGCTGGGACATGGGTGGGTTGGGAAGGAGGGGATGAGGAATAGTTGGAGGTGGAGTTTAGGATGGAGGCATGGGGCACAGGGACAGAACTGTGGTGGTAGGGCAGACTATGACTATTATGGCTTTGATGAACAGTTCCCAGTTTGGAGTTCTTCTTGTGACCCAGAGAAGGAAACTCTTGGTCGTTTCTGGCGAGAAAATTTGCGTTTTCCTTTTCACTCCTGAACTTCTGCTGCTGTGCCTGAGCGGGGACAAACTGTAAGACTCCTCCAGGGGAGGATGACAGCTGACGAACTCGCTGTGACTTGTATTCGACTCCGCCGGGCCTCCCTGCGAGCGTGGGTTTCCTCTCACATTGTCCTTGATCCAACGGCGAAGAGAAACACTTCCCTCTGCCACCTTTTACACTTCCGCTCCGTCCTAATGAGTTGCTGAATCCCCCCGCCCGTCCACCTTTGTCTACCGTCACCCTGATATCGATAGTGTGTGTGTGGGAGGGCAGCCGTGGTCCGAGGGTCACTGTGCCATTGCTGTGGCAGTGGCTAGGGGTGTGCCTGGTGCTCGGCGGGACGGCCGGCGGTTCGCCCTTGAATGTCTGCACGCGGGACGACCTGCGCTTGCATTCCAGAGTCAGAGGTTTGCAGGAAGGAGAATAGAAATGGGACTGAGAGGGGTGGAAGTGAGGAGGGTGGGCGACGTGTCCATTAGAGGAGGCTGTGATTTGAGAGGAGTGCTGCGGGATGGTTTGCGGGGAAGCCTCGCAGAGGGCTAGGTTTTTAGGGCGCTGAAGGACCACTATGCGCTCGTCAAGAGGGAGGGGAGGCATCTGGGTCTATGCAAAGCTGATTGGCGAAGAAGGAAAAGAGAGAGAAAAAGAGTGGTCAGGAAATTACTGTAATTAATGTGATTCTCAAAATGCGGGGCGCACTTTACATTTCATCAGTTGAAAAGAAACAAATAATTAAGTCATACTTTTCTGAAATGTAAAGTACAGCTCCATGTTTTCCACAGAAACCACAACACAAGTTCACAACACTCACAGAATTGTATGTTTTGCACAACATATCAAAAAGCAACAACCAGCGAAGTCACACCTCGGTTTTGACCTTTAACATTCACTCACACATTTTCCTCTTCACATTTGCTGCAAATGAAGGGGAAATCTTCAAAGGTGAAAACAAAGCGAGGTGCATGTCGGACGTGGTACGATATCACAACGGCGATATCTCGTTAAACATGCGCCTCACAGCCTGTGCCTGCTTACACCACGGCCACTGGCCAGACGTCCAATGCTCGTTCGTATTCACGGAAATTTTGACATTTAAATTGAAGCCGTTCCCGGTAATACTGAAGCCATTAGACTGTGAAATTCAGTGTCTAAAGGTGTGAAAGGGTGTACCTGTTTGCTGTTAGCAGCAAATAATCCAAGCTAATCCTGGTGGCAGTGAGGCTTTATTAAAAGCTCAGTCACAAAAAGCCGCATCAAATGAGCTCCAACAGCCTTCATCCCTCTGAGGAGTCCTCGCGCTTAACAAGAGGCAATCACAGGAAATAATAAGATGAGCCTGGTCACGGCCGGTCATAAAATGGCTAAATGCACTGTAAAAACAGCATGGACAGCTCATGTTAATGTTATAACCCCCCCCCCCCCCCCTTTTTTTTTTATTTTTTTTTTTAAAAAAGCTCTGAGCTCCATTTGTGAGATGTTGATGAACCTATCTAATGAGAAATTTTACAAAAAATCGATTTAGATCGCTGTATTTCTTTCTGCAATGCCACAAAAATAAGCAGCGTGACTCACCCTAATGGCTCAGTAGCAATCTTCAATTTAAAGATGAGAGCCATGTGATTATCTGAAAAGAAACAATTCCAGCCCCGAGCCATCGAGCCGGTTCATCTTGCCTCTGCAATAAACTAATTTAACCAAATCCTCTGGGCCAATTAACAACAAGCATTTGTCCGGGCCGTGGTTTAAACAAAAGGTCAACACATACACAGTAATACAACCCAGCTGGAGGGGAAAGTTTTCACATCATGACACGGACCGCAGCTTCAATTTATACACATGGTTATTAAGTACATATAGAAGTGTCTTTGTATCATTTAATTTGATGAATGCCTCCAATAACTGGTTCTTGGAGTACCTACAGAACTTCAGAGTTCTTTTATAATCTTTGGCTGCATTCATTATGGAGCTGCTCTCAAAGCATTAGGATGAAATATTGTTGTCATTAAGGTGAAAATCCACCCTGTGGTACACACACTGTTAATTACAATCAATCTGTGACACTCACGGCCCCCACGAGTTGTTTGCTTGATGAACTGCTTTAATTTCCTGCTTGCCACACAGGCGGCGTGCCTGCACGGTGGCAGTGCCAGTCATAGTGTGTGAATGTCAGCAGGAAGCTACAGCGTAGGGTTTCGTTGAAATGGAGATACTGCATTTTTTTTTTTAGAAACAACATTTTATGAGCTTTACTTGCTATCAAAGTGTAAAATGTGTTTAACTCTCCAGACTGTGCACTCGCTTTGTTTGTCTTGTTTCAGTGGGCTTGATCTTTACTTGTAATTGACAGGAAGTAAACTGAAATCACTGAAGTAGCCACTCCATCATTACAAAGGAAGGTATTTTTATCCCAACACTGGATTGCTCTTAAGTCCGACGTTCTTTGTGAAGACGTTCAGTGTGAGGCAATTAAAAGAAATCCAGTCCTTCTAAGACAATTTTCTGATATTGCAAATTAAATTGAAGTAATTGTGAAAGTTTCAGGTCAAAAATAGTTTAAACATGTTCAACTAAATACCACTGGCTTTATATTTTAGCATTATCATTCATTTTGCATAGATTTAGGCATTTTCTTGGCATATTACTCTTGTACAGTAAAGCTAGAATATTGTGATTATATGTCGATAGATACTTTATTGATCCTAAAGGTTTAAAGAAAGAGATTAAAACAAACATTTGAGGTTCATTTAGAAAGATTCCAGACCTAGTTTATGACTTGAGATGTGATTTGTATTGAGGATCCACTTATCAAGGATTTGCATGTATTCAGTAAAACTAATGACTATAAATTTGCTTAAAATCAACATACTTGCACACTTACATTAATTTTACATGTTGATATCAGAATTTATTTATTCAACAGACACAGAGAGAAAGATACTCAGGACAACACTGGTCGACGGATACAGGAGTATCTGGGTAAAATACAAGGGTGGGGGAAGGGGGAAGGGGGCGGGGGGCAGTTCATGATGTGACACTGTAGAGCACAGACTGGGGGGAAAAGGAAACACGTCAAAATAATGTGGGGAAGCCTTCACTCCCCACACAACACAGTTACCGACCCATGGTGAAAGCAAACCACGCTCCAGTGTCCCCATGCTTAAATCCACGCACAGAGTCTGGCGATGGTATCCTTATCCTTTCTTTCTTTTTTTTTTTTCTTTTTCAGCCTTGCCTGTGGTAAAGGGGGGTGGGGGTGGGGGGGGTTACATTGACCCAGTTTTATCATGGTGGAAGTCACTATCACTCTGATCACTTTTCTGTCACACACTGGAAAGTGCAGGCTGGCTTGTGGCATTTTCACTCACCCAGAGTCACAGCTTAGACCACAGACAAAGACAGAGATAGAGATGGAACATACTCAAAGCAGACTCCAGAGGATTTCACTCTCCGATGCAACTTGATCTTTCACTGCAATAATAATGCGCTGCAGAGTATCTTCAAGCATCTGCTGTGTCATTTTATCGAGGACTGTTGGAACTGAAGGCTCAGTGGCATATTCTGAATTATCTTAATAAATGCAGTCTGTGGTGGAAGCAGTGACCTCGACGTAACAACGAAGGCTTATAACATGAACTCCTTCCACATGTCTGGACATTTAAAGGTGTGATGGATGTCTCTGTTATGGCTTCTTCTCTGCAGTATGCATACGGCGCGATCGCAGCACACTCAGATGAAAAGTCGGGGGGGGCAATAGCAAATGCCTTGAAGACATGTTTGTTGGTGGAGAGCAGCATCATACTGTACATGTACTCAGATGCTATATTTGCTGTATTATTTCTGGTTTATATGGCCTCGTGATTCTATCTGTCCATGTACTGTGAAGCTTTACTGAATTCGGGGTCACAGGGGAGCTGGAACAACACACACACACACACACACACACACACACACACACACACACACACACACACACACACACACACACACACACACACACACACACACACACACACACACACACACATACACACACACGCACACACACACCCCTCAGGGCAGTTGAGTCACTAATTCAACTTGCACAGCATGTCTTTGGACTGTTTGAGGAAAGTGGAAATAACATGCAAACTCCACTAATTGCACACAAAAAGGACGAAAGCCTGGAACCGAAGAAAAGGTTGTTTTTGATTTTGTGTCTGTCGTTCTCCACATTTCAGGATAAATTTGCTGCTCTGTTTATCTCTATATTAGGCCCTCGTTTACACTACAAGGTTTCAAGTGAAAATACATTGTTTTTGTGTTTTCGTTTCAGACAAATTTTGAAAACAGTGCTTCTACGAAAACTACCAAACCGCTGAAAACAATGTCGTTTTCATGTTTGGCCACTAGTGGGTGCTGTTTGTTTTTGTAATGAAACCACACACGCATGCATGCATAAATATCAACCATGGCAAGAACACGGACATTCGTATGAACAGACGACAAAGTTGGATTGTTATTCTGGGTGACTGTCAAGTATAAAACTACCAAGTCCTAGGAGAATCTGGACAGGGAGTCATGATACTCTGGAGGTTGCCATTGTTGTTGTTGTTGTTGTTGTTGTCCCTCTACTCTCACATGTGCAGAAGAACTATTTAATACAGCCGTGGTTCGCATGCTCAGTGGCATATAAATAATTATTGTGTTTTTGAAGACTGACTCTAAACAGTCACAAATATGAAGTGTTGAATTTCTCCATTTCTAAATGTTCCTTACAATCAACCATAAACTACGATTCTGCATGAAACAAAACCTGTTGGTGGGAGGTGGGAGGAGAACAAGGTGGTTTAAACCGTTTAAGTTCATCCTCTTACAATTTGCAAACCTCCGATTTCGATGAGGATGAAGCCCAAAGTGCTAATTCTGAACGTTTGAAATTTAACCCATTGTTTATTATATGATGTTTAAAAAAAACAACAAGATTTTAACAGAACGAAGCAGAATTGTGGTTTTACCAAAGATGAAGTGGTCAGAAATACTAGCAGGGAAATGAAAAAGCGTGTTACTATATGAAAGATCACACAGTGGTGTAGTTATGACTCTTACATCACAGCTGTAATACATTTTATATCAGATCCTGGACTTGGGGCCCTTTCCGTGTGGTAATTGCATGTTCTCTATGCTTTTTCTCAGGCTACTTTCCTCCCACAGTGAAACGACATTCATATTATAGGAATTAGTTTATCTAAATTTGAACGTGTGTGCACGAGCGCGCGTGTGTGAGATACTTTCTCTATAATTGCCCTCTGATAGGCTGGCTAGGTTGCACAGATACGAACAAACCTCCCACAAAACAAAAGAAGACATTAAAGTTGGATGTATTGTCAGTGCAAGACTTTTACTTCAGTAAAATACTTCAGTGACGCTCCGCCGCTTTCAGTATTTGACAATTAAGAAAAATCGTCCAAACAAGGGAAGAGCAATTATGATCACAAATATTCCGTCATCTCTGTGCGTTTGTTCTCCGGACGGCGGCGGTTTGTTATTAGGGGGGAAAAAAAAAAGAAGTTCCAAGTCATGTGAACAGTTGAGTCCGAGGTTAATCGAAATTGCGTCTAATTAACTGTGTTTATGTGAAATCTCTCCTCTTGGTAGGTCCTAATTAATCTGTCGGTCCGGCGGCGTAATGAAATCTGATAAAAGTCTTCGGGCTACCTGCTCTGCCAGCACAGTGGACATGCTGAATGCTTTGTCGCGCGTGTGTGTGTGTGTGTGTGTGTGTGTGTGTGTGTGTGTGTGTGTGTGTGTGTGTGTGTGTGTGTGTGTGTGTGTGTGTGTGTGTGTGTGTGTGTGTGTGTGTGTGTGTTTGCAGTAAATGAGCCCCTTAAGTCTGCTTCATTTTGAAGCTGCAGCCAAACAGCATGTGCAGAGAGCCTTGGCTTGTTTGCTGCTTGTGGGCTGAGGAAACTGTTTGTTACATGATTTAAGGAAGGGGCTTGTTATTTGACAGTCGTTCCTTGGTGAACATCTTGTTAACGGCTCGAATTGCCACCGATGTTTCCTCTAAAGGGGGCAGGAGTGAGCTGAACGTTTTCTCAGCATGCTTTATTCCAGGGGTGTCGAACAATATGGCTCACATCACAAACCACAAAGGATCCAGCAGACGATCCAATCCCGCCCGTAAGATGATAACTAAAGTGTAAAAACTTTAAGCCTTAAAAAAGGAGAATGTTGCCATTTCACACTAGTTCAAGTTCAACATTTTGTCATGAGCGTGAACTTACTTAGATTTTAAAGGACATTAATTTATTTTAAATCTGGTCTGCTGATGAAATTGCTTTAATCACGATGAAGAAGACATAAATATTCTCCCCCTGCAGTAGAAATAATGTAATGGAGCTACACACACTGGGGGCGGTGTAGATGGATCGCAGCCTGATTATTCTGTTAATCTCTTCCTCAGTTGGGAATAAAGTTACGGTTCTTTCATAAAGCCTGAATGAAATTCTCTCTCACATGTTCTGACTGAAGCTCCAGTCCACAATGAAAGTAAAGCCAACATCACTGAAGAAAGAGGAAGTAAATAAAAAAAGATCTGATCATCAAAATAGTTGTTGATTTTGTTTTCTTTCCCCTCCAAACATTCGACTCTGAGCTGTCGTGCATAGTGACCAAGCAGGGACACACCCATGTGACTGGCTTATTGCTGACTAAGAGATAGTTAAAAAAAAAAAAAAAAAAAACTCAACTCCTCCATCAATTTAATGGACCTAATCAATGTCACACTGAGTCAGGGCCATCAAACAACCTGTAATGGAAAGTCATGGTGTCTGAGTAAGAAGTTCCCGCAGCACATTAAATGTCAGCCACCTCGTATCAGTGTGTGGGATTACATAATATATCTCCTCGACATATCAGAGGGCACATACTGTATGGTGTAAATAATAATAATAACGTGAATAAGTTATGGGCACGGCGAGGATCCTCTCTGAGAGTTTCGACAGCGAGCTACTTGCGTTCACCTGAATAAACAAGCGGCACGGCTCATGGAGCAGAAAAAGCCAATGCAAATGTGAGATCAGGTATGAATACTTAAGGAGAAAAAAAAAAAAAAAAAAAGCCTAGAGAACGCTAAGCTATAAGATCATGCAAGCTGCTTCTGAATCGCAACACATGAAAGTGTAATGATTCGGAGCACGCTCAGACGAAAAGGAAATTCTTAAGGATAAATAGATAAATATTAAAATGAAGAGTGTCACTCGGCTCTGGTTAGTGAGAGAGCTGCATGAGCCTGTGGGGGAGACTGTGACAACCCCCACCTCCCTCCAGCCCCTCCGGTTCACAATCCACCAGCAGAGGAAAGATAACACCTTCATAGTCACAGGCAAGAGCCAATGTTTTTCCAGATGATTTAACTCTTGCAAACACCTGAGCAATACCTGCAGTGGAGTACACAGCTACAACCTGCTGGGTGGAGAGTGCAGCAATGAAAATATCTACTCTTCTATGTCGAAATGTAACGCGGAATCGGTGTGTACTGACATGCGTGACACGATGGGGCCTCACATGCGTGACAGACGGACAGTTCATCACAGAGCTGACTGCCGCTCCGTCCACCTCCAGCTGCAGCGGCAGTGCAGGATGTGTTTTTTAAGGGACAAGCTGTTAAGGGGGCTGGTGTTTTTTGGGGGCAGATGGCTGTCTCACTCTGTAAGATTGATGGCGATCTTTTGCGCTCTTTCTCTCCGCGCTGTTTCCACTTCATCAAAAAGCACCTGACAGCCAAACACCCACGCAGCAGAGTGGACAGCAGCGGTGCAAATAAAGTGCAAATGCTCAATTACTGCCTGTTGGAATTACTCTGAGTTAAAGGATTTCTTCCTTTGCTGCATGAATAAAAAAAAAAAAGTAAGTCGAGGGTTTTCGAGCATGTGGATGGCAAGAAAATTAGTCATGTGAGTCACATGTTTCCAGAGGCTGATGAGCAGGCTGTCAGAGGACAATCCTCCTCTCTGCATTATTTGCTCGTGTGAAGCTCAGAGTTGCCACAAAATGACAGAAGGCGGTAGATTTCCTTTCTTTATACGCTCATACATGTATATAACCCAACTGACAGATGAATAAAACGAATTGTAATTGTTCCCAGTATCACACATGTTGCAGCAAGGGGGGGTTAAACCGCCGGGTTTCTGTGTTAAGATGTGCACAGCTTTCCTGTGGGGCTGCTGATGTGACTGGAAATTACTAAAGCGGAGAGAAAGCCGTGGTGTTTGTGTAAATAGAGTACGCTGACTGATGCCTATTGTCAACAAACTGACAGGTACTGATGGGAGCGAAGGCACCTGCTCACCCACCACAGGATTTCTCTTTAAAGCAGGAAGCATGGGCTGAACTAAGGTAGAACACTTCCTGTGGCCGATGCATCTTCCCTTCTAAATTCTGTTTTTTAAGGGGTGGGAGATAATATCTATCCTCCCGTCACAGTGATTAACGCTGCCTCATGAGCAAAGCGGACAAAGTGCATAAAATAAATGTATTTTAACATCCACGTAAAGCAGAGGTGCCAAATCTCACACATCGAGAGTGAAAATCACTCTTGGATCACACACTGCACGTACAATCTCACACCAAGTAGCACATTTTGGTTGCTGTCAGGCTTCCTAGGGAATTATCCTTTGGTAATAAAACACATTATCTGAGGCACTTAGAAAGTGGAAGTGAGGAGGGTGGGACTCACATCTGCTTTTTGTTTATCTATTTATCATTTTACATTATCTTCATTCAGTTGCTTTACATTTAGTTCTAAAGTATATCTTTTGTTCAAATAAGTAGTTAAAAACTTTTCCTTTTATATCATGATTTCTTATCACATATGAAAAAAGAACCCATGCTCGAGAAAACACACACACCCGGAAAATAATAGAATACAAACAGTGAAGAAAACTGACAGTGTGTGAATTACACTGTGGAGTTTTCCTGCTGAGTTACAGGATAGGATCAATACCACTCTTCATTTAACACAGGAATGGTTGTAGGACAATTTTCTCCTGAGTCATGTTGTCCTTGCAAAGTCAACAAGATCTAAGTAGACACTGTGACCCGGTGGACGAACGGACATTTAAATAAGCTCCTGTATGAAAACTAACTTCCAATTTACTCATTGTGTGATGACAAAAATAGAAGAAAAGAGACGATACAATTAAATGAGGAAAACAAGTAAACTTGCTGTGATAATTATGAATTTTTCCGTGAAGCTCTGCAGTATAATACACAAAACAGACAAAAGTAAATAAATTACCCAAAAAAACCAAACATGAACTTAAACACATATTAAGAAAATAAAGGATTATTGTTTAGAGGCAGATTAGATATTAAATACTGATTGATTTGCAAATACTTTGTCTGACAACCTCCTTCTGCTTTTTATGCTGAGGTAAGAATCAGCTTTAATGCAATAAATACACTAGTGTTGTATCTATCTCTGGGGCTATATATACCTTTATTTTAGTTGTTTTGTAAGGATGGCAGTCTTACATGAGTCATGATACATGATAATAAATATCTCAAGGCAGTGGTTTTCATAGTGTTGTGGGGGTCTTCACCCTGTTTTCAGTCGTTAAAAAGAAATTATGATAAAAAATGTTGAGTATAATTGAGATTAAGTGAACTTACAAAATCAACTTTAGTGCAAAAAATTACTATAACAGTGTATATAAAAACATACCAGATATTTCAAATTGTGCTCTTGAACCTCATTCACTGGCAGAGATACGTCTGGATCTGCAAAGGCAGAAAAGTCCACCTTCACACTTGCAGTTTCAATACTGCAGCATGAAGGAGAATCACACTAATTACTGTTCATATAATGACAGAACAAAAGGAGCCCTCAGCTACAAGAATATGGTAACCTTAGCAATTATAAAAAAAAAAAAAAAAAGCCCTGCCTCTGGCCGCCCGTGCTGATGTCGATATCACAGAACAGGCTAATTCACAAGTCATCAGAGAGGCAGACAACGATCAGGATTTAAATACTCAGGCAGGATCAAACTTTTAACGAGCCAAAAAAACCAAAAAAATAAAAAAACAAGAAGCAGAGAACAAGCTCTCCGCTGTATGGCTAAACACTGAAGATGCACTTGGCCGACCACCAAGCCTTTGTGGGCAGAGTTCAGTTCAGAAGCCAATTACTGAAGACACAAAAAAGGTTAAAAAGCCTCTCTGTAAAGAAAACAAGCGCCGTGCACCAGCATGGCCGCCGTGCCTCCACTCCGGTGTCACAGCAGCATGTAGCGTCTCTCTTTTATGGCCCCCCAGGGTGGAGATGGTAACTGTGACTGCAGCAGAGAGCGAGGCTCCTCCCGCCCCATCGCAGATATGATATGAATAATAATGACCACAAAGGCTTCCTGTAGCGAGAGCTGGCTGCCAGAGTGGGTGACACACATTCAAGATTGTTTTAATTTAACTCCAGTCGGCCACCAAACTAAGGATGATGATGTGTCCTTAGCTCATTATTATTATCATTTATTTATTTTTTTGACTGGATCAGAAATTATCAGGATTAAATGATTAATTACTCACAAGCACTCTGCCTAAAGGAAACAAATTGAGGACAAATAATACAACATTTTTTCAGTTAGTGTCTTTGTCAAGAAACCAGAGAGAGGAGGTTTCCAACAGAGGATAAAACTAACACCTCTTTTTAGAGAGATCAGTAATATAAGTGTAATGAAGTAAGTGAAGAGCTAAGTGTAATAACTATGGCAGTGACAGGCTTCTACTGTGTATAAGAACAAACTCTTCCCTCAGGAGTGTTAAATCTACAGTCGGGGGGCAACAAGGAGCCATTTTGCAGGATGACTTTGGAAAGTGTAACAATCACATAGAAAGTAATTGCAAAATTTTTCCAATATAAACTGATAAATTATGTACCAGGGATTTTGTTTTGTTTTTTTTAGTGAATATTGGACATGGCAGTGATGGAGCAGTGAAAACAAGCAACCTTATTGTTTGTGAAATATCGTCAGAATAAAAACCACACTATGAGGCTGAATATGCAAAAGCCTGTCGTACGGCTGCAAAATACTGGAAAAAAATAAATAAAAGGACTTAGTAATGTCACAATACACGGTATTTTGCACCAAGAGGTCTCGTTAAAAATGGCCTCATGTTGAAAATGTACTTCTTCTATGTCCTCTCGGCACTGAAACAAAAGAAAACCTCTGGAGTCGCCAAAAAGAATGTTTCTGCTTGTTGAACCAACCAAACATAAAGTCTGTGCTGTGTGTGATCTTATAGTTAATAATGTGAGTTTTACGCGACGCATGAGAGACGATCACAACTCTGTTGTATTTTAAAATCCATTTATTAGATTTTTTTTATCTGGTCTCTTGTAAAAGATTAATATATTTTGACTGATAACTGCGTCTCACTCACTTCTAAAGCGACTTTGGTGTTATTTTGGCCGACGAGATAAAGTGGACTGACAGCAAACAACAGAGCTGAATGAGCCTGAAGACTAAAGTCAGACGTTTGATTTGTTACGACAATGGTTTGGCCGACAAAGGCACAGAGATGTGTGCGAGTCATTATGACTCACACACTTTTATCAGGCTTAAGTCACACATCTAATGATGTGAGACTTACTTAGTGGGAAGGAAATGACTGGCACCATCGTTGACTGTGAGGACTTTGTTGTGACTCAGACGCCCGGATGACGGTGTTTTGTCAACAGCGGCGCGATAACGCTTTCTATACGTCTCACATGCCGTCCTTTTTGTTTCGGATTCACAGAAACGCGCAAATAGCGCGTTTGCCTGCGTTAGCCTTTTGCTAAATTCATTGTTCACTGCAATCTGTCTCATCAGAGCTGACACCACTACAGGCGAGCGAGAGGAAGTCAAAATAATTACATCACCTAATCTCACGCAGTCAGCGGACTGAAAATGATGGAAGCACAAAGAGCGCGAACCGGCCAATCAGCCAGCAGCACGATAGGAAACATTCAGCCACTCATTCTCCCCGCCGCTGTTCAATCAAACTGATTCAGCGCTGAGACAAAGACCTGACAGGACACACTGCATCTTAATCCCTCCACAACCCAGCAAGGCCGCCTTGTATTTAGCTTTTCTCCCAGGAATAATGGAAGTTGGTGGCGCTTTGGTTGCAGTAGGATTTTTTTTTTGTTTTATATATTTTTTTAAGGTTTCTTTCTTCTTTATCTTGCCTGAAACACATTAAACATCAAATATCTTAATCAGTCACGGACAAAGCCTCGATTAGCACACTTACTTGACTCGTGCTCATAAAAAGAGCCATGTATCGTTAAAGTAATGAGGCAGGAGTTTAACCTCTGCAGTATTAAATAAAAGACTTTCCCAAAATAGAGCACCGAGAATAGAAACAGACAAAAGCATTTTGGAGAAAGGTTTAGCAGTTGGCTGGGATTTGAGCCCTCTGTCAGGTAAAGATAAGAGGAGCAGTCATGTGCGTTGAATATATATTTGAACGGATCTTTTTTTTTGGTTAACAATCACCACCAAACTGAACTTGTTCCCAAAGTCATTCCGAGCTGCGGCTCTCTGACACGCGGGAGGGTGAAAGCAAACAGTGAAAACAGACAGATGGACGAGGACAAACACAGGCACTCATAAGCATTACGCGATGGAGGCAGAAACTGAACAAACGTGGTGTAATGTTACCCACTGAGAGCTTCTGTGTGAGTGTGCCCGAGCGTTTTGTTGCAGTGTGTGTGTGTGTGTGTGTGTGTGTGTGTGTGTGTGTGTGTGTGTGTGTGTGTGTGTGTGTGTGTGTGTGTGTGTGTGTGTGTGTGTGTGTTGATGTGAGCCTATGAAGGCTGTTTGGCAGGTGGCCTTTAAACCACAACAAACTGAGCACAGGTCCAGGGTTTCCTCATGTGTATCCTACAACAGGCTCATGAGTCCACAAAACATTTTGTATTCTGCAGATACCCTCACAAGAAAAAGAAAAAACAACAACAAGCTCATCTGACACTACACCATCTGACAGGAAGTTGCTCGACTCGAACAAACAAAACCCCAACAGTAACATCTGTTAGTTCCAGTAGGGTAAAACAGTCTGTTTCCAACTCCCCTCTGGAATTCATGCCGGGCCGCTTTCATATCCTCGAAGAAGCCCTCCAAGAAACGCACAAGTGTGTCAGAAAAGAAGAGACCAGGACGCCCCGAGGCCGTCGCGGGGTCTCAGTCGGCCTGCGACAGCGACAGTTTAATGGCCTCGTCGTTGTTAAGGGTTGGCGTGATTCTCAGCTCGCGTCTTGAGTTTCCAGCCTTGTCCGGTGGACATTTAACAAAACCCGAACCACACGTCCTGAAGGTCTAATCTCATAATAACTGGACAGTTTGTCAGAGGGAGTTTATTTTATGCTACAGATTATCGCTCACTTCAAGCCCCATCTTCAACCGTTTGCCTAAAGTGGCTATACGATATGTGATTATCGACGAGAATGTCTCCAGTGCGAATGGCGTGTGGAGTGTGACGGGTTCACAGATCCATGATTGAAAATGTGGTAAAAAGCTGGATCAAGTCCACGTTCTCTGTCTGCCTCCACAGCCAGCTCCTTCCCTGCATGTCATTGCTACTACTGCAATTCCTCACACTCTTTATTTCCCCCCAAATGACGTAAGCAGGGTAAAGTTATTCAGAGTGTCTGTCACCTCCAATTCAGAAGGAACTTACTGTCGCACCCAACGTCAGGAGGTAAGTGATAAACTTAAAAGATTAGTGAAGTCGCAGAGGATCCTTTAAAACGTGTGTAACTGATTCTACTTACAAATACTTTGATCATTTCACAGTTTCAAGATGCGACGAAGTAACAGGAAGCTTGCTGAATGACATGCTGCACACGTAGATGACAGATGAAACGACCGTGGAGCAGCATGTTTTATAATAAATTTGAAAAAGCTAATGACAAATTGCTTTCTAGCCAAACCAAATGTATTGATCATCATGTTCGGCTCCTCCAATATCCTCCGGGAATCATTTTACTCAGAGGCTGAAGCAACCATCACTCTGGCTCACAGCACAGGCTCTACAGTCTATGAATGTCAACTGGGAAGACAAATGGGAAAACAATGGAAAACCTAAAAGTTTTAAAGCTTTGAAATATTTATTATGATGACTGACCACAAGAAAAAAAAAAATAAAAAAATCAATAAACTGCCAAAATTGGAAACTTGGACTGAGGACATCTTTGCGATTAGAAAAACTCAGAGTAGATTCCAATTAATTAAAAAAATGACAAGTCAATGAACTTTCTTTTGTTGATATTATGGCGACGAAATGGTTCATTATTTGGCGAGAACTATATGAATTCCTCGCTGCAACGTTGTGCCTAACCACCTACAAATGAGCATTTGGATGACGGTCGCTTTGCTGTGACACTCAATATGTTGTGAGATTGCTTATAAGAAATGCACATAAATTAACAAGTGAGAGCATCTGAGTTCACGCTGGTAATTCCGTTAGTGGAGCAGGTCGCAGGAGTCTTACGGTTCAATCCCGCACAACCCCTCCTGCTTTGTGTCAGGATCAAAGGTATTCTGTAATTGGTATGAAGTAGGTGGGACCCAAAAAGCCTCAAACCAAAACACCACGTTTTGCATTTTTTTGTTTATTTTGCAGCCTCTTTAGAATAAAGATGCACAATAAATGCATCGACTGTGCTACGAATGACCTTTATAGGGTCAGACGTCAGACACTGGTAGATTATCCCATCATGCACCTGGCAACAAACAGCAAAACAGACCAAAGCAGAGCCCATTTATCACAAGAACACACACATACACACACACAGTGTGTGTGCTGAAAAATGGGGTTAAACAGCAGCACTCTGAGAGGAAATGAGGGCTTTAACCTTCTTACTGTTAGGTGACTGTGCTGTTCTCTGAGCCGTCACATCACTCTGCAGAGTCATGCTGGTGAACTCGGACTGGGCACCGCGTTCGATCTGAACCTTTCCTCTAAATCGTCTCAAGTAGCGCCCAGATCCCTACGTTTCGTGGACATGTGCTCCATACTTAAAGTCGCGAATCAGCCGGGCTGACGTTTTTATTTCCTCTGATGTGAAACGTATGATGTCACGATGCACATAAATGTTCCCGGAAACTCACTTTGGACTGAAACATCACACCATTACCGCGGTTGTCTGCCTGTAGGTTCAGCGTGGACAGGTTGATCAAATCGCTCCAGTTCAACTCTATAGGCCATAAATGCAGCTCCAAACTGTGAGCAGCAGAGCTGAATGATTAGTCTCGGTGGAGTAATCAATACAAGTGACCCCATCACATTAAAAGAGCCACATTAACATCAAGGATGCTGCTTAAAGCAAGTTTAAAACGAAGGCTGTCCTTGTGGCGTCTGGTCTTTTGGCACTGCAGCGATTATGTGTCAGTGAAGGCAACCTGAACAAGTTTAACCATTGTGCATCTAAACAGCTCCCAGCTTCCTCAAAGACATGCATGTGTGTGTGTTCACCTCCATCTCTGTACATCCAAATAATGAGCTGATGCTATGAAAATATTTGCAACGTGTTCACAATCTGCACATCTCCCTTGTTCTGCCCTCTCGTCAGCTCTTTGTTGCACCTCATCAGCATCACCTCGAGCTAAAAGAAACCAGCCAATAAATATTTACATTCTGCCTCTGCACAGTTGTTTATGGGGCTATTCTGCAGGCCAGGAGCGTCCATTAGTTCTTGTTTACGCAGTCGCTAGATGGCGCACCGCTTAATTTCCCCCGCTGTATTTCGTCTTTTTTTTTTTATTTAAATCGCATCTTCGTAGCACAACCTCTTTACCGTGAGGAGAAAAACAGCCGATGTGTGTGCCAGGCAGGCCCTGAGCCAGCAGGCATGTCCCTGGAACATCCAGCCAACATGTGTCTGATCAGAGCTCGTGCGTTACTGCGCGTTTGGCACCTTCAGTTATTTATAAAGCTCGCTGCTGTTTATTCTAACGGGACTGCAGGCGCTCGTGCATTGCTGTGGTATAAATATGACTTTTGATTCTGCAGAAAGAGAGGATGCAGGGAGAGAGTGGATGTGGGAGCTGAGTGTGACCGACGCGTCGTGCGGTGCGAGCCGCCGCACGGAGCGCACAGCCCGGGTGAGGGGGCTCCATCACATCCATCACATCCTGCAGGCCGACCGGAGCCAGAACCCCCTCCCCACCCCCACCCTCAGAAAAACCAAAACATCACTTACATCAAGAGTGGCGGTCCCGTAGTGTGCTCATCATTAATGCGCAGCGGGGTGAGCGGTCCTCATGTCTGTGGTGGCGCGAGCCGCACGAGCCTCCCGTGTTGGTTTGATCCAGATGTGTAACAGCCTCCCTGCCCGCTCGCTGAGTGCATACAGCCTGTTTTAAAGAGAGGGGGAGGAAGAGAAAGGGAGAGATTTGGGAGGTCTGGCTTGGAGTAAACAGGTAAATAAATAGATGTCATCACAGGTGCTTGGCTCACTCAGCTGGCGTCACGTCTGAGCGTGTGTCACTCCGAGCCGCGGTGCGCGTGTGTGCGAGGAGACACTGACGGGGAGGTGGGCTCTATTGTCTCCGCTGTGGATGACATCATCCCAGACCAATAGCGCGACGCACGAGACCGAGGGGCTCAGGGGCGAGCACGCAGCACGTGCAGCCTGGTAGGAGGAGGAGGAGGAAGATGTTCAACCTTTAACCCTTTAACATCCCCCCCAAGAAGGAAAACAAAATAAACAACAAAGACCTAAACTCTTTGAAACTCTGTAAACTGGAGCTAAACTCATTAAACCCGGGTTGACAACAGTCTTGATGACATTTTTTAATACACAAGTGAAAAAAAAAGCTCCTCTTCATCAAGAGTGTTTCTGCCCTCCGGCCTTCCTCCCCAGGCCACAAAAATAAGTTCTCATTGGCGTCAGTGTATTTCTTTTATTTCTTTGTAAAGCACTGCGATTTGCCTTGTGTCTGAATGGTGCTCTATAGGTACATTTACCCTGCCTTACCTCCATTCGAGTTATAAATTCTGAGAAGAAGAGGAGGAGATGCTCTGTGTCTTTACTGCTGTACTTTATCATGTACTGTGCTGCACTTCATCCTGTTTGCTGCTGCTTATTATTTTATCTTGTCTTCATAATGCTGACTGAGCGACTGTTGGTTTGTACTGAACTACACCTGACTAAATGACCCAAGATTGCTGCTAATGCTCCCTGTTTATCTTATGTTGTGTGTGATATTTGAAGTAAGTGAAGTTGAAGCTCCCCGGCTAGCTCAGTTGGTAGAGCATGAGACTCACAATCTCAGGGGTAGTGGGTTCATGTCCCACGCCGGGGGTCACCTTCCCGTGGGCTCACCACCTGCAGGAAGGTTCTTAATCGGTGCATTGTGATCTGGATGACAGTGCTCATACTGTCACCCCCGCGACCCGGAAACGGATAAGCGGAAGGAAATGAATGAATGAATGAATGAATGAAGTTGAAGCTTCAAAATTTTTTTCAGCACAATTTGATCTCATGTGTAAATAACTACATTATAATCTACAAATAACTACAACATTAAATCTCTGTTTTTGTTTTAGTGCAATGACAACTTACTTACATGATTCATATCTTCAAAGGCACAAAATATTTGGCTGCTCAAGCTGGAACTCAAAAATATAGTCGGCTAGTTCATATTATGATTCAGTTCAGCTTTATTTATGCTACTCCAAATACAACAGTCACTTCAAGGTACATTTTTCACAGAAAAACCAATAATCAGAATTACTGGTCAGATTTGAGGAATTATCTCTATTGTAGACATATTTCTACATCTGTGTAGGAATCCTGAACTCCTTAACTGATTCATTTCATAATACAGACCAAAGTGGAAGGGAATTCAGTCATACCAGTGTGCACCCCTTGTGGTCAAATGAATGTATTGCAGTTAATGTCAGAATTTCTCACAGCTGGGCAAATTTCATCTTGCAGGCTGAATTTTTTTCTACTCTCTGGTGGGCCAGTGCTGGCCCTCGTGCCGTACACTGGACACCCCACCTTTAAACCTTTATAGGGAAAATTATCACATTTGGTGACTTGCATTTCTTCCAGTTTTGCCTCTGACAGAGACACATTGATTCATCCTCTCATTCATCCATTCAGGAGGCATCTCAGAGTCATTGAATCTGGTCAGCTGGACTTGGTCATATTTGTTTTAATATGTTTTGCTTCTTATCTGAGTGGTTTCATCAGTTCATGCAGTTCTCTATTGTCAGAAATCCAAGGGCAGCACAGACACCAGGGTGTGATATCTCTTGCAGCCTAACTCTCCAGCTGACACGATTCACTTTCAAAAGACTCCGACAGCGACAGATTAAATCATCAAAAAGTTGGGCTTACCTTTGAGATGCTGCTTTTGTGGGATTCGTAGAAATTATGGAGATGCACAATTCAATTTTATTAATACAGCCATTTCATGGCACTTTAGAGAAAAACAACAACAAAAAAAAGATATTCCACATGAACAAGTGCCAGTAGAAAGGAACGACTCCCTCTTATTAAAGTTTAAAAATTGTTTTACTAACATCCGTGTGTTGAAAATTTCCATTTCCAATTATCTACATCTATAATTAAATCTGACTCAGAATATATAACCTAACAAGGGGTCAGCAGCCTTTCTAAGGTGGGGTGATACTTTGAATTTCTTAAAATCGGCGTTCGTGAAGCGTCACATGGTAACGTCATGTAAACACCATTTACATGAACTCAGATCAGATCAGGAGGCTACAACACCTCCTCAAATCCCATCTTCACTTTAATTAGGTACAGTCAATCTAATCAGATAAACGTGTTTATATGACGCCTTTTTAAACAAATTAGCATTTAATCAGATTACTCAGTCCTTGTAACTGCAGCTAATGGGTTGTGCCATAGTCACCAGCAAATACAAAAACCTTCCCAACACACACACTTGGCCACGTCTGAGCGTCTTTCAAAGAGTTCCTGTTACTCACAACACACAGGATCCTATTTCAAAACACTGCTTTTAGTCAGTTATTTATACCAAACTGCTCTGAGAGAACTGTGACGGGGTGCATTAGATATCTAAAAAGCTTTATGGTCAAGACAACCATGTTTAGGCTGAGGTCAATAATTATAAAGATCTATAGACCATCAGCTTCATTCTTAAGAATCCCTATATTAATCTTGGGGATTTGTCTTGTATAAACTCTACTATAAAGGTATAAACTCTTTAGCTATGATAGCTATGATAAAAACTAAATTATATTTGAAAGATTGAGAGAAAGTTCTTTTTGTTCTTCTGGAAAATAATGAGTGGAAGAAATAAATATCACAATAGATTGTCTGTTTATTTATATGTGTGCAAATCTACTAAGATATGGGTTATGGAAGTGTGTGCTTGGTTACGTTTGAAACCGGCAATTAAAAATATAGATTATCCCATTACAAAAATGTCGATTTCTTTAATCAGTAGAAATTGTAGAAAGACGATATCTATGAATTGCATTACCAAGTACTGCTTTCAGTCACTTTAACACTCATTGCACTGGATTATAGAGGGAATATCAAAAAGAAGAGTTGCACCTCATGTGAAACTCTATAATTTAAGTGTCTATAATTTAAGCCGGAAAAAAAACAAGCATTGATCCTGTTTGTGTTACCTGAGAATAGCTGGTGTTGCTTATTTTATATATATATATATATATATATATATATATTTTTTTTTTATATTTTTTTTAAAGACGGTTATTATGGATGCAGCAGGTTGCTCATCATTGTCATTGGCTGATCTGAGAAGGTCTTCTCCAAAAGAGACGTCTGGATCAAGTATCGCTCTAAAACTAAAGGCGTATCAGAGAAGCTGGATGGTTCCTCTCATCTTTAGTCCAAAGGAGACAACATCCATACTTTTGGGAAAGAAAAAAAATGGCGATTTTTCATATATTTGAGCACAGAAAAGGTTTCAATTCTCCCTCAGATCATTTTAAATTAGATTTATCCCAGAGAAGGCAGCGCAGTTTATTGATTATGGTGAAATTTTGCTTTCTTCTTTGCCGTCTTCACGGACAATGGTTTCTGGAAGTGTCCCTGAGCCCAAGCAGTGATATTCAGTCGAGAACCAGACCTGTTTTTAATTTGCAGCAACCCATCTGAGGAAAGGTCAGAGGCAGTCATTCCTGACATTTGTCTTTTTTTGTCTCTTTTGAACAAACATTTCTCCCGATTCTCTGATTGTTGATGGCCTCACATAATACTGACGGAGGGATCGTCAGTCTCTGAAATGCTCATTTTGAACTCACCTTTGGCCCAACAACCTAAAGTTGTAATGTTTTTGAGATAAGTTCAAAATGAGGTAATGTCTTCAATGAAATGGTAAAATGTCTCAGTTTAAACATCTGACATGTTGTTTATATTCGAATGAGAATAATATATTTGTCCATGAGAGTTGTAACTTACGTAAATTTTTTATTTTGTTTTAAACACAGTTATCAAGTGGGGGTGGTCTACTGGATAAAAAGCTTGTGATTTGTTGTAAATAAGAAAATAAAACATGCTCGCTTAATCACTTTAGTCACGCTCTCCCTCTCTCTCTCTCTCTCTCTCTCTCAGTTAAGATATTCAGAATGATGCTCCAACACCATTAGCCGTGTCAGTGTGATATTTCTGGCAAAGCGGTGTTTGTTTGCTCGAACACAAAAAGCCGCATTTCCCTCCTCACATGTGGCGGATGTCACGCTGACCAGGAAATGTTCTTCTCATTGTGGGAAATCAAGATGTAGAACGGAGCCACCAGTTCCAGACTAATTTTAGCAGTGAAAGAGGTTTTTAGTTGTCATGGCTGCTGAGGAAGGCTGAAAGCAGAGACCATAATCTCCTCTTGGAGTTACGCTGTCATAATGGAATAAACAAACCGAGCTCTTTTCCATTTCGCATGTGTTGGTTTTCATCATGGTTTTGCATTCAATCATCAGTTAGACCCGAAATGTGTCCTAACTATAACCGAGAAAGTTACTAAAGTACATGAGTACATGACTACTTAAAACGTGGTCAGTTATAAACCAGTTAGTTATTGAAAATAAAAAAAGCACTTCTGACTGATTTGTCCTGAAAACAACGTCTCATACATTCTATTCATGATGTGAAATTAAATTGGAAAAAAATGTCTTTTTATATAATTCCATCAGAATTCTCATTTAACAAACTATATTATACATTCTTATTACTTTATTGTGTTGAGATCCTTTCACCTGCTTTTCTTTTCAATTCCACTAAAAGTTATTGTATTTAAGCAAAAAAAAAAAGAATTGTCATCACAGTGAGTATTTATGGTATTTAACCAAATGGAATATTATCGTTATCATCACTATAATCTGATTTCTTCGGCCAGTAATATTTGCACCGTGGCTTTAAAGCTCCCGATCACTGTGATTATATAAGAAGACATTGAATACATGCAGGATTTTGTCCGTCCAGAACCACGAGACCTCCCTCTCTAATTCTGTAAATTTATATAGGTTTGTTCAAAGTGAATAAAGTGGCAGCCACACTTTATTTTGATATGTTTGTGTCCATCGCTTGTTTCAACTGTGGCATCAGATTGTCTCGTTAACGTGAGCACTGAAAGTAATCAGATTGACGTGCAGATTTCTAAACACCAAGATTCAGTCAGTGGATCAATCCCATAATGCTTTGCACGATGACGTTGACTGTTTGTGACATGTACACGTAATCCAGCTTCACCTGTAAAAACATCAGCGCTCATTATGTGGATTTGTTAGCCGGACGAATCAAGCTTGCTGTGTTTTGTTTTGTTCTTTTCAACTGTAATTTAATCTTGAGGATTAAAATTAGTGTCTGAACAATCTAGTCTCACTCCACATTGTCCACCGCTAAAAAAAAAACCCCATAGTCTTTTCACGAAATTGCACAAAAAATAAATAAAAATAATCACCCAAAATGTAACATGGTTTTATCTGCCTATTCTTTTCTGCGGGCAGACTTCAGGTCATGTGACTGGCGAGTTACTCCCGACAGGAAGACAAAACATGGCCGACATCCCTTCTAGTTTCGGTGGAAGTTGCTGTATCTTAAGATAGATTGTGGCTTTAGCTTTGTTTTGATAGCTTAGCGACAAATGTGCACTTTATTTTTTATAGTATCCATTCAGTTCATGTATATGATCCCTACTTCTTTTGTTTCGATTCATTCCTCAACAGACCTAGGTGGGGTTTTTTTTTGGTGTGTGTGGTTGCTATGGTGTTGCTATGGATGCTATTAACGGAAAGAAGTTGATGTTGTGTCACGGCTCTTAAAACTACAGTGCAAGACAGTCCTTTTCAAATGGATCCTATAAAATGTGTTTACACGAAGCATTTTATTCCTGATTATTCTTTTATTCCCTCTATGTGTGTCCATATAAACAATCTAGTCCCATGTTTTCAACTAAAAACCTGCAGACGCACTCTCGGGAGGACAGATACAGCTTTTGGTAGTCACGAGGATAACACCTCTTCCTTAAAGAAACAGACTTGAGTGTTTGCGTGTTTTCCAGACGACTAGGTTTGCATCACCTCAACAGTAACATTAACTACAACAAGGCAGTCCAAAATAAGTAAATAAATAAATAAATAGATTCTCCACAAAGAGAAAAATCACTGCGCCGGCATCGCTCTCCTCAGCAGTGTCTCTTTAAACTCAACTCCTCCACAGCTGTGACTGTAATGTGTAAAGTCTCTCAAATGTTCCAATTAACAGCAAGAGCAAGACAATAGTTCACGTCCCAGCGGATGAATTGGGGACTTCCCTCCACCTGCTGCATGTGGCACTTTAACGATGAGTCAATCCCATAATTGGGTGAATTATCACATTTGACACCTGAACTGTAAATTAGATGATGCGAGTCTCTCAGTGTCTATTCTGGGATTGTCAAATATCCCTCCCACCACATGATACATTGAAATTAAATGCCATTGGGGGGGGGTTTCCAGTTTCACTTCCTGTGAGCCTGTTGAAATGGAGAAACAGACTCCGTGTTGACGGAAAAATGTCAGCGAAAGAGGAAAAAGTGACTTCATCGGCCTCATGTGAGACCTCCTGAATAATAAACTGCTCAGGTAAAACCAGGACAAACCACAAACCAAATACTCACATGAAGACTGATTGAAAATATGCCTGTACATGACAAATAGCATTGCCGTCACCCGTATAAGCCAAAGCATAGATGAAATGCATTTTATAAATTCTGCAACACATATGAACATACTGCTTTTGGGGGAGCTAATAGTAACTGTACTGAAGCTGTACTAACAAAGTCCGTTTATAAGTTTGCAGAGTTCTCTTTGGGAAATTTGACTTTCCCCCACTTGTGAATACAGTGCAATATCGTAGATGAGTCTAATAAAACACAAGGGAGCTGACAAGTCAAAGAAACAACAAGAAAAAAAAAATTATATGTCACTATCTTTAAAGATTTGTCAACGTTTTGATGGATTATTTCATTTTGTCTTTATTTTTGTTTTGTCAACATCTAAATGCATTTAAGTTTAGGCCTCTTTAAGTTTCGCTGAACTATCTTGGCTCCACTCACATGTAATAAAATCAACCCGCCACTACTTCAGAGGGTCATAGATATGAATGATTTTTATTAATGCTGCATTATTCAAAAGTTTCAAAGCAGTTCACTTCAGAATAAAACATGAGTCACCATTATGCACATTAGTTGTTTTTCTTTACTGTGAGCACTTATTTAAAAACAACTTGTTTTGGTGTGTTTTACTGCACCGGCTGGCAAAGTGACCTGCAACTTTATTGTCACACTACAATTACTACGTGTGGTTTTCGAGCGCATACAATTCAACTACATCCTATACTAGATGTTAAAAACATAGTATTTTAAGATGTTGGTAAACAAAGCTTTTGACTTTTCTGTAAAACGTTTTACACCCTTTTTTTTATTTATTTTTTTACCTCAGATGAACCTAAGCTCACTTATCCACAACTCAGAGTTCATATTGTCAAAATACTTTCAAGAGAGCAAATTAAAGGGTTTTAGGGTATTTTGGGCAAGAATGTAAGATCATTTGACAATAAATGTACTACTTTAAAATTACGAGGTAATAGCTTCTTGATGCATTATGAATTATCAGCAGTAGCTGCACATTAAGCTTATCTGATCAAAATGCATGCCTTTGGCTGTCTCAATTTTAAAATAGTTTCCCAACGTTTAAGGAAAAATTGTGAACAAAACTGGAAAATCACAAACAGCGAAGCAATAAAGCCAGAACAGTAGTGTGTACAGTTGTAACTATTTGTGGCTCACCAGCATTAGCATCTCCTTTCACACAACACAAAGGTATTGATTCATTGTCAATTCCACGTTGTTTATTTGTGCCAATCAATCTTTAAACGCGGGGTAGAAGATTGTAAATCTATCAAATGTATCCCATTGATAATGCTAAAGAAGTATGGGATGAAGTTTCACACATATATATATATATATATATATATGTGCGTGTGTATATAAAATCATTGCGCTCCATTGGATTCAATCATCTCCGGTGGATAAAAACTGCCCCGGTGCACTTTTCTATGAAACTCTCACCCGCATGCATCTGCATGTTAAGTCTGAGGCTCGTTTCCTGTAAAGTACCGCAAAATGGTAGAGCTGGGAATTATGGAAGACAGAATAATCCAGTATTCACCAGCTCTAATTCCACAACATACTTTTGTTCACAGGACATTAATTTATATATTGTTTTACCACAAAAAAAAAGAAAGTACTTTACATGTTGAGACTGATTTGGTTTTGCAATGTTTCACTTGTCGGGTGTTTAAGTTTTCACACAGACTAATGCAGAAGTGATAAATATCTGTCCCAGTCTGCAGGTCTTCATCATGTACGGCACAGCAGGGTCTGTTTTATAGTCCACGATCAAAGAGTCGACAGCACGTGGAAACTATAAAAACTGAAAGAAACTTTTCCGTTTATCAAGCAGAGCATGAAAGAATCTCAACAAGACAAATAATATTTTAGCTACAGCAGGGGTTATATTTCCCCAATAATGGGTTTGCAATCAGCACTTTTTATGTGCAATAAAAAAGAAGAAGATAATTAGTAAAGCACAGTAAAAACGACAACAGTGAACGTAATGGAATTCAAGGCATTTATAGAACAATAACTTTTATTTCAAATGATTTTGTTGCTTGTCATGTTGCTGATTATATTGTGGTGAAAATTAAACCTTGCACTTTTAAAACCAAATAACCCAGAGCTCAGAGGTCCTGCTTCCCAGTGGTAGCAGCCTGGTGTGTGTGATCTCTCTCTCTCTCTCTCTCTCTCTCTCTCTCTCTCTCTCTCTCTCTCTCTCTCTCTCTCTCTCTCTCTCTCTCTCTCTCTCTCTCTCTATTGTTTGTGTGTGTGTGTGTGTATCCAGAACTATTTACGATGGTCATGGTGAACATGCACTGTCACAGTGGAGAAGTTGTGTTTTCACCCGTTTCACAAAGTTCCACAGTGGAAGCAGTTTTTAAAAAGTTGTGTTTTCAATGGCGCTGAACACCATTATCGTGTAAACGGACTCCCAAAATGCAACGTAAGTTTTCTGTTTTCACTTGAATACATTGTGTAAACGGGGCCTCGGAGCCACCGTTTAACTCTGTAAGACCACCCGGTTAAAAATCACTTTACATGCAAACTCCTCACAGAGTCTTCTTATCGTTAAAGGCTGCTTCAATACCGCTTTATCCCACTGAGGTGATGCTGGAGGCGATCTGAGCTAATAAGTGAAGGCAGGATACCAACAGTCACCAATTAACCTCGACTACTCTTATTGGGACTGTGGAGACAAAAGTTACACCTGCAAAACAAGCAAAGTTCCACATAAAAAGGCCCCAAGTTGTGAAGCAAGAGAGCGAAACCTCTCAAAAAGAAACCTTCTATTTACTGGAATACAGTTTTGAAGGAGGCTCATGTATAACTCATTGCCTATATAACCTGTAGAATACATCAAGTCTATTATAACACAGTTTTCAGTTGTTGGAGAGTGACTAATTGCATTTTCTCAAGTACTTTTGAAGTTAAGTACAAACTTGTGATTATTATCCTTCACTTTAGTTGTTCAATACACTTCTCTACATTTAATTTGAAGCTTTATTTGCCTTAAAGATTAATATTATGAATAAAGTAACATCATTTGAAAGCCGAATACATCCAAGCAGAGGCTTCAGACCTTTGTGGCTTCTGACGCCTGCCATGTTTTAAACGCCCGTGAGCTTCGACAGCTCTGCCAAAACAAACTGCTTGGTTTTATTTCAATATTCTATTAGTAAAATATTCCCAAAATTAAAAGTGTTTAAAGTATCGGACATTTGTTTCTGTCTTCTGTCATTACTAATTTCTCCACCCGGTGTCTCTGCACATCAAACAGCTTTTAAAGGAGTTAAAACCTCCAGAAGTTACAGCAGAAGCTACTGTGACACTCTTTTTGTTCGTGATTTACTGAATTTCATTTCAAGACAAAATCCCGACCTTTAGTGTGAACTTCATGAACTTCACGGCCTTCACTGAGGATGAGGAGGCGACAGCACTGCCTCGTCTTTAATTACAAGGCCACATTGAATAAACTTAAATCACTGCAGCGCCAGTATTTTATGTCTTTCAACAAACTGTAATAAAAGACTGTTAATCTAAACCTGGACCTGAATGTTGGGGGTTTTTTTTTGTTTGTTTGTTTTAAGTGTATTTAATGATTTATTTCTGCCTGAGCTTTTATATTGTTCTGGTGTCTCTTGGCCGGATCACCTGTATCAAGAGACTTCTTGGCAAAATGAAGGTTAAATTATAAAAAAGCTTTAATAAAACAGTGACTCTACTGCTATTTGTTGTTAGAAACAGTAATTAATCTATTTAATCATGTCTCCACCAGCACAACTACTTTAACTTACACACAAGTTTTACTGAGGAACCTTACATGTCTTCGAGAACTATTACTTGCAGGTACTTGTACTAATGTAAACCTTTCTAATTCTCTTTCTAGATTAAGTTCAGACATGGTGCTTATAACAAGATCATGAAACAGTTTGTAATGTTAGCGAGAAAGTCTATTGATTAATCGTTTGTTTGTATTTTTTGTATTAATTGTTTGTAACTTCACGCATCAATAACGACAGTCACATCGTAAAAATGTGTCTATAGATTCACGTTGGCTATAAAACAATAAACAAATCATTGGTTAAATATCTAAACAGCTTTGCAGAATCCCTTAAATGATTGTCTCTCCTTTGCTACCATCGGAGGCTTCAATGTTGTCTAGCGGTCACCTCACACTGACACTATCCTCGGTTTGGTGGCTTTTGAAGTATTTTATTATTTTTTTAAACAAGCTTTTGATGATCATTGGTGAGCGTAAAACAGCCTGTAGATAGTCTGTCTCTGTGCTCGTCCTGTGCAGGGTGAATCCTGCCTTCACCCAGAGTCATGACTCAGCACCCTGTGACCTTTAATTGGCTAAAGAGATATATAAGATGTTGGGATGTTAATAAATGAACTTAGTTTTACTTAAAGGCACTTTGATGCATAATCGGAAAGTGGGAAATTTTCATCTCCGATGGGGGGAAAATACTGCTTAATGCTGTCAAAGTCAAAATGTCCCATGAAGAGGGAGAGATGGAGTCGTAGCATTTCTCCATAATGAAACCACTGGACCTCATTAAGTTTGCTGACTCTTTAAAAAAAAAAGAAAAAAAAAAGCTGTAGCTTTTCAGAATTTGCGTGGAAAGTAAATACTACTGATCTTATACTATTTTTCACACCAATTATCATTACTGACTTTTCAGTTGACCTATAAACGCCTCCAACCTGGAAGTGGGGCTTTTAAAGTGGCGGTTTTATGACCCATAAGCTGCATTAACTCTCCATAAATAGGTTTAACGCTGCACGGTTTTATACACTTTATGATGTTATCGGTGCTTCAGCTTTCGTCTAATGTCCGTGTTGTTTTGACTGTAGCTGCAGTGATGTTTGAGGGTCACGGTTGGGGTTTTTTTTTTTGTGTGTGTGTGTGTGTCGTTGTGCAGACATAAAGGCGTCTCACGGCGTCATAAATCAACATTTATTTCCACTTTTATACATTAAACGTGCATATCAATAAAACTAAAATTGTTCATATAAATACCTCTACCATAATACTGTTACAATAAATATGGCTCTACACGATTCTAGGTTTTAAAAAAAAAAAAAAAAAGAAGGAAAAAACAAAACCTCCATAATCAACTGCTGTGCGACACAAGGAGACACTCCGAAGAAGTGCTGTGCATGTCTTCTCTTCCGGCACATTTTCACATCAAATGGTGGACTTGTTGGGTGATTGTGCCGCGACACAGAAACCCCTCTTCACGTTCTCATTCGAAAAGTGTTACTTCGCTCTCGGCTGTGCTTTTTCTGAATGTGATGTTGTTGAGCAATGTTCACAGTGTCGGCATGACAGATAGGAATACTGGTGTGTTTATTCATTTCCGACTCCAACTATTCACTTCATTGTTGCTTTGTGTGAGTATATATATATATATATATAATCCGTATTAGCCATGAAGAACCCTGTACTGTTTGTAGAAAGCACGAGGAGACAGTGTCATATGTTTCATTTGTGCAGGAGAGAAGAGGAGCACACACTCATTAATCTCTCTTTTTCCCACAATCACACACGCATACACACAAAATCATAAATGTGCTTGAAAAATTTGTACAGTTAAAATCGGGCACTCGGCTCCAAGTTGAATAAAAAAAAAAAAGAGGAATATTTAGACTTGGCTATGTCTTTGTGTAAAAGGGCTCCGGCCCGGCCTGTGAGGAGAGTATGATACAGCTGTGATTCACATGTACAGGACCACAACAACACGTCAACGGCCATGTCATAGTATCACACACAGCACTTTTTAAATAGGTCACCAAGAGAGTGTTAATCTGATAACGTGCAAAAATAAACACACCTAGTCTTTCACAAAACTCCCACGCACAATGTTCATCTTTACATGATATACAATGAGTAATTAATGTATAGATTGAGTAATAAATATCATCACACGAATATGTTCCACCTGTCTCTTCAGTCGGTCTAATCGTGTCCCGTGCACCGCCTTTAGTCTTCCTCTCGGTGTCGTTCAGTAAAATGAAAGAAATCTTTTTGAACTCTCGTTCTGCCCTTGTGCTTCTTTTAACACCGAAAAACTCAAATAATTGTCCGCACAAGGAGAGGACATGACGGCAGCTGTGTGTCGAGGGACAAAAGTGTGAATGCAGTTTCGCAAACGATTAAAGAAATGTCAAATATTACAAAAAAAAAAAGAGAGAGAGAAAGAAAGTGAAGTGGCTAAAGCTATCCTTCACAGCATAGTGGGTGGTAGCAAAGTTTCAAAGTCCAAAGATTCAAAGTCATTCAGATATTGTGCGGTATCAATAAGAACTAATGATACAAATAGTTAGAAACCTCAGTGAAAATAGACAAAAACAGAGAGAAACCACTTTCAGTAGACTGTAAAAACAAGGAGAGGAGTCATGTTAGTGCATTTTGCCCCTGCGGCTCAGAAGCCCGGTACGTGGCAGTACGCCTCCAGAGACGACAGCAGGATGTAGAGGAACCAGACCGACAGGAAGAAGAAGAAGGTGAGGAGCTTGGCTGTCCGTGGGCCCCCGAGCTCACCGTTCGACACGCTGGGACGCCGGCGGTAGAGCAGCATCATCACGCACACCACCGCCATGATGGTGAAGAGGGTGACGGAGAAGGCCAGGGAGCCGGGGTTCACCTTGAACGGCTTGTTCTTGGTGTGCCAGTAAACGGACGCAATGGTCCACGCCACCCCGATGCCAAGGAAAACATTGACCGCGTTGCTGCCCGTCACGTTCCCGATGGAGGCGTCGGCGTATTGATCCTGGATGGCGGCCACCTTACTGGCAAATGTGTCTACAGAAGGAGGAAAGATAAATTTGTTCACATTAATGACTGCTACAGGTCGGCTAAGTGCACCGACTCTGTCGGGGGTTTAATGTTGTTACGGCAACCATCAGGGAAAGTTGGAACAAACATTAGAGGTACTTAACGAGGTGCGTTTAGGAACAAACAGCACAAGGATCCATATTTCACTTCCACCAGAATAAGTCAGGTTTGGGAACGTCAAGCTTATATTCAGTGAAGTAGATTGAAATCTCATTCTTTATACAAAACCCTGCAATCGTTCATGGTTTAAGTAGATTTTACGACAAGCAATTACTTCAGTCAAAATCTGATCCGATTGATTCTGATCAGTCTCCTAAAAATGAAGCTCCTCTGCAGGTTTGGAATGTAACTCTGCTACAGACAAACGTGTACGCCGTCGTGTTTTCTGAGGTGAGGCAGACGGTAAGCTTTGTCCTTTGAAGGTCGAGCCGCATGCTGCTACAGTGGAAACACGCTGGCGTACACGTTGTTAACTGGCGGTTGCTTGCTTGTTTGCCAAAAAAACCCGCAGAGAATCTACTAATGAGCAAATTGTCATTTAACCCTTTGTTTGTGGGGATTAAAGGAAAATAAATGAAATGGTAATGGGTGCGTTTGAAAATGTTGTGCTTGGTTAAAGAGGGGCTAATTGATTTCCATGAAGTCATTCTGCTATGCTACCTGCATTATATTATAACAGGAAAAAATGACAGTAGAAAGACGCTTATACACTTTTTTTTGCCTTTTGTTTTTTTACGTGATGTTGGAGCCAAAATCCTTTGTTCACTCACCCTCATGAGGAAGGGGGGGGGGGGCGAGGAGGGGGGTGAGCCACGTTTCTTTGAGAACAAAGAAACCATGTGCTCAACCCTGGAAAATTCGCCATTGATCACATGACCCCCCCCTGGGGGGCCCCCGGGTCCCCCCTCCTCTAGCTGCGGCACTGCAGCTCGACGGCAGGGGGACCCAAAATCCCGTCATCACCGGGTCACCGGCCCGGTGACGCGCAAGCCAACCCCGCGTGGATTGGCTGAACCACGGCCAACGCCGCGGGGAGCCCGGAAGACATCATAACGGTATAAATTCAGGCCCGGGAAGAGATCCAGCCTCTTCCAAAACGAAATCGCGTCAACCCAGACGCACCTTTTCGTAAGGAGACAAAGCGCCTCGTGTTAACGCACCTGGACCGGGCCTGAATTTTCTTCACCTCGCTGGACGAGCTCAAGAAAAGCGGGAATTCCCTTTATTTTTGGTTTCCCCTTCTTTTTTTTCTTCCCTTTTTTTGTTTGCATCATCCGGACCCCGAGCGCGCGCTGCAACCGCACGCTCGTCTGCAGACCGACCTGAGCATCGCTTCTTCACTCCCCCCCTCATCGCAAGAAGCTGCTGATCGCCCCTCGGATCACACTACGGGTTTCCCCTCCGTAGTCCACGTCAGGTCTCTATTTTCTGGGACGCCAGAGAACCGCCCGCGG